>NC_056726.1:1050527991-1050587991 GCF_019279795.1 Protopterus annectens | reverse complement strand
CTGCCTATCCAGTTATTTGTACTATACTGTTACATAGATATTGTATGCTCCACAGAGCTTACAGAGGTGGGGTTGTGCAAAGGTACTAAGGGGAATAACATCAGCAGGACTGCTAAAGTAGGGCACTGGGAAGTGTACTGGGTAGAATTGGCCTTAAACTGTTTCATTTACTAACAAACACACATACACACACTTGCCAGGACTGAGATTAGATCCCGTAACTATCTAGTTATTTGCACTCTAGTGTTACACAGTTATTGCATGTGCTTCAAAGCTTACAGGGCTGAAAGGTGTTGGATGGTGCATCTAAGGTGAATGACATCAGCAGATCTTGTGAATTAGAGCAATAGGAAGTGTACTGAGTGGAAACCGCCTCTTAACACTTAAACCTACAGACACACACACACACACACACACACACACACACACACACACACACACACACACACACACACACACACACACACACACACACACACACACACACACGCACACACACAAAGGCAGGTGATGTGATATTGTACCCCCACCTCAGTACTATTACACAATGGAGCTCACCTTCATGCTGGCATGTCCGACTGATTGCAAATGGCATGTCACTGTCCGCAGCAGGATATAACTCTATGCCATTTAGGGTATCCCTGTGTATGACTCACTGTCTTTGTTTCCCCCTATGTCTCTCTCTCTCTCTCTATCACTGTCTGACTCTCTCTTTCCCATGTCTATGTGTGTGCATGCTTGGCATACTGTTCTATGTTGCCCATATATATGTCCGTGTATCACATGCAACAGATGCAGGTATATTACATATGGGCCACCTACATCTAGCTGAGGGTAATCCAGTCTGATGGGTGTGTGTAGGGACAGTGAATGTGTACATAGTTGTCTGTATGTAAAGACATATATTCACAATGCATTTATATAGTCTGATGTGGGTTCCAACATGGTCTGTGATTCTCTAATTGTAGGAGCATGCCCAGTATGACCTTCTATAGTGAGAGTGGGACTCCATTCCAGAGATAGGTGTACTCCAGTCTGGGGTTTTGTGTTCTACAGCTATACCTTCCAGAAGTAAACAGGAATTTGCTAGCAGTACAGGATTTGTTTTAGCAGGCATTTTCTGTCATATGTGAAGTCTGACACTGGAATGTATTGTGTCATTACCTAGTGATAGACATCCTCCAATCATCACAGTGCTTTACCAGAGGAATACAAGATGTATGATGCACAGACCAATACTATGAGCCGAACTATAGACATTCTTGCCCAAAAAGGCCAGTTGAGAGGTGTGGCTACAGCCCATTGACTGATGCAGCTGTGTAAACAGTCCAGCAACTTGGTGATATACTGGCTGGGGATCTCCTGCTTATGTTGTATTCTTCTTACCTGGAAAATCATATCCTGGTGAGGCCATACCTCTCAACTGTACAGGTTTTGGCAGATTATCCAGGTGTTTGTCTAGAAGTTTCACCCAGTATACATACACTTGTGTTTGTATGGCAAGTTAGTTGCATATAAGTGAAGACTGACCTTACAAAATAATGACAGACATTAGTGTTTCAGGCTTCATAACCTTCAGACAATTCCTGATAATGCAAAACCTATTATCCTACCAACTTTCTCAGTATGTAAGGGCAATGTTTGCAACATGCACCTATCATTGGGTATTTGTCCCACTTTTATTTATGACCTTGTCCAGATGTCAGAGGTTAAGAGGTATGGGCGTGGGTCCAGAGTGCATTCTACTGTGCAGAAATGTCCATTATATAGGTTCATAGGTTCATAGATTAGTACTAGGCTAAGTGCCCTTCTGAGCCATTTTAAGCCTAGAAAATTATCCCTTGGGAGACTCAAACCCTGCACCTTGTGTTTGTAAGGCAAACTCCATAACCATTAGGCCACCCTCCCACCCAACCCACACTATATGTGTAGTACATTCTACATAGCACTGTGCCTTCCAGGTATGTCAGTGGCAGAGCAGTACAGAGTAATGTGGTGAACCACTGGCAGACAGTTGTGTATATGTTGATAGATTGCTATTATGTTAGTAGTGTATTGGTCCTGAATTCCTTATAAGCCACACATATGAGAGTGTAGCCCATGTTAAGACATGTCAGCACACAGCACCCCTGTCCAGCAGGGACATAGGTGGAATCACAGGACTGTATGTTGTGTTTCCTGTGCACTTATACAGGGAGCACATCACTAGGGGTATGGAAACACTTGGCTTGCTGTGGACAGGGAGTGTATTCCACAGATGGGGGAGTGTGTGGGACACATATCTGTCACAACAGCAGGCCATAGTGATATCCCAGCCCAGGCTGATGCTGCGCCTACAGGTTGATGGAGTGGTCCTTGACTTCCAGATGTGCAACAGTCCCATCAAGGCAGGGTCTGGATTGATTTGTATACCAGACAGGGGTCACTTTGGTAGAGTCTGTATGGAATAGGGTAGAGGGACAGTGTTGTTAGCCTATCTGTGTAGGGAAGGTGTTTGGGGTTTGGGGTAAGGCCTTAGTGTTTGCAAGACCCTGATGTGTGTGGTCTACATGGTCTGTGGTGTGTAGATTTGTGGAGTTCTCATTTGTTTGCACCTCTGAGCGGTCCTTTGTTTGGGTTGTGGTTGTTATGTGCACCTTCACTTACATGGGTGTGTGTTGTGTATTTGCAGGTGATGTTTATTGACTCCATACACTGCATGGCACCTTTATTTCTGCACAATTTGTTCTGGTCTGTACATTCTCCATTTGTCTGGTCAGTGGTTACCCCTCCCTTATGTGTGTCTCTTTGTCCTTCTGTAGTGCAGTCACAGGCTTTGGTCACATTGGCTGCTATGTATTTGAAATTCTGATGTGAGCAGGGTAAATGCTGTAACATCACACACAAGGTTGTGGACTTCACACCTCTGAGTGTACCCATTTAGCAGGTTGTCCATCATTGCACCACTTCATTTGCTGTGGTCCTTAGATGGTTTGAGCTGTTATATGGTATTATGAAGCTACATGTAGGCCTAGCTGTCATAATGTCACAAACTGACATCTGGACAGGCCCATATATGACAGTCATACAAAGGCCCACACACAGGGACAGAGTGTTAATAATGGTCTGCCAAACATAGACAGTTAGGAGACCGGTTTGGTAATTGCTTACTTTCTCTTATGGGTATAATGTCTACTTCCCCACTGTCTGCCATTGCTATTTTGACATGACCCTTTCTTGTTTTGTGAATAGTTGGCAGGCAGATGCACTGTTAGGACAAGCAGACCAGATATAAAAGGCATACATGTGCTCCATCTGTGACAACCTCTGTCATTCCAGGGTATGGCTGTTGGCCAGTGACATGTTGTCAGTGCTGACACAGAAAGGTGGCAGCCTTTTATATACTGGCAGTACACTGACCTTCTGTCACCTGCTGTCCTGCTAGGCACCATACCACTCAAATTCTGACAGCCAGACATCTGTACAAAGCCATAAGTAATTGGGGAACAAAGGCCTAACTATACTGACCATTCTTAAGTATTGGCCTTACAAAACCTATAAAGGTAATACAATAACAGGTTTTGCATTAGCATGCATATGATGTCTGACACTACAATTTGTCAATATATTCTGACTTTAGTCTTATGTGATTTGCCATGGAATTGTCAGACAACCACTATTTCATGATATAGGTTCATAGGTTCATAGGTAGATACTAGGCTATCTGCCTGAAGGCATTTAAAAGCCTAGCCGGAATGTGTTGGCTTTCGCCACCCCCTTAGATTAGTTCCCTGTGCCTCTGTCCAGCAGAGCCATTGAAGTGATCCCTGGGGTAAACTTTCTGTTTCCCATCCACTCATCAAGGTTTCTCTTGAAGAAGATTAGCGAGGAGCTCTGCCTAATGTAGATTGGAATCTTGTTCCAGAGCATGGGAAGTCTCTGGGACAGGAATCTATCCCTCCAGCATGTCCTATTTATTGTTGTCATGAGGTTTAGATCCTTGGAGCGTGTGGCTCGAGGGGATATGGTTTTCTTTAGGTGGAGCATGTCCATCAATTCTGGGTTGAACATGGCCTTGTATGTCAGGCAGAGCTCACCTCTGAGTAGGCGGTATGCAACCAAGTACAGCTGGAGTTTCTTCATTTGAGCTACATAGGGCATCTGCTTGAGACCAGTGATCCTCTTGGTGTGGAACATCTGTGGTCTTTTCAGTTGTTGCAGGTGTCTTGTAAGGTACATCCCAAATGGGGCATTGTACTCTATAATGGGTCTGATGAGTGATGCGTAGAGGGGCCCAATGACCTCTTTCGATCTGGATGCAAATCCTTTTGTGATTAGGTGGGCCACATGGAAGGATTTTCTAACCACTTTGGCAATGTGATTATCAAAGGAGAGGTTACTATCTACTTGGGTCCTCAGATCCCTTATTACGTCTTCTGTATTTAGGGGGCTACCACTTATGTGGTAGTTTGTGGGTACTTTGTTTTTTCCAAAGGGGATGACTATGCACTTTTTGGCGTTTAGCTTGAGACCATGGTTTTGACACCAGGTGCCTGTCTCAGTGAGACCCTTTTGGAGGATGTCTGTGTCAGCCGGAGAGTCAATTATAGCCCCTAGTTTGCAGTTGTCTGTGAACTTGGTGAGCCATAATCCTCCTGTGCTTGCCTCTGAGAAGTATATGCCGAACAGGAGGGGTCCTAGGACTAAGTCCTGGGGAACGCCACTTGTAACAGGTTTGGAGTCAAACCTAGCTCCTGCAACTCTTACCATGTGGGTTCTGTCCATGAGCCAGTTGGCAACCCATCTTGTGACGTAGGGGTTTATGTTCAGGCTGGTGAGCTTGTCTATAATACCTGAGTGGGGAATAATGTTGTGGGCCTTTGCGAGGTCTATGTAGGCTGTGTGGACCACCTTTCCCTCGTCTACAGCCTTGGTAACTGTCTGAAAGAAGTCCAGGTTTAGGAGGCATGATCTGCCCTTAACAAAGCCAAACTGGGTTGGGTCCAGTGTTTGGAGGTTTCCAATGTCTCTGTTAATGAGATCCATGATGCGCTCCATAGCTTTGCAGACCAAGCTAGTCAGGCTTCTAGGGCGATAGTTCCTGGGGTCCATTGTGGCTGCACCTTTGTGGAGCAGAATAACCATTGCTGTGCGCCACTCTGTGGGCATGTAGCCCGTGGAGATGCTGAGTTTAAACAGTGTGTTTAGGTGAGGAGTTACTTCATCTTTGACCTTGTGTAGGAGCAGCCTGGGACACCATCCGGTCCCATTGATGCTGTGTTTTTGGCTTTGGAAAGAGCTGTTTTTAACCTGAGTGTCTGTGATTTCAGGGACACTGCATTCTTCTGGTTTAGTTATGGGCCCTTTTGGGGGTGAAATTTGCACTGAACCTGTCTGCCAGGATGTTGGCTATATCGGTCGGTTCAGTGTATTTTGTGCCATTCTGCACTAACTCCGAGCAGATCTGAGAATTGCCACTTAGATTCTTGACATAGCTAAAGAATGCCTTGTGGTTATCTTTGGAGTCCATGGCAATTTTTCTTTTGAAGCTAGCCTTGGATGATTTTATGAGGGAACATAGTTTTTTGCTGATACTGATTAGGGATGTCTTCCCTTCTTGGGATTTTACTCTTTTCTGTACTAGTTTCCTCTTTCTATTGTATAGCTTGTTTATGGCAGGGGTCCACCAGACTGGTTTCCATTTCTTGGAGGAATGAGTCTTGGTTTTGTTTGGGATAGCACAATCCATGCATTCTTGTAGGTGCCCGTAGAGTGCATTAGTAAAGGATTTTGCAGCTTGGACAGTGTTATCCTTTAGCATGGGGGCTTTGAAGCTTCCCACCTCGGTCTTAAGTAACGTGAAGTTTGCTTTTGAAATGTTTTTCACTGTGGTTTCTTTGACTGGGGGTGGTGGCGGAATGTGGATATCCAGAGTGATTAGTTTATGGTCAGATCTAACCAGCGAGGGGTTGACCTCTGGTGTGGAACACCGGTCGCCCATGTTGGTGATGACCAGGTCCAATATGTTGTCACCTCTGGTGGAGGTGTTAACCAGTTGATCCAGGGTGTTTAAGTTTATAAATTCTAGGAAATATTGGGCCAGGGAGTTCGTACTTGAGTAGTTCTCCCAGTTAATGTTTGGATAATTGAAATCACCCAATATTAGGGTGTTTGGTAGGACCTTTATGTTTCCCAGTGTTTCCAGGAATGCGGAGTGTGGGTCCAGACCATAAATATGATGCAAACCTCTGGACATTCTGCAACAGGTCTGTACAGTTGAGAGGTATGTTAGGCACTGTGTGGGTTACTCCAAGCTGTGTACTCTCCATAGTTGTGGCTCCCTGTCCATGTCCTGTTCAGCTTTCCTGCAGTAACAGATATTGATGTCTGGACAGTGTGTACAGCTCCTACTGCACATGTAGCTGATATGCAAAATAGTTGGAACTGCAGTTCTTGGCACATAGCCCTGTCAACCACAGTACTGTACCTAGGCCACTAAGTCACAACAGCCAGGTGTAAGTGCTGGCCACATCCTGACAGTACTAACCACACATATACATAGCTCATTGACCCCCTACATATTGCGGACATGCTAAGAGTTATCATGTTGATTGAGACAGCCATGGCAATGTGTGTTCTGCTGCTATTTCATTACAAACATACATGTTACTGAATTTTTATGGGATTATGTGTGGGGGGGGGCACCTGTCAGCTGTCCACATTTGCACAGATTGTGCTAATATTTGCTCTACATTTTGGTTCCATGTAGCATAGTATTGTGCCTTATTTTGGAGAATAGAGGCAAATCACTAAAGACCACAGGTCAGATTGTAATGGCATACATTTGGGTTTCAGACTTCTTATCATTCAGAGCCTTACTGCAACTGCAAGAAAAGCTGTGATATCATTGTGTAAGTCTGTAGGGGGGTATTTTATCATTATTGCCATTTGTAGGCCTTTGCCATACATTTTGTAATGGTTTTCTATAGCTGGCTTGCTGGGTGAGGTTGAGGGGTGAGTATGGGACCCCCACATTGACATCCGTTCCTGTGACCTATGACCCCCGTTAGTTGCCCCCCACATATACTGCAGTGGGATGTCACCTTGGGTACTACTGCATAGTGGTTGGAAGCCAGTATTGGCCAAACATTTCTTGGTGTCCCACATAGCTGTCAGTAGTCTGCTGCTATCCCAGTAGGCCACCCCATTCCCTTGCATGGATGCAGCGATACCATAGATATGCTACCAGAACTTACTACTCCATTCATTTATTGTTAAGAAGACAGATTTACCTTGTGCCTGCAGCAGCTATGAGGATGGTGGTTGAGGGCTCCCTGTGTCGGATTTGTGCAGTACACTGCCTATACATGGTAAGTTACAGGTAGTGTGATGTGTTTGCCATCCATTTTACTGTATGTGTGAGTCAGAGAGATGTGTCAGGCCCTGGGTCCCTACAGTGTCAGTGTGTGTGCTATGCACTGGCTCTTTGCCAAGGCCAGGGCATACTGGGCATGCCTCTATCTGCCTACAGGAGTTGTCTCAGGTTGTTCCTCCTCCTCCTAGTACCTCTGTGCCTGTTGGGACCTTGGCGATGTTGGGGACAGTGTGGTGCTTCCCCGTGATGTTCCTGCCGCAGCTGTTTCCACAGGATCATATTGTGTATCATGGCACATACTATGAACATGTGTGCACATGTGGTTGGAGAGTACTGCAGGGCTGCACCATATGTCAAGGCAGCAGAACCATACTTGAGCATCCCAAATACATGCTCTATAATGATCATGGTTTGTACATCTGCCTCATTATGACATTCTTGAGTGAGTGTGCGTGCATTACTGATGGATGTCTTCATCCACAGCTCCAGTGCATAACCAGCATCTCCCAAAAGATGGCCATATGGGATGTCCCCCCTGGCAAATCCTTGGTACAGCTGTGAGGAATGCCAGATGTGGGAGTCCTGGTAGCTTCCAGCGCTGCCTGCACACACATTAATGATAATCCCCTGGGCATTGCACATGACCTGCAAGTTGATGGAGTCAAAGCCCTTGTGGTTTATGTAGACCATACCCTGTTCACTGGGTGGTGTTTGACGTGAATGTGCATGCAGTCTATGGCACCCAGTACCTCCTGGTAGTCTGCTACATGGTGGAAGATGCACATATCGCTGGTCCTCTCCTCATGGGTGCTAGGGAAGTAAATGTGCTCACCGGCATGTGGTAGCATGGCATCCAGGAACTGGTGAAGTACCCTGGATGCAGATGCCTGTGAGACCCCCATGATGCCCCCAGCAGGTCTTTGGAAAGTAACTATAACTAGTATTCTTAAGGCTACACATACATTGGCATCCACTGGGATAAGTTCTCCTCTGTTGCTCTGGGTGTGAGGTGAGGCCGGCACAACTTGATGAGTTGGTGAAGTATGTCCCCATCCACCCTGTAATGCTCTAGTATCTCCAGATCATGTAGCTCCTGGTAGGTTACTCTGGGTCTGAACACTCTTCTCCTCCTCCTCCTCAGTCTTTGGAAGTTGTCAGCATTATCCTCCTCACCACTCTCAGCTTCTAGCACATACTGATGTATCAAAGCGGCAGCAGCCCCTAACATTTTGTTGGTTAAAATAACCCCGAGTGTGTACACCAATGGTGCAGAGTTTGTGGAAAAAAACAGACTGAAAGGTGTTTGCATAGTTTATACTGTTGTGCTGCAGATGCTGCCTGTATGATTGGCCGACTATGATACATTCCACCTGCCAGCTATATTACTTGTACTTGATTGTTTTTACTATGCTATTTCCCATTTTCCCCCTCTCATTTCTGCCCCTTTTAAGCCCTGCAACGCGCCGCACAAACAAGCTCCCCAAATGTAAAGAGTTCTGCTAGTTCCTGTTATTTTTTTATTTTATTTTTTTTTGGTTTAAGAACCAGTGTGTGCCACACAAACCTGTTTAGCTAAAGTAAACTCTTTTAAGCAGACATGGCCTTCCCCTGGACATGAACACACACCTCATTTAATGGAATAAATATATACGGCCTAGACACACCCTCTTCCTTAGCTGTGCTTAGCTAAGCTCAAATGGAAGCTGTGGAGATCCAATGTACTTACACCAAGCATGACACACCCCTTTTTATGTCAGGTCCTATTCCTGTTTACACCACTGCCTTATAGGTCCTACACAGTTAGGTGCATCCAGACAATGGTCTCCCATTTTGCTAGTCAGTAAATTATGCTCATTTGCATACCACACTGCCTTAGTCCCTTGTTACACCATTACACCATTACACCAGAGTCTTTCTCCTTAGCAACCAGAGTTACCTGTTATTGTTTTGGTTCTGCATGCTACCCACTATAATGGCAAAATGCAGATTTTACTTAACATTGTTTTTTCACATTTTGTTTTTATTTTCTGCATGATCTTGTTTATGCACCACTGTGCTACACTTAAACGGCCGAAATTGGCCAAAAAAAAACCTTTTATTTTTATTATTTTGCAACTGTTTTCCACGCCAACGGCCATATTTTTGGCCATTGCCATGCCTAATGATCGTAATACATGCTTTACTTTGAGGTGTCATGCCCCCATTTTGATTTTTGCAGAAATGTGCATGGTTAGTAACCGAATACATTTCTGCAACGGACACTGTTCTGGCATGGATGCCTGCCTGCTTACTGAGTTGCTAAGTCACCTCATTTGTATGGTTTTCACCAGCAAATGAGGTAATTAGCATTATTCAGTGGTGTGATAGTGCTGGTAGGCTTGTGCATGCCCCCAGCCTTGTTTACTGAATCACTCGGCAGCCATATTCCATATAGGAGCTGCTACACTATTTTGGCACGGTAAAAATGCTTTATTGAATCCTGGGGAAAGTGCACTTTGAATTTGCCTATGTGAAAAATGGAAGAATGTTGCTGATTTTCTTTGAGGAAATGCTGTGGTCTTTTGATTTAAGTCATATGCCTAGACTAATACACAACAAAAGGGGAAATGTATTCTAGTATGGGTATGATAATGGAAGGAAAAAGAGACTGAGGGGTAATAACATCCTGTGACCTAGAAGATATACCCTTGGTAATCAGACAGGCTATACAAAAGCATTTCCTAACAACAGTAGATTGTCAGTGAATGTACTTGGGTCCTAATAACTGTGCCAATTTTCAGAGAGGTGTCATGTATGTGGTAGGTGTGTGGGAGCCTAGATTTACCAAAGGGCATTATACTGCATTTCTTGGCATTTTGGCCACAGTCCTGGCAAGATGTATTTGTGTGAGATTATCCATTTAGGAGAATCTGGGAGTGAGCTGGCTGGAAAGCTTATGAAAATTCTGAGTTTTCAGTCACCTGCAGACTTGGTCAGCCATAGGCCCTTCATATCAGCATTGACATCAGAGATGTAAATACCAAAGAGATGTGGTTCAAGGACTGATTCCTAAGTGACATTACTGTTAGTGACCCTTTTTTGATGAGAGTGTGCCCCTACACTAATCAGTTTGGCTCCATAAATGCATCAGATCACCATACAGCAGGTTACATAAGGGTTTGCAGTAGTGTGATTGACTTGTCTGTAATGCCAGAATGTGGGATGGTGTCAACAGTCTTTACCAGGATGAGTTAAGCAGTGTCCATGGTCTGACTGCACCCAATGTTTAACTGACTTATTCAGAGAAGTCCAGAGAAGTCCAGTAAATGTAGGGGACATGATATATATATTTAACAAACTAAAACAGGTTTGGATGAAGGAATTGTAGACTAGTTACTTTGGAGTTACTGATAAGCATATGATCTCAACAGCAAACAGATAGAAGGATCTGTGTCAGTGAATAATATTTTTGTTAGCATCCATCATGCATATGCAAACTTTCACAGTTTCCATCACTGAGCAAAGGATGTGAACAGTGAGATTTGCTTTATAGCATGAATTCTGTGCCATTTTTTTAATGACATCTTGGTTGGACAGACTTACTACTACAGTGACATAAGTCGTACAAATAATCACTTATCCTGTGGTGCATTAAAATGACAGCTCTGAACTTCAGTGATATAAACTTTAATCTACTAACGTGAACTGAAAAAAACTTTTAAAGAATCATCTGTTAAGTGTCTTCATTCCAACAATTATACAAATAGAACTTCTTCTCACTATTGGTGACTAAACTATTGGTTTTAATGGTGGATTAAATAAACATTTATGGATCTTGGGGATGCCAGATATATTTATATATACAGATATGAGAAAACATGTGCAGGAGAATGACACACACAAGTTTGGGTTTGTGGCAGTATAACAAATTATGAAGGACAAAAAAGGATTTTTTTTCTTACTGACCATTTGGACAAATGTGAATTGGTGTGGCAATTGAAATTAAATGCCACCAATTTTCCAGGTTTGAATGAGTCCTGTTCAATTAACTCAGTCTTTAAATTAAAATATTATAATGCTTAGACTACTTAAAGTTTTAAAGTTTTTAAAGTTTTTTTTTTTTATTAAATAGCTTCTTAATGAATGAATTACATCAGTAATTATTTTAGGTATTATTTCATTGGTTAACATTGATCATATGACATGGTAAATGTGCTATTTATTTGGTGTTTTTCTGCACAGTTTTCAGTTCTGAAGAAGTTCCATTTGTATAATTACTGGAATGAAAACCTTTAGCAGATGATTGTTTAAAAGTTTTTATTGGTTCACTTAAGTAGATTAACATTTATATTACTGAAGTTCAGAGCATCCTGTTATTTCAAAGCACCGTACGATAGGTGGTTATTTGGCTTGAGTGTGGTTCTGTAGAGATTCACATTTTTGGTCATAAATCATAGAAAGCCTGAAGTTCTTGGCTGATGAGAGCAAGAGGTCTGAGACCATTTGCCACCTCTGTACTGTAAATATAAAATAACTGAACCATTATTACAACCCATTAATGCATGGCACCATATCGATATTTAATGTGTTCTGTCAGTCTCTGCAACTCCTAAACAAATTGAAAGGAATTGGGAGATGCACAGGGGGTAACAAGAGTACAAGAGAGAGAGCCGTGGTGCATACAGGTTAAGCCTGTGTAACATCTGTGATTCGGTAGTAACAAGTAACAAATGAAATACCAGAAAAGTACATTTATACAGCAATACTGCATCTGCCGTTAATGGCTGTCTATACTGGAATTGTTATGAGAGTGCAAAGGTAGATTGTTGATTCTCTATATAACCTTCTGTGTAGTTTGAAAAGTGTTTCCGCATGTTCCATCTATTTGCAGTAAAGTATTATGATGTTTGTGGGTTTAAACCTACCAACCCCAAACAAATAAGTCTTTGATGTCCTCGGGGACATTTTTTTTAAATGCCATACTATTGAAAGTGATAGAATTATAACTGAAATAGTAAGATGTTAAAATAAAAGTACAGTTGTGTACGCTTACCATAAATGTGGATGTTTGAGTGTATTCACTATTGCAGTCATTACATTTGGGTTAGCTGCTTGCAGGTAGCCCTCAGTCGGCCTGATTAACAAAGTCTTGGGTCCTGCATTGGTTGCTGTCCCTTCTTCCATGATGTCAGGTTGTCAGGGGTATAAAACATTCAGCCGACGCCATTACATCCGTTTTTCTTGCCCGAGATGTCAGGTGCCCTCCTAATGGGAAGCAATTAAATCTATAATACAAGGATATACCTCCAACAAAAAAGCAAATACACCAAAAAGCTTTTTGAACATAGTAAGTGAGAGTAGAGGTATAGCCAAAAGAAGAAACGGGGCTGGAGGGACGGTAACCAGGACTGCAACGGTGAATACACTTGAACATCTACATTTATGGTAAGTGTACACAACTGTACTATGATCTTCATGTTTCACTGTTGCAGTCATTACATTTGGGTAGATTCCCAAAGCTAAGGTTGGGAGGAGGAATTTAAATAGAATTAGGACCAGCTATAAGGCCCTGCAAGACTGCAGTGGCAAAACCAGCTCTGGATTTAGAGAAAATTGGCAAATGATAATGCTTGGTGAAAGTATGTACAGAACTCCAGGTAGCAGCTTCTAGGATGTCCCTTGTAGGGATGCCCCTGAGAAAGGCTGTAGAAGTAGATGCAGCCCTGGTTGAATGGGGTCTGATGCCCTGTGGGATAGGTTTTCCATGGTGCTTATAGCAGAAATGAATGCAGTGGCCTATCCATTTTGAAATGGTTTGCTTTGAAATAGCTTTCCCCTCTGTCCCTGCAGCAAATGCCACCAGCAGCTGTTCAGATTTCCTTTGAGGTTTAGTCCTGTCCAAGTAGAATCTAAGTTGCCTGTGCACATTCCCCTTTGTTCTGTGGGTTAGGAAAGAAGGTAGGCAAATGAATGGACTGATTAAGAGCCACACCGGATACCACCTTGGGCATGAAGGAGGGATTGGTTCTGAGGGACACCCTGTCCGCATGAAAGATGATGAAAGGCACCACTGCCATAAGGGCCTGTAATTCAGATACCCTTCTTGCAGAAGTGATTGCTAAAAAGGACAGCCATTTTCCAGGAAATGAATTTTAAATCTGCAGTAGCAGCTGCTCAAAAGGAAGAAGAGTGAGTTTCTCCAAGACAAAGTTAAGGTTCCAGGCTGGAGTTGGAGCTCTCCTGGGTGAACTTAAATTTTTGGCCCTTCTGAGGAACTGCTTGAGCAGTGGGTTAGAGAAGAGGGGAGGCTCTGTGCTATAATGAGCTGAAATGGCTGAGGCATGAATTTTGATGGAGGAAAAGGACAAGCCCTTATGAAGCATCTCAGTCAAATATTGCAGAATCTGAGATAAACTGGGCACTGCTGCGTTCATCCCTTGAGAATGGTTCCAGGTACAAAATCTTTTCTATTTTGCAGCATAAGATTTTCTAATACTAGGCCTCCTAGCCTCTAAAATGATATCCATCACTGATTTACTGAGGGGTGGTAAAGGAGAGATTAGGTAATTAGCCAGGCTGCTAGGTTCAGGGTTTGCAGCTGAGGGTGCAGAATCTGGTTCTCCTGCTGAGACAACAGGGAAGGAGTCTGAGGCAGGTGCCATGGGGCCAAGTGTGGCACACTGCACAGGAGGGGGTACCAGTGTTGGCATGGCCAGTCTGGTGCAATTAAAATCATCCTTGGCTTGTCCTGTTTGATCTTTAGTAGTACCTTGGATAGCAGAGGCAGAGGAGGAAAGGCATAAACTGATAGGTTTTTCCAGCTGAAGGATAGAGCATCCACTTTCCAAGCTAGTTTGTGGGGAATCCTTGTGCAAAATTTGTCCAATTGATGGTTCTGGGGGGAGGCAAGCAGGTCTATATCTGGGATCCCCCATTTGCTTGTGAACATGTTGAAAATCCTTGGTTGAAGTTTCCACTCGTGTGGGTCCATGAGATTTCTGCTTAGTCCATCTGCCAGTATATTTAGTTTTCCTGGCAGGAATTGAGCTTGTAGATTCACTTGGTAGCTCAAGGTTGTGTTCCACAATGTCATGGCTAGTCTGCAGAGGGGATAAGAGTGTGTACCCCCCTGCTTGTTTATGTACCACATGACCGTGGTGTTGTCTGTCTTTACCATTAGTTGTCCTGGAAGACTGTGGTCCATGAAGGCTGTCAGAGCATTCTGTACAGCTAATATTTCCTTTTGATTTATGTGTAGGTGCATTTGACTTGGGTTCCATTTGCCCTGAATGCACTTCCCTGCCAGGTGCGTCTGTTGTTAAGGTTTGGATGACAGGGGGTAGTGTGAATGCTAGTCCCCTGTTTTGGTGGCAGGCCTCTTCCCACCAAAGGAACTCTAGGCATAGGCAAGGTATGATAGGAATCATTGCTTCTAGATCCTGTGAATGTTGACACCATAGGCTTTTGAGATACCATTGCAGTTTCCTCATATGCAGCCTTGCATATGGAATTAGAAGAATGCAAGAGGCCATGAACCCCAAGGCTTGCAGTATTTGCCTTGCAGATAACTGGGTTTTTGTGGCCACTTGTTTGAAGTAGGTTGTCAAATGAATCCTTTTCTCTGGCGTGAGGAAAGCCATCTGGGAAGTTGTATTCAAGCTTGCTCCCAGGAATATAATTTGTTGACAGGGTACCAGTTGTTATTTCTTTTCATTTATGGTGTACCCCAGACAAGTCAGTACCCTTTGAACAAAGGCCAGATGATTCAAAAGTGTGTCCTGGCTTTCTGCCTGAATTAGACAATCGTCCAGGTATGGGTATATTTGAATATTTATTTGCCTGCAAAATGCAATGACTGGAGCTAGGCACTTTGTGAATACCCTGGGTGCAGTAGATAAGTCAAAGGACAGTGCAGAGAACTGATCATGCATGTAGCCTGCTTTGAAGCATAGGTATCTTCTGCAAGATTTCTTGTTAGGGATGTGCAGGTATGCTTCTTTTAAGTCTAGTGTTCGCAACCATGCATCTTTGCCTAGCATAGGAAGTAGCTGGTGAAGAGTCAGCATCTTGAATTTTGGAATCACCAGAAAGGTATTTAGAGTAGAAAGGTCAAGGATAGGATGCCATGTATTGCCTTTTCTGGGTACCAGAAAAAGTCTTGAATAGAATCCTTGTCCCTTTTCCTCTTCTGGCACCAGTTGAATAGCCCCCATGCTTAAGAGAGAGAGTACTTCATTTTGGGCCTCTGCCCACTGATTTGGGGGTAGATCTAGCCACCCGTTTGGTGTTGGTAAGGTGTGGAAGTGAAATCTGTACCCTTGGGACACTGTATTTAAAACTCATTTGTCCTGGGTAATGAGTTCCCAGTTTCTGGCCTGCAGACCAATCTTTCCGCCTAAAGGAGCATTCAGTTGGGCAGTGCATGGAAGTTTTAAAGGAAAGTCATTGAGACAGTTTTCCATTGGGGGGACTCTTACTACTCCCTGATTTAGGTGCAGAAACCCCCCACTGCTTAGTCTTGTGTGTTCCCTGAGACTGAAACCTGGGGTTTCTGCTGTGTCTGGGTTTCCTTGAGAAGACCTGGAAGGAGCTGGAAAGGACCAATTCTTAGAGGGCCAGTGCCTACTAAATCTACGAGGCTGAACTTGTAAGAAATCTTTAACAGTTTGCATAGATGTAGCTTTATCTTCCATCTTTTTAAGAACTTCCTCAGCCTTGTTGCCAAACAGGCAGTGCTGATTTAAGGGAGCATCCAACAATTTAGCTTTAACATGATCAGGCAAAGACTGCTCCTTAAGCCAAGCATGCCTTCTGAGCATAGACCCAGTAACAGCAGCCCTGCAAGAGGCCTCTAATGAATCAAATCCACATTGCAAAGTATGTTTTCCAACTTGTTCAGAAGAATGCATTAAATCCTGTAATTTTTTATTTTCCACACAGTCGGGAATCAACATCATTTTCTGTTTAAGCAATCCAATAACATGTTGCTGATACTTTAACATATGAAACTGGCAGTTAAAGCCCTAATGGCCAAGGTTGCAGAAGTGTAAACCTTCTTACCCCATCTCTATCAGAAGGGATAGGATTTTTAGCAGTAGAAGCCTTAATGCTCTTGGGTCCCTGTGAAATAGTCTCTGGATCCGCAATAGGATTTTTAAAAAGGAACTTGTGTGAACCAGGAACCCTGTAATATCTATCATGTTTTCTGGGAGCAGGAGGCAAAGAATCAGGGGCCAAACTAGATTCCAAAAAAGCATCATTAACAATGTCTAGTACAGGAGGAATAGCTAAAGGCCTATGCTAAGGCAGGAGTAAGAAATCCCTAAGCCTCTTTTTTGAATCAGAAAAATCCTGGCTTTCTCAGTGGAAATGCTCCCTTAAAGTACGTAAGTTTTCAACAAAAGAAAAATCCTCTGGAGGGGAAGCAGAGGGAAAAGAGTCCTCTGCATCAGAATCCTCATAAGTAGATAAGGGCAAATCCAGATCATCAGAAGAATCAGAAAAATTAGAATCCTGGTCAGAAGATTCATAAACAACTTCGGTCCTAGTTCTCTTAGAAGAGGGAGGTTGGCTTCTCCTGATTAGAGTTATAAGATCTTCAGCCATTCTTATCATTTGTTTTTTAGACATAGAGGCCTGAGCATGCGGCCAGGCATAATTTTTTTAGGCATGGTTCGAGATTTAGGCCTAAATGAAGAAGGAGGCATCAGTTTAATATGCAGGTCCATAGGCCTGAATACACCCTCAGAGGCCGGTGCCTGCACAGCAGCTCTGGACCCATCCAAGGTAGAGACATCCGCAGGTTCCATAGTTGAATCATCTTGCGGCATACTGGACTCCAAATGGGACTCAGTAGAGACCTCCAAATCAGAAGTAGCAGGTATCAGGGGCTGCAAAAGCACCTCACTGAGTACTGGCGAACTGGCAACTGGCTTAGGAGAAGTGTCATCAGCAGTTTTGGACCTCAGTGGCCTGTCTCTGTCTTTATCTTTGTGTTTTTTTGGAATCCTGGTAGTCGGATGGCTAACCAACGACATTTCTGGATAATTAAACTGAGAACCAAAATATTTAGAGGTGAAAATATACTGATGACAGATAGTGCACTGATTAAATAAAGCACAAAACTGACAGCAAGATACAGCATGGTCAGGGCCTAAGCAAGGAATACAGTACAAATGAAAATATTTATGAGGTATTTGCTTTCCACAAGTAATACAATTATTAACTTTTACTGACATCGGTAAGGAGCAAGAAAAAGTTTCCCCAAAGGGGTACTTAGCTTTAGTTGAAGAATTTGGTTCTGAAACTCGAAAATGAAAATTTCAGGAGTTGGCCGACCGGCACCTGTGAACTGCTTCTGCTTCAGGCACTGCACAGCAAGAAAGACTGATGTAATGGCATCGGCTGCATGTTTTATACCCCTGATGACCTGACATCATGGAAGAAGGGACAGCAGCCGACACAGAACCCAAGACTTTGTTAATCAAGCTGACTGAGGGCTACTGCAAGCAGATAATCCAAATGTAATGACTGCAACAGTGAAACACGAAGAAGATCATGAATCTGTTATGATGAAAATAATTTAATTATCCTTGACTGCATTTGATGATCAGTAAATAAAGACTGAGAATGGCATGAAACTTTTTTTTTTCTATTATCCTATTTTTCTACAATTTTTTATGATTTATGTTGTCAGCATTCTACCCATTAAAATAATAGTAAATAATAGTGAGCCATGAAAAAAGTGTTATTCTGGGCTGTGCAAAGATGAAGACTCTGGATTTGGAATGTCATCATAAGAATAGTTTGAGAAACTCTTAGCTGTTTTGTGAAATAGGGGTTAGGATAGCTGGTTGTAGAGTTCACATAGACATAAATGAATATGGCTGATGTTTTAATAGTATAAATGTATAATTTATATTATTTAAAATAATGCAATGGTAGATAACATAAACATAATTTTATACTACAAGTGTCCCCTAAGAAGGCTTATTATTCTGTTAAGGACTTCTTATAATACATCTGTGCCTTAAGAAGGTTTATTATTCTGTTAAGGATCTTATAATAAATGTGTACCCTAAGAAGGCATATTATTCTGTTAAGGACTTTTTATAAGATGTGTGTGCCCTAAGAAGGTATATTATTCTGTTAAGGATCTTATAATAAATGTGTGCCCTAAGAAGGCCTATTTTTCTATTAAGGCTCTTATAATAAATGTATGCCCTAAGAAGGCATAATATTCTCTTAAGTCTCTTATAATAAATGTATGCCCTTAGATTGTTTATTATTCTGTTAAGGGTCTCATAATAAATATATGCTCTAAGAAGGTTTATTATTCTGTTAAGGATCTGGGTCGATAATGCATGTGAGTGTGTGTGTGTGTGTGTGTGTGTGTGTGTGTGTGTGTGTGTGTGTGTGTGTGTGTGTGTGTGCATGCGTGTGTGTGTGTGTGTGTGTGTGTGTGTGTGTGTGTGTGAGAGTGTCTGTGTGAGATGGATGTGCTTGTGGTTGCTTACTATGGGGAGAGCATGAATGCAGTGTGCTTGCAATGCATGTATGTGTGTGTGAGTATGTGTGTGTATGTGTGTGTGTGTGTGTGTGTGTGTGTGTGTGTGTGTGTGTGTGTGTGTGTGTGTGTGTGAGTGTGTGTGTGTGTGTGTGCATTTGTGTTTTAGTCTGCTTGTGTGCACAAGAGTCTGTACTGCCTGTGCAAATGTGACTATGTGTGTGTGTTTGAGTGCATGTGTATTTGTGTATCTGCAGTGTGTGCCTGTGCCTTTGTATGTGGTATTTTCAGCACCTTAGCATCTATGCTAATTAGTAAATGTAATAGTAAGGCACTTTATGGAGTAGTTGTTTCAAATGCCCTCGGAGTAATTCATTGTTGATTTTATATATATATATATATATTTTTTTTTTTTTTTTTTTTTTTAATTAAAATTTCAAAAGATTGCATTAAGAACTTCCAAAAAGAAAAACCTATGAAGTTACCAAAGATGCTAACACAAATGTATAACTGGATGCAATGACACAAAAGGAAGCTATTTACAATATTTGCAAGGCATGTCTGAAAGAAATGTGAATATTGAACTCTAGAATATCAATGCACAATAATAATGGAATCTGCTAAGATTCATTTAAAACAGATATGTGGAACAAATTTGGAGATTTCAACTGGTTTAATATACAAATAATAATCATTTAATCATTGACAAAAGGCTTGTGTTAATTGATTGATAAAAATGTAATAATAAAAAAACTGCTTTCCACATATTTTTGCAAGTGTTTCAGTGAGATTCTTTATTTACTAATTGTAGGCTGTTTACCTATCAGTTCTTGTTGAGATGAGAGAAAGTCTTGAAATTGTGGATACATTTGCTTCCATCTTTAATTATGGTTTTCCTTGACATTGTTAGGACAGTCCACAATAAGTAACTGTTCAAATTATTTTCAGTACAATTCATTGGAATATTATATAAAATTTGATTTTGAAAAACATGGTTATTGAATTCTAAAAAGGTGACAATGAGGAGCACTCATAAAATCTATCTTGTCATTCAGCTTTACAAATTTGGGAGCATCTCCAGCAGACACTGTTCTTATTTTAGTACATCTTACTATTTTAACAGGAGTTAAAAAAGCTCTATGAAGACATTTCTAAGCTAAAATTCTATAAAATAGAACCAGAGAAGTATTTCACACTGTTGTTAAAACATGTGTTTTATTATTTTCTGAAATTCTGAGATTTCACCCATTGGTGTAACATTCCTGAATTTGTTATCTAAGTTATTACTCTGTTTTGCCAATACACTATATATGTTGGAAATTATGTTCTTAGAATTCCAAATATTTATGTTCTGTAAATAAGTAATTCATTTAGATGGATCTATATAAATGGATTCTGTAAAAGGAAGAAACATTTTGAGCATATCCTCTAACATTTTGTAAAAGTACACAGTCTTGAGGATATAAATTGTAATTTAATAAAATATTTTTTAATTTGATTTTTGTTCCATCAAGACAATTGCACCAAGCTGAAAAGTTTCAGAGAGAAGGATTTTTTTCAAAAAATATTTTGTTATTATAAAACAGATTATAAGTATTGAACCATAATCTCAGTCCTAGATTTCTCGGAGAAGTAGATATTAAGGATTTTAAGATAAAGTTTAAAATTTTTATGCATGGGAGAATGAATATTACATTGAATAAAATTGCATAAAAGCAGACACATTATGTTGCTTGTAGTATTTAAGGTTATGTTACTGGCTTTTAGATTGATTACTGTTCTGTATCTCATCAATTAGTTATTAACCTAAAAAATTGCTGATTTCTGTAAGTTACTAAATCAGGAACATTAATACTCCCAAGTTTCCAATGTCTAATGTGATGCCCTAAGACTATTATAGGCTTGTTGTAATACCATAGAAAATTAACTTTTTAATTTAACTATTAATTTTTTTGTTTTTTGAATAAGACCATTTTTATCAATTAATTTATTAATTAATTAATTAAAGTCCATTATCATATGGTATTGTTAGTTTATTGGAAATGGAAATCAAACTTGTCAATTCTTGAAAAACTCTTTCATAGTTGATATCTCTAACGTCTTCAAAGGATTTAGTAATAGATATATCTAAATATGATAATGTTTGAAATTCTTTAAAAATGAAGTCACATTTTTTTTAATTTAAAATCATATGTTTTGATTTTTGAATGGTATAATGAAGACCAGAAAATTATTCAAATATTTTGATGGTTTTGTTTTATTCTGTCATAGATTTATTTGATTTTGTGATTGTGAACATTATATCATATGCAAAAAGCAGTATCTTAGAATTATAATTTTCATTTCGTTCTATACTTTTTTATTTTATGTTTTATTTATTTATTTTTGGGAGTTATTGCTGATGGCACTATCTAAAATTTTAATAGCTAATGCAAAGAAAATAGAGCATAAATGGTAACATTGTTTTGGCCTCCTATTTATTTGTTTATTTACTTATTTATTTTGACTGAGGGAAGATGGAACCTAATTCAGTGTAAGTTTTATTTTCTTTTTAAATAGCCTCTAATAAAGACATGAATTCCATGAGGACGCCATATAAATCTATTATTTTGAATTAAATAGTTGCAATTTAAAGAATCAAAAGCTTTTTCTATGTCATGGTTTATAAGTAGACTTCTTGTTTATTAAAGTTTAAAAGATCAGTTTACTATATTCCTTTTTTCTTGGGTTTGCCTCTCACATATAAAGCCCATCTGTTCAGCATTAAATGGACTAGACTTAAATTGTTTTGCTTTGTCTGCAAAAATAGACATACAATTTTTCTAATCCATGTTTAATACAGAAATGGGCCTTTAAGCTAAGCATAGCTGATGATCCTTATCTCGTGTAAGAATGGGAATAATTAAAGAGAATTTCTAAGGTTGGAGAGTCATCTCAGATACATGTATTCTGTTAGGACTTTTTGAAAAAGTTGTAACATTTGGTGAAGGAGTATTTATTTATTTATTTATTTGACATTTAAAATAATCCAGAAATTAAACATTGATTCATGGGGATTTTCTTATTTTTACATTCTTTATTTTATCAGGAATTTCCTAATAAGTGATAAGCTCATGGCTTGTTTTTAATTATTGAAAAATGCTGTGAAAATTTCCTGTGTTTATTAATTAATTTATGTGTTTGGAGACATCATTTTGTAAGTATGTCTCATTAATAGAAATATAATATTGTCTAAAGTATCATCTATATTGTTTTTTCTATTGTCATTAACATCAGAAATCACATTTTTGCAGAGGAGAAGCACCCCCTGCACCCCCCATGTGGGGGAGCTGCACCCACCACACCACCCGCTACTTAAATATACCAACTCCAGCATCACACTACAGTGAAGAGAATGATAAACTTCCCATTCCGCACTGTGGCACAGTCTCCATTGACAGGCTTCTAGATTCCACAACTTTGATCTTCTGAGCTTTTGTATTTAGAGCTTTGAAGTCATGGAATTTCAAAAGTAAAAAGTGGACCCATGTTTATATATATATATATATATATATATATATATATATATATATATATATATATATATATATATATATATATATATGTGTGTGTGTGTGTGTGTGTGTGTGGATTTACTTCATCTCAATGAAAACTCAGTTCACTGAAACTCGTTTTGTTGAAAGCTCATTTCACTGAAACAGCTGCCTGAACACAATTCACTAAAAGCTCACATCACTGAAAACTCATTTGACTGAAACTCATTTCGTAGAAAGGTATATGTATATGTCCTGTTCCCCACTGTAGTGTGATCCTGGAGTTAGTATATATAGTAAGGGGGTGTGGGGGCACAGACCCCATATTGGGGGTGTGGGTGGAGTAGCTCCCCACCTATTTTAAATGTTGTAAACCATAGACGTGGATACTTACAAGCTGAATGAATAACTTGTTCTAGAAGACAATGTATACCCAAACTATGGGGGGGGGGGCTTCGTTGTTCTGGCCATTTGACTTTTTGTGGTTTCGTCTATTAGCTGTCGATCAAAGATCATTCGCTCTTTGAGTGTTTGACAAGCTAATAGGAACCCAAATGTCTGCATAAGCTAGTCCCTTTTTTTGTGTTAGGAATGCATTACTGACAGTATTGTGAATTCTGCTCCAGAATTAATTTTTGATTTGTTTTTATAGCTGTATATAGGTTCCTAGGTGTATACTAGGCTAACAACTACTGGGGCCTTTAAAAGCCTAGCCATGCAACCCAGATGTATCAGTTTTGTATTGTGCCTTAGAGGTTATTAGAAGGTTCATAGGTTCATAAGTGTGCCCTATAGTGCAGTATTTTTAAACATAGCCATGCATCCCAAATCCTTGACTGGTACCATTGGTAAGTGTAAGTAGGGGCTTGGGAGATGAAACATGTACAGGCTATCTGAGTCTATTAAAGACATAGGTGTCAAACCAGGGAATAATTTTCATTTGGGTTAGGTATGAACTCTGCTTCACATGGATGGAGAGCTTGTTCCACAGAAGGGGTAGTCACTGGGATACATAGTTTTCTCTCCAGCAGGTCCTTTTTATATCACAGGGAAGGTTTAAGTCTTTAGGAAGGGAAATGTCGGTGCTATTTGCTTTACAGATATGCAAGAGGTCAGTCAGGATGGGGTCCATCAATGCCTTATATGCCACACATAGATTTCCCCCTTAACAGCCTGTAGGAGACAGAATACAGAGTTAAGGCTTTGAGGCAGTCTGCATAGGATATGTTACATATGCCGTGTATTCTTTTAGTACAGAAAATCTGTGGACTTTCCAGTTGTAGGATGTGCCTGGTTAGGTGCATAATGAAAGGGGCATTGTACTCAGTGATAGGCCTGATGAATGCCAAATACAGTGGAATAATGGCTTGCTTAAAGCTGTATTCCAGTAATCTGGTGCCTTAATCTGTGGTGGGATTACAGTAGGGGCAGTAATGTGCATTCTGCTGCAGGATTTGTGCGTCAGCATTTTTATAGCTGTATGTACCCTCTAAAAGTTGCATTGCAGTGCATTTATGTTTACCTTGCTGCTGTTTCCCCCCTGTTTTTTGAGTCTGTCCCACCACTAACTAAGACATTAAAGGTTTCTGAAATTATATCCATAGGATTAGAGCTCCAACTTGAAAGGCTATGTCTTCGGCTTCTGCCCCTTACAGTAATCTGACTTCCAAAGTCCCTCCCTCTTGTCTTTATTGCTATTATTTGTTGTGCGACCTATTTAAGTACTTTCCTACCTATTGTATTCCGTATATCTATAGTACTATGTGCCCATCCAGCAAACCAGTATTGCACTTGAACAAACCTCCCTTACAACAAATTGTCTCCTGCTCGTTTTCCCCACAGCTCCCCTCTGTTTGGCATCCTTGGCACACTCTGAGAAGGCATTGAATTAATCCTGCTCCATCATTTGCAGGTAATAGATTTATTATATTGTTTTGCACTTCAGTTAACTGTTCAGAGTGCTGCTACTTTATTTTTGCTTTATTTGTTGATTTTGCCATTAAGTAATTCTAAATGTCCCTATTTCTTGAACTTACTTCATCAAGATAACTTTTGGAAGTTGTTTTGTTGTATCATTACACTTGCAAGCAATTTTTTTGCTGGTGTTATTACATCAAGAGGTTAGCAGTGCCCAGTAGAGACACAAGCACCAAGAAAGTAAATTTTATCTACAAAACTTACCTTAGAACTGAAACCTGTAACATAGTGTGGCTAAACAAAGCTGCTGTGCTTAGAGCAGCTAGTTTGCACAATAAACAGCACTATTATCAAATTGTTGCGCAACCTAATCTAGTCTGTTATCAATCCCCAGAAAATACCCAAGGATACCTTTATATAACATTCCATGATCTACAGTAACCCTCCCAAACGCATGTCCAGATAACAAGGATGTGCAATTTCCAAATGTCTCTGCAGCCAGCTTGCTAGATATGGGCATCTTGGGACAATTTAACAATTGTCTGATGTTCACAAACAACCATTTAATATTAAAAAAATAAACACAGTATGTAAGACGTGCAGACACAATTTTACTAGAAGCAAAACTTTTGCATACAAACAAGGTTGTCAAGAACACACATTCCATCTACCACACTTAATGTTTACAACACGCAGAGACCAACCTATGCTAACCCACTAAAAAGCAATTTTCCCAAACAAGCTGCAAGACCTCCTAAGCCTATGAATGGCAATGCATACCTACAGCAATCTCTAAAGCACTCACCAAAAGCAACACTAAGCAACAAACATACTCCAACACCCCTTGGACCCCCAACAGCAAAGCCCATAAGGCAAGCAAACATATTATTTAGGGGAGTGCATTGTAGGACACATAGATGCCCACTCACCAGACAGAATAAAGAGAGGGTAATGGTTAGTTGCTTATCTGAACTACATTCCACCAAGTTACGCATGCGCTCAAGTCAGTACAGCACAGGTACCAGTATGATTATGTCATAGTCCATGTGTGCATTAACCGCCTAAGACATACTTCCCTGGACTATATGAAGAGAGACATTGTTAATCTGTCTGAATATGTGTCTCAGGCAGGTATACACCTTGTATTGAGCAGCATTCTACATTCACAAAGGATGATGTCACAGTACAATCAAAAGATGACTGACATCAATAACTGTCTTGTTTTCTGGTGTCTTTTCCTGTGGATTCAAAATCTGTCAGCATGGAAGGACATAGTTAACCGATAATGTTCCTTTGCAAAGGAAGGGCTGGACCTGTCTACCCTAGGCTTCTGAATACTGTCTTTTCTAGGCAATGCCAAGTTTACAAACCTACTGACATAGCAAATAAAATCCAAAGAAACCTAAAGGTGTTACTGCTCAATGTCAGGAACTCAACCAAGAAACTCCACAACTTACAAGCTTGCCTCACTCTGGAGAATATAGGCATCTGTACCATTACTGAGACATGGTTTAAAACCACAGAAAGTGCTCTGGCAGTGCTAAGCTGAATATCTTCAACATTCCCACCACCAGATGCATGCAGAGGGACAAAAGGTTGAGGAGCCTCAATCTATATTAACAACAAGCATCATTTTATGTTGGTTAAACAGGACGGTGCCCTGCTATTTATCCAAGTGCAAAGCACCATAGACAAAAATCCCATAACATGTCCCATCAACCCTAGGTCACCCTGCCTATCCCTAGAATCCTATAGCTCAAACCTAGACCTGCTGTACACGATTAGTATTAAATCAAATACCTTATTCATGGGAAACTATCACTGTCTCATACTTGCAGGCAAAACAATTCCTGGACTTTATTAACACAAACAACCTTGACCAGATAGTGCACACACCCACCAGAGGTTCAAACATACAGGCCCTGGTGGTCACCAAAATGGGAAAGTGCTGCACCTACCACATGCCAGCCCCCAGCATATCATAACATGATCTCTCTCTCTTAAAACCGTGCTGCCTCATGGTTTTGGCATCTTTCCAGGCTTGATAGTTGTTGCTGAAGCACCTACCAAGTTGATATCTGTATTAGTAACAGTATTTAGAACATATCTAGAGCCTGTTTACTGCATTTCCTGTGTTGCACTTAATTTAAAATCAGTTTTTAAAATTTGCATTTTTTACCTGACTCTGGCCTAGCACTCAAGTGTGGGGTTTTGCACTTTTCTGACTGACTATTTTGCTTGTTGTGTACTCTACTACCCTTTAAAAAAAAAAAAAAAAAAAAAAAAAATTTTTCTTTTTTTAAATTTTCTGAAAGTTAAGTTTCAGTTTTGTTGTTTGTGTTGTTTCTGAACTGTTTGTAAGGGCCAGTTCTGTGTTCACCACTGGCAGTGGTTAACACTGAGCAGCCTGCCTGTCCCTGTAGGAGTGAGTGGTTACTGCCCAGAAGCTTTTTTTTATCATTTTTTGGTCAATCAAACTCCTCCTTCTCTCTCTCTAAACCTGCAACTCTCCACAAAGTCTGCTCTTAACTTTTTTCTTAGAACTGCTCTAAATCTCAAAATAAGCACTCTATTTTCATTTCAAAGCCCTGCACTTTGCTCGTAGTAATAGAAGTAATCTAACAAAAATAAACTAAACACTACATCCTCTTATACTTTTTTTCCTTTTTTAACTTATTGGTATTTTCTAATCAGTCAGTAAGTAGTTCCCTATATTATTCAGGCATGTCCAAAAAAAAGGTCAGGGTTTATTGAATCTTGAGGCAATGTTACAACTGCCTTATGTATACAGACCACCCTCTCCCTCTCCCAAAAAAGCTCAATATATATGAGAGATGCAACTATAGCCAAACTGGAGGAGGCTAAGCTCTCTCAACCCAGTGCACAGCCTGTCAGGACAGTCTCACATAGACCTATCGCATCAAGCAAACCACACACATAAACACAAAAAAAAATGCTCGAGGGAAAAAAATAATATATCTGCCTAAGAGAGACAGAAAAGCAACAACACATAGCCCACAAAGTCAGTGTGTGCAGCCACAGCCCTTAAGGGCTGATAACACACCTGAATACTCTTGTAATAGGTGACTCTGAAAACATATTGATCTGGGTCATCACAACATGGGGTCTCTATGTTCCACACCAGAGGTATACCCCTCATTGTAATCAGAGACATAAACTAACTCACTGACACACATCCATTCCATCATCCCCTAGCCAAAGAAACCACGGTGAAGAACTTCAAAAGCAAAAACTTTCAGACTTCTCACCAAAAAGGTGGTCTTCAAAGTATACAACAGAAGGAGAAAGCTACTACATGATAGAGCAAAATCCCAAAAAGGCCACTACACAAAGGTGGTGCCACAACAGACCCCGAAAACTATCCTATAAGCCTGACTAGCCTGGTCTGCAAAGCTATGAAGCGTATCATCCATTAAGTACAGAAAATCAACTAATCTAAAAGGGTGGCGAAAGCCAAACACACAACCTATAACTGGTGAGGTCTGACCAGAAAACTGTCTCTTTTGAAATAAAAATCAACTTGGTAACTCCAGCAAATCCTGTAAGAGGAATTAATTGAAACCAAATTACATCCCATTCAGCCACAGTTTTCCAAAATTCAATGATCCTCCCAACCCAAAGTACACAGCAACTTATGTGGAATTGTTCACAGAGGCTCTGTGCATCCATATTAATGGCTGTATACTGCTGCACCTGCTAGAAGTAAGCCTAAAACAATCTAAAAACAAACTAGATGGGAATCCTAACCTTAATAGGGTATATAACAAAAGAAAAAAGTTATGGCAAAAATCAGGGAGAGCAACTCCCATAATAATAGGAGCTTTCTAATTAATTTAAACAGGAAGCTCAGAGGACTAATTAAGTTAAACAAGGCCAATTTTGAGGTCAAGATAACCTCACAGGTTACACACATACACAAGGCTTCCTACAGGAATGTTCAAAACCTCAAAGGAAGCACACATCAGTGTGGCAAAATGGTGGTCGATGGTGCCACCTTCACTGAAAAGAGCAAACTACTGAATTTGTTGGCTGACAAATTCTACTCAAACTTTTCTCCCCACTCCCCTCCTTGCCACATGAAGTACGTACTAGCATAACCCCAACTATTAACAAGGAGAAGGTCCTGGAGGTGCTTGCTAAGGTCAAACATACACCCTCAATGGGCCTCAGGAATATCCCAGAATGTATCCTAAATAGTTTGAAACATGACCTATCAGGACTACTTCAGTCCTTTTTCAACTATAGCCTCAAAACAAGCTTTGTACCATGAGAATGGAGGACTTCATTGGTGATCACACTTTACAAGGGTGGACCATCAATTAACACTGGAAACTACAGACCTATCTGTCTGACTAATCTAACATGCAAAACCATGGAATTAATTATCATGGAAGTCATGAACAAAGACATATGAAACCTTCAGACATTGGACCCAACCCAGTTTAGATTTGTCAATGGATGGGTATAGCTACTAAACTTGGTAAACCTCTTTCAGAAGCTCACCAATGCAATGAGTTAGGGGAAAATGGTGCATACCACCTACATGGACCTGGATAACATGTTTGATACAATACTGTACTGGAGTATAGTTGGGAAAGTCAGTGAACAGTGCATAAAAACCTTCCTAACTCACTGGATAGTCAGCTGACTTACAGAGAGGACCCAGTAGGGCAGTATTGGTGAAATCTCCTCCACTAAGTGACCAATCACCAGTGGGGTACTTCAGGTCTCTTTTCTGGGACCACTCCTATTTGGCATCCACTTTTTGGAGGTAAAGACTAATGTGAAGGGCCTTTGGCTATGTTTGCAGTTGATTGAACTTTGAGAATTATCATAAACTCCCCCATGACATAACCATTTTATGAGAGGATCTAATACAGACAAATGATTAGTGACAAAGTCATGGAATAAATCTCACTGCCAAGAAATACATTATAGTGCTTTTGGGGAAAACTGCCACCCCTAACAACTGACCCAGTAATCAGGGATTTGGGAACATACAGTATGTAGACAGTGATTTGGCTATTGACCAACATGTGGCCAAGGTAGTCAGAAAATCATTCTATGTCACCCAATTTATAAGTACGGGCATGGCACCCAGGTCCAAACAGTATGTAAATCATTCTATGTCACCCAATTTATAAGTACGGGCATGGCATCCAGGTCCAAGCAGTATGTAGACAGTGATTTGGCCTTTGACCAACATGTGGCCAAGGTAGTCAGAAAATCATTCTATGTCACCCAATTTATAAATACAGGCATGGCATCCAGGTCCAAGGAAGTCATTGTGCCACTTTATTTATCCCTTATCAGACCCATTATTGAGTATAATGCCCACCTTCAGCATATACCTGACCAGACATATGCAACACTTGGAATGCCCACAAAGGTTCCTTTCAGGGAGTGTCCGGAATATAAACATCTTGCCCTATAAAGATCACCGTAAAGCCCTATCTCTATAATCTGTCTCCTACAGGTGACTAATAGGTGATCTTATGTCTGGCATTCAAGGTATCTTCGGTTTCAGCTCTGATTGACCTTCTGCACATCCACAAAATGATCAGAACCACTAGACATATATGTGTCCCAGATGATTCCCATGCTCTGGAATAGACTCACCATCCATATGAAGCAGAGGCCACATTTAAGCATAACCTTAACAAATGGATGGAAAAACAGAAATTCACCTGGTGTCTGGCCCCATGTTTCTGATAGATAAAGGCAGACAGTATTGCACATACTAATATACCCCTGATATAACCTCTAGAAACTTCATAACATACTCCCTGCCAGTAAATGCCCATGATATACAGGGACACAACTGGGTTGGATTTCATGGCTTATAATGTCCCTTTTGGTCATTTGTCTAGTATATACCAACAAACCTATGAATTAATTACATCATTTTACTTGATCTGACTTAAATTCTCACTCTGTTTGCTGATATGATTAAATGAGTCTAAACCTCAAAATGCACTTTCTCGAGGCACTCCTAAAAATGGAGAACATTGTTATTGTTACATTACATTGTTATATGTGCAGTAACTGAGACTTGGCTCAAGGCTCCAGAGAGCACCCCTGCAATACCAGGCTACAACTCTTACCACACTTTTCGGCCACAAAACCAGGACTGAAACACTAAAGGTGGAGGAGTGTCCATATTCACCAAGGATATTCACACCTCCAGGCTAGTTGCCCAACACAATGCATCTGAAATTCTCCAGGTGCAACTAACACTAGGTAAGACCGCATTCCAAATTGTAGCTTGCTACAGATCTCACACCATGCCCCAAAATTCTCACTACACCTTTCTAAACATACTGGAAAATATTAAGATACAACCAAACATCCAAATACTAGGTGATTTCAACTACCCTGCCATTAACTGGGAAATCTACTCAGGTACCAACTCCTTTTCCCAACGGTTCTTGGAATTCATAAATTCCAATGCCCTGGATCAACTAATCCATTATCCCACCAGGGGCTTCAGTATCCTAGACCTGGTCATTACCAACATGGGAGATAGATGCTCCACACCAGTGGTAACCCCCTCATTGGTCAGGTCTGACCATAAACAAATCACCCTTGACATCAACATCCCACCCCCACCCCCCAGTAAGGAAACCTCTTTAAAAAACTTCTCCAAAGCCAACTTCATGCTACTGAAGTCAGAAGTAACAAACTTCATGACACCCATGCAGATGGGATCTGAAAGTTCGACTGCAGAATCCTACCCTAAGGCACTGTACGAGCACATCCACTCATGCATGGATCGTGCCATCCCAAATAGAACCAAGATGCTCTCCTCCAAAAAAGGAAGCCAATCTGGTGGACCCCTGCTATAAACAAACTATACAACAGAAGGAATAAACTGTTGCATTAAAGAGGAAAATCCTAGGATGCAAAAAACTCCCTCACCAGCCTCAGTAAGAAGCTGAGATCCCTCATAAAATCCTCAAAAGCTAGTTACGAAAATAAAATTGCCAAAGATTCCAAAGACAACCACAAGGCATTCTAAAGTTATGTCAAGAATCTAAATGGCAATGCTCAGATCTGCTTTGAGCTTCAGAAGAATGGCATTAAATATACTGATCCCAAGGATATTGCCAATATCCTGGCAGATCGATTTAGTGCCATCTTCAACCCCCTCTCACCCCCTAAATGGCCCATCTCAATACCAAAAGATTGCCAAATTCTGGTAATCACGGCCACACAGGTAGAAACCACACTCTCCAAAGCTAAGAATACAGCATCCATGGGACCAGATGACATCCCAGGCTGTGTACTACATGAATTACAAAATGAACTGGCACATCACCTAGGTGTTAATCATAGCCTCAGCTCAGGCTTTGTGCCCACTGAGTGGCGCACAGCTACAGTTATCCCACTCCACAAGGGGGGATCCACCTTGGGTCCTAGGAACTACCATTGTATCAGTCTGATGAGCCTGATCTGCAAGGGCATGGAATGCATCATCATGGAACTTATAAACAAAGACATTGGCAACCTTCAAACACTGGACCCCACCCAGTTTGGGTTTGTGAAGGGCCGATCTTGTCTCCTGAACCTGATTAACTTCTTCAAATCAGTCTCTAGAGCTGTGGACAAGGGTAAGGCAGTCCACAGAGCCTATCTGGACCTCGCCAAGGCCTTCGACACCATCACCCACTCTGGAATCATAGATAAACTTACTATGCTGGGCATAAATCCCTACGTCACTTGATGGGTTACCAACTGGCTTACTGACAGAACCCAGACTGTAAAAGTAGCCGACTCCAAATCCAGCTCCAGACAAGTGACAAGTGGAGTACCACAGGGTTCAGTCCTGGGATCGCTCTTGTTTGGCATCTACTTCTCTGAAGTACAGGCCAACACTAAGGGACTCTGGCTAACAAAGTTCTCAGATGACTACAAACTGGGAGCCATTATTGAATCCCCAAATGATGTGGATATTCTACAAAAGGGCCTTACAGAAACAGATGCCTGGTGCCAGAGCCATGGGCTCAAGCTTAATGCCAAGAAATGTATAGTCATCCCCTTTGTAAAAAAATATGTACTCGTGAATTACCACATAGCTGGCAGGACACTAAACAAGAGTGATGAGAGACTTATAGACACAGGTGGACAGTGGTCTCACTTTCGATAACCACATCGCCACAACCATCAAGAAATCCTTCTATGTGGTGCACCTCATCACTAAAGGCTTTTCATCCAGAAAAAAGGAGGTCATTGTCCCACTGTACTCATACCTCATTAGACCCATTATAGAGTATAACACTCCGTTTGGTATGTACCTCACAAGACATCTGCAACAGCTGGAAAGGCCACAGAAATACCTCACTAAAAGAATCACAGGCCTAAAACAGATGCCATATGCTGACAGTCAAAAAAACTCCAGCTATACTTTGTGGCATATCGTCTACTCAGAGGCAATCTCTGCTTAACATACAAGGCCATGTCAAACCCTGAGCTGCTGGACATACTCCACTTAAAGAAATCCCAATCCCTCTGAACCACACGCTTCAGGGATCTAAACCTTGTCATCACAATGAACAAAACATGTTGGAGGGATAGGTTCCTAACCCAGAGGCTTCCCATACTCTGGAATAGACTGCCCATACATGTCAAGCAGAGCGCCTCCTTGGCCCTCTTCCAAAGGAACCTTGATGATTGGATGGGAGATAGGAAATTCACCCTGGGGATCATGTCAGTCGCCCTGCTAGACAGGGGTCCAGAGAAGTAAATATTGTGGGAAGAAATATCCAGGGAATTGTTATGGCTAAGCTTGTATAGGCCCTAGGGCCGATAGCTTAGTACCAACCTATGAACCTATGAGAGAACATCAACAATTTTCTACCGGGTCTATATTATTACATCGAAAACACTAAACAGTAAATCCCTCGTCATCGAACATAATAACTAGAAAGCTAAGGATAATTGGCTAGGCTTAAAATGGCTCACAAGGGCAGTTAGCTTAGTACTAATCTATGAACCTATCTATGAACCTATGATCACTTCCACAAGTTTTTTCCTAGGGAAGCTGACTGGTAGGCCTTAATTGGGAATTTCCCTTTTCCCCATTGTAGTGTGATCTTGGAGTTGATATATTTAGTTGGCGGGTGGGGGGTGCAGGTCCCACTTCGGTGGGTTTTAAACTTTTGGTTGTTGTGACAGTTGCTAGGTTGGTCCACCAGTTAGTTTCCCTGAGAAAAAAATTTGCGGAAGTAATTCTTCGCTGAAGTTAACTTTTGATTTGTTAAATTTGATGAACAGAGATTCGCTGTTTAGCGTTTTTGACATAATGATGTAGACCCTTTTCTACCCAGGTGACTATGTTTAGTAAAAAGGCAAGCAAAATGTATAGAAATTACACACACACTTAGATGCAGTAATTGACTTTACTAGTATTTATTTAAATTATTTCATTAATTTTACTGCAGATACAAAGATACAATGCGAGTACACAAAATATTCCTATTTTAGAGAGTAATTTTAAATTTTGACTTTATTCTTAAATAGGATATTTGTGAAAATAAACTGTTGACAGCAGAACATCTCACACCCTTTGAAATTATTCAGGTGTTGATATATCACACTTTAAAATTATTCAGGTATTGATACAGCACACTCTAAAATTATTCACGTGTTGATACAGCACACTTTAAAATTATTCAGGTATTGATACAGCACACTCTAAAATTATTGACATGTTGATACAGCACACTTTAAAATTATTCAGGTGTTGATATATCACACTTTAAAATTATTCATGTGTTGATACAGCACACTTTAAAATTTTTCAGATGGTTTTCCTATCAACTCGTTAAAGGAGTCCTAGAAGTTCATAATTTAAATGCCATCCTCAGCATTTTATCAAACTCTGATTATGATTTCATGGATTAAATACAATTTATAATAGTAGCATTTATTAATACAGTAAATGTTAATTTTGTAAATAATTCACAGTACTTCAGTTATACAAATGCTACTAAAAGCACTTTATTCATCTAGCTTTTATATGATACTGAGCTTTTATTTTGTTTGTGCTTCTGTGGAAAGGAAAAAAGAAATTAAACTAATGCAACATATAATATTGTTTTTTTTTTTCACTTAAACAGCAGTTAAGAATTAATGTGCATTGAAAGTTAGAATTTTATACATGATATTTTCGTAAATGTAAATGTGGAGAGATGAAATTGTCTAACACAGCAACTAATGGAGGCTCATAAGTGTTGTGCATTCTAGAAGCCCATTGTCTTCAGATAAAAGAAATGTGTTTGCTGACTAAAACATATTTTTCTTTCTTTTATTTGCATTACATTTGTTTTAAGCAGATTTGCAACAGGTAAATTAAAAAGTATATTTCCTCTGCTATTGCCATGAGCCCTTAGGCAAATGGAGCAGAAAAACATTTTTTTTTCCTTGCTGCAGTTTCTTGAAGACAAAGCTAAATTATTTTCTCTTCTCTACCAATGAAAAATACAAATGTATATGTCTATGAAGCATGAAGACTGTTTTAACTATGCATGATTTAGTTCCATGTAAACACATCTTACTATTATATTTCTCTGTATTTCACATATTTTCAGAAGGTAATTCTTTTTCATTCTCTAATTTCAGCCCCCTGCATGTTGATAAGTAGGTAAATTCCACCCAAACCAAAAGTCATTTTATAGGGATTTAACTATGGGCATGGTTGGACAAAAAGTAACGAGAGAGTAATAGTGGAGTAACTGGAATCGACTGCCCATACATGTCAAGCAGAGCGCCTCTTTGGTCCTCTTCAAAAGGAACCTTGATGATTGGACGGGAGATAGGAAATTCACCCTGGGGATCATGTCAGTTGCCCTGCTAGACAGGGGACCAGGGAAGTAAATAATGTGGAAAGAAATAGCCAAGGAATTGTCATGGCTAGGCTTGTATAGGCCCTAGGGCCAATAGTCTAGTACCAACCTATGAACCTAAGTAAAGGTATAACTTTGCGTGTACAAAAATAGGAAAACTAGCAATTGTTTACCAGACATTTGTTGCTTGGCATGTTTCATTCAGTAAAACCCCCTTTATAGTGATTTAATAATTGGCTTTGCTGGATATTAAGTAATGAGAGAGTAAGGAAATAACTCTGTTTATAAAAACAATAGAGAAAAAGACAGAGGTATTTAAGGACTTAAGGAAGGCAAGACACCTATAAGTAGTGATATAAGCTCAATTTAATTCAAATTACTGACCCCAAGTGGGAATGTTATCCATCCCATATTCATGACCTATTTCTCTAATGATGCCTTAAATTCATTCAGCCTTAAGTGGTTGATAAAACATGAACATATAAAATGAATGCTACAGTTTTATTCATTGTTTCATATATTTTATTACACAATGTTAACTTATCGCTAGGAATGCACTGGATGATTTTTAATCCAGCTATCCTTTTATTCACATACAAATCAGCTGTATCAGAGGTTTGTGAAACATATTACATGGGATTACATATGAGGAAATATCTAGGGAAGAAATGAAAAAACAATGAACCTGGAACAAGTAGAGGAGGAACCACTGAATGTTCATCTGACTGCAGTCCCCCTTAAATTTTAAACAAAAATCTACTTTAAAAATCAGTATGTGAGATGTTGCTACTTTAGGTTAAATATGCAACTAGATTTGAATCTGCAATGCATTTTATAGTGGTTATATAAAATTGTTATCATTCTGGGGGAATACAACAAAGGCTTTGTTCCAATGACATGTTATGATTTATCTCGATTTGCTCCTTTGCACATTAAATACTCCTTTGTGTTCGTATCAGACCTCAATAGAATAATGTAGCACTTTGGAAAAAAGATGCAAACAACCAAACCTGAACTAGAAGAAAGTATTGCAAAAACCTCCACGGCCACTGTATATTTTCCTTTTGTACTGAGGTAGGCAGGAATAAAGGCCAGCCAGACACAAACAAATACAACCATGCTGAAAGTTATGAACTTAGCCTCATTAAAGCTGTCTGGCAGGTGTCTAGCCAGGAAAGCTACAAAGAAGCAGATGACTGCAAGAAGACCCATATATCCCAGCATGCACCAGAAGGCAATACCTGAACCTTCATTGCATTCAATTACAATGAGGCCAGGATGAGAGTGAAAGCTCGGTACTAGAAATGGTGGTGAACAAGCTAGCCAAGTAAAACAAACAATAGCCTGAATGAGGGTACATATTGACACTATAGCATAAGACACATAAGGTCTAAAGTATCTTTTTAGGTTGCTGTCTGGTATCGTCACATTGAAAGCTACAACTACCATAATGGTCTTAGCCAGTACACATGAGATACAAAGAACAAAGGATATTCCAAATATGGCTTGACGAAGTCTGCAGGTAACCATGTGTGGGTATCCAATAAAAATCAGACAACAGAGAAAGCAAAGCTGGAGTGCAGCCAGGAGCAGATAACTGATGTTTCGGTTATTGGCTTTAACAATGGGGGTTTCAGCAAACCTTATGAAGACAGCAAGGATTGTTGTCAGAAGCAGAACACCAGAAATTGATATGGAAGTGAGAGATGCTCCCAAAGGGTCAGTATAGGAAAGATAATCTACAGCTCGTGGTATGCACTTATCTCTTCTCTTATTGGACCATTCATCAAATGGACAAATCAGGCAATCTTCTGAATCTGAAAGAAAAGACAATGAAATGTATGTTGCTAATGCTATTTTACTTTATTTTTACACGTGTGTTTACCAGGCTAATGCTGTAATAAAAACAGACCAATTTCAAGTGTGGGTATCATAGATGATACGTTGTTAAAATACAAAGGTAACATGAGTTGTATTGTACTGATTTTGTAACACACTATGATATAACAGTATTTGTCATAGAATTACTAACGCTCACTCAGAATACTGCTCTTATACAACTCTTTAAGTGTGAGCTGCAATCTTGTTCACCCCCTTCCCTCCCACTGCTAACACATTTCCTTTATACACAACAATTTCTCTACCCCCCCCCCCGTCACACAGTTTCTTCTATTCAAAGTAACATTCCATTCAACTCTCCAGCACTCAGCGTACCTCTTCACCAAACACTTTCATATCACTGCCGTCTGAATGTACATTACATTTCAACATGCATACACAATTCTAATCAGTCACAACACAACTCTTCACTCTGCTAACCTTTTACAAAGAGATCTTCTGCTCATTAGAATAACTAACCGCCAATATTTTTCCAAATGAAAACATCAGTTCTGTGAACTATAGGTATAAAATGCTACCTTATCTCTTAGCCATACTCTCTACTTTAATGCTGCTGTCAACCCCAATAACTTATTAGCTGTCACAATCTTTTCCGCTCACTTCATAGAGTAATACTATTGAGCTCACAGCTACACCAGATCTGAATTTCCCCGTGCAACTGCATGCACACAAGCACGTACACACACACAGACACACAGACACACACACACACACACACACACACACACACACACACACACACACACACACACACACACACACACACACACACACACACACACACACACACACACACGCATGCGTGCACACACACACACACACACACACACACACACACACACACACACACACTCTCTGCTAAAATACCAGACCAGTATACTAAACTTTATCTAGAATCAGAAAGCAAGTATCTGTCAGATTCGACCAAAGACCGGAAGTGCACCAAACAGTTACAGTGTTACAATCCAAACTCAAGGCGCTCCACCAGCAGTAGATACAAAATGCTATCCATCCAAACATAACTCACAAAACACTCCCAAATGATCATGCAGCTTCTGTATACAACACCTCTCTAAAACACAACAGACAAAATCCTACTAAAGCAGCTCACTCAGGCCTTAAGATATAATATAAATACCTGCATCATCTGCTGTAAAATTACTGAACTTCTCACCTGGATTCAAACCCACAACACCACAAACATGTCCTCAGTGAAACATGGTTAAAAGCCTCCATCAAAGATGAAGGCATGCCCCCAGCAGCATAAAAAAATGACTGAACCACTGCACATGCTGAAGAGGTAGTTATCATTCTTTAATACCTTACCAATAGCAGTATACCCTGACAACCCCCCAAAATTTGACTTAGAAGAACTAATAATAACCCATCTTAAATTAAGCACACATAAAGCTATATGTATAATAGCTGCATGCATACCTCTAAATGGAAACAATATAGCTGCTGTAATATCCATATTTTTACAGTTGAAAAGACATATATATATATATATATATATATATATATATATATATATATATATATATATAGGTTTGTACAAGATTTAAGAGTTTCCAGTGAGATTGCTATCTCTTCATACCCTGTATTGCCAAATACAGCAACCATATTGAGATGCCTTCCACTGTCAGCCATTTACTTTTCTGTAATAGATTAATGTTCAGATTTCTTCTCCATTTCTATTCACCCTGATAGCCAATATTCATTTGCTTTCAAATATGGAGGAATTCAATATATGCAGCTATGAATGCCACAGAGGTTTGTTAACAGTCCCTCAATCTTTTCCCAAATTTTGGAGCAGGACCTTAAAAAAATTCATTCCCATACAAATCTGTACTAGAATAATATGTAGATGATTTACTTATACCTTTAGATTCATTAACATATTGTCAGCAGGATTCTGTATATTTACTGAGTGAAATAGCAAAAAAGTGACATGAAGTACTAACGGAAACACTTCACCTAAGGTAAAATATTTAGGGCACTTAATGTCACATGGTGAAAGGCATCTTTTGCTCTCACGTATTGAAGACTAAAAAACAGCTGTGAACCTTTCCAGGTTTGGCTTAATACTGTAGACATTGGGCACCAAATTATGCAGAGTTTGCTAAACCTTTGATTGATACTCCCAAACAAGACATGCCAGAGCCATTGCTCTGGGGAAAAATTTGTTTTTTTTTTCGTTCTTAAAACAATCCTTTGTTGCATCTCCAGCCATACCTCTCAACTGCCCAGATTTTCCCAGAATGTCCAGATTTTTGGGTCATATTTTTGGTCTGCTCCTCATAAAATTTGTCATTTTCTGGCAAATCACTGCGATGATCTGAGGATTGAAGTCACTAAACAATGACATACATTTGAGTTTCAGACTTCAAATCCTTCAGAAAATGTATGTAAAACAAACCCTGCTAGTCTAGAAACTTTCTAAGTTTATAAGAGACATACTTAAAATATGTCCCTATTTTTGGGCCTTTGTCCCAGATTAGATTTTTTGCATTAAGAGTTTGAGAGGTATGTCTCCAGCCTTAGGGGTTCCAGATTATAAAAAGATATTTACTCTGTATTGTCATGAAAATGCAGGACATGCAGCAGAGGTACTAGTTCAAAAACAAAGTGCTGCATGTGAAACATTTGCATACTACAATTCATTCTTAGACCTGGTGGCCAGAGGATTACTGGACTGCTTGCAGGCAGTAGCGGGAGCTGCACTAATGGTGAAACAATCAGTGGCATAAGTCCTAGGACACAAATTCACAGCTGCAGGACCCCATGCAGTATCTGCACTGTTACTAAAATCTAAGATGCAGCATTTTTCATCAACTAGGTTAACCAAATACAAACTGTTACTTATTTCAAACCCTTTAATCAGTATTGAATGTTACCAGGTATTAAACCCTGCTTTTCTTCTGCCTGTGACAGGATGACCATATAATTGTGACTAATGTGCTTTCTGCTAGACCTGACATAAAGAATACCCCATTGGACAATGGAAAAATGAAACTGGTCATGGATAGATCATGTAAAAAAAGGCAAAAATAAAAACTTTACTGTCGACATTGTCGTATGCACTAAAAATACAGTATTGTGTCAAAACAGACAAGAGTTACAGCTGCACAAGTAACCTTATAGCTTTAGCAAAATCATGTAAAATAGCTAAAAATAAGGTTGAAAATATTCATACTGACAGCTGTTATGGTTTTGGGTAGCCCATGATTTTGGAAAACTGGGGAGATAAAAAAAATTAACATCAATGGGTACTGAAATAAAAAATGAAAAATTTATGAAAGATTTATTAGATGCTTTATAGTTAGCTGTAATTAAACTGCACGCTCATATAAAGAGAAACACTGTCACTGTGAGAGGTAACCAGCTAGCAGATTATGCAGCCAAGTAAGCTGTCACTAAAAATGTTCTTCTAATTGTAGATAAAATAATTAAAGAGTTTTACAACTCTTGTAATTTTAATGATTTGATTACTCCAGAGGTTAAAGAAAAAGAGGTGGATCACTGCGAGTTATAAAAGACATGCCGAATTATTATGGATACACCCAGATGGTAGGGTGGTAGTACATTTAGCCATAGTTCCCTTCACATTGGTAAGCATGGACTTCTTAATCTTATCCAGCATGATTGGTCTGCCCCTCGTTCTCAGTCTCTAGTTAGCCATTCTGTGAATATTTGAGAAATCTGCCTGTCACATAACATAGCCCAAAACATTCTCTGAGATTAAGCCTATTTAAACACATAAAGCACATGTAGATAAAAAACATATAGAATTTGTTAAAATGTACTCCTTTTCACATATTTTGCAATGTTTACTCAGTCAAGCCTTGAAAATGTGGGTAAATGGACTTTGTTATAGTTATGACAGTCTTAATCTTTGTATGAATTTAATTATTGTTTTCTGTTAAAAAGATACAAAAACTCATGACTGTGCATATAATTAAATCTGTCTGTATTGAAATATTCTTTATTATGATACTGCTTTAATAAATAATCCATGGGATTCAATAAACTAATTTTACCATGCAGGAACAGAGTAGTCACTCCTGCATGGAATACGACCACCGAGAGATCCAGTAAACTACTATTTGACATTTACAAGCCTGCCTACACTGTTCCTGCACAGACACCACTGCATAATGCTAATTTCCTCATTTGCTGGTGAAAACATGCAAATGAGGTAAATTAGTGATTTAGCAAGCAGGCAGGCATCCGTGCAAGAATAGTGTTAGTTGCAGAAATGTATTCGGTTACTAGCCAAATAAATTTCTGCAAAAATAAAAACGGAGGCATGACAGCTAAAAAAAAAGCATGTATTATAATCATTAGGCATGCCAATGGCCAAATATATGGCCACTGGCATGGAAAAGTGTTTCATTTTCATAAAATTAAAAGTTTTTCTTTTGGCCTATCTCAGCCATTTAGGCATAGGACAGTGGCTCACAAACGGGATTGTGCCGAACATAAAAAAATGTGAAAACTCAACTTTATGCGAAATCTGCATTTTGCCATTATAGTCAATGCCATGCAGAATCAAAACAATGCCAGGGAACAGTGCTTGTCAAGGGGAAAGGCTCTGGGGTAGTGCCAGTAACTATGGACTAAGGCAGTGAGATTTGAAAATGAGGGAAAATTTACTGAATCACGAAAATCGTCTAACTGCCAAATTGTACCTAACTGTGTAGGTGCTATAACATGATCATGTAAGTAGGAGGAGCAACAGACATGAAAAGGGGGTGTGTCATGCATGGTGTAAGCACATTGGAGCCCTATGGCCCCCAGATAAGCTCAGCTAAGCACAGATAAGCAAGGGTGTGTGTCTGAGGCTGTTTTGACTTATTCCATGAAATGAAGAGCATGTTTGCATCCAGAGAGGGCTATTTCTTCTTGTTTATATTAGCTGAATGGGTTTGTGTGGTGTGCACTGGGTCTAAAACAAAACAAACAAAAAAAATAGAAATAGCAGGGTTTTTTTTACATTTGAGCACCGGGTTTGAGCAACGTGCCTTGGGGCTTAAAAGGGGGGGAAATGGGAAGGGAAAAAAAGGGAAACAGCAGAATAAAAGCAATGAAGTACAAATTACATAGCTAGCAGGTGGAATGCATCATAGTTAGCCAATCATACAGGCAGCATCTGCAGCACAACACTATAAACTATGGAAACATCTTGCATTCTGTTTTTTCCCACAAACTCTGAACTATTGGGAATTTTAACTGGAAAAATGTTAGGGGCTGCCATTGCTTTGATCCATCAGTATGTGCTAGAGGCTGAGGGTGGTGAGGAGGGTAATGCTGACAACAACCACAGACCAAGGAGAAAGAGAAGAGTGTTCAGACCCAGGGTAACCTACCAGGGGCTACATGATCTGGTAGATGATCTGGACATGATCTGGAGATAGTAGAGCACTACAGGGTGAACAGAGACATACTTTAGCAAATCACCAAGGTGTGCCGGCCACAACTCAGACCTAGAGCCAACAGAGGGGAAACCATCCCAATGGATCCTAAGGCATGTGCAGCCTTAAGAATTCTAGCTACAGGTACTTTCCAAAGACCTAATGAGGACATCATGGGAGTCTCACAGGCATCTGCATCCAGGGTACTCCACCACTTCCTGGATGCCATGCTACCACACGCCAGTGAGCACATTTATTTCCCCAACACCCATGAGGAGAGGACCAGCAATATGTGTCTCTTCCACCATGTAGCAGAATACTCAAAGATACTGGGTGCAATAGACTGCATGCACATGCACATCAAAGCACCACCGAGTGAACAGGATAGGTTGAGTCTACATAAACCACAAGGGTTTCCCTTCCATCAACTGCCAGGTCATGTAAAATGCCCAGGGCATTATCATAAATGTGCGTGCTGGCAGCCCTGGAAGCTATTATGACTCCCACATCTGGCATTCATCACAGCTGTACCAGGCATTTGCCATTGGGTACATCCTGTATCCCCATCTGGTGGGGGATGCTGGCTATGCACTGGAGCCATGGATGATGACACCCATCAGAAATGGACACACACCCACACAAGACTGCCATAATGAGGCACACACACAAACCAGGATCATTATAGAGCATGTGTTTGGGATGCTCAAGTCATGGTTCTACTGCTTTGATATATCTGGTGGAGCCTTGCCGTACTCTCCAGCCACATGTGCACACATGTTCATAGTATGTGCCATGCTACACAATATGATCCTGTGGAAATAGCTGCCACAGGAACAGCACAAGGAAGGGCCACACAGCCCACCACCATTGCCAAGGCCCCCACAGGCACAGAGGGACTCAGAGGAGGAGGCCCCTGAGCCTGCTCCTGTAGTCAGACAGAGGCATACCCAGTATCCTTAGGCCTTGGCAAAGAGGCAACACACACACACACACACACACACACACACACACACACACACACACACACACACACACACACACACACAGACACACTCTGACACTGTAGGGAGCTCAGGGACTGACACCTCTCCCTGACTCACACGCACAGTAAAATGGATGATACACACATCACATTACCTGTAACTTATCATGTATAGGTAGTGTACTGTGTGCATCCAACATAGGTGGCCCTCAAGCACCGTCCTCACAACTGCCACAGGCACAAGGTAAGTCAGTCTTCTTAACAATAAATGAATGGATTAGTATGTTTTGCTAGCATATCTATGGTAATGCTGCATGCTTGCATGCAAGGGAATGAGGTGGCTTACTGGGATAGCAGCACACAACTGACAGCTATGTGAGACACCAAGAAATGTCTGGCCAAAACTGACCTCCACACACTATGCAGTAGTACCCAAGGTGACAAGGTGACACATCCCACTGCAGTATATGTGTGAGAACAACTAACTAGGGGGACATAGGTCACATGCATGGATGTCAGTGTGGGGGTCCCATACCCACCCATCCATCACACATACACAGCAAGTCAGCTGTCGAAAGCCAAGAAGAAATATCTGATAAAGGCACACAAATGGCGTCCATGTTGAATTACCTCCCTACAGACTCACACAGTGATAGCACAGCAGGACTCGCAGTTGCAGTAAGGCTATGAAGGGTAAGAAGTCTGAAACTCAAATGTATGCCATTACAATCTGACCTGTGCTTTTTACTGATATACCTCTAGTCCCCAAGACAGGGCACAATAGTATGGTAAATGGAACCAAAATGTAAAGCAAATCTTAGCACAGTCTGTGCAAATGTGTACAGTTGACAGATGTGCCCACCATATACCCACAGAAATGCAGTAACATGTATGTTTGCAGGGAAATAGCAGCATAGCACACATTGGCAGGGCTGTACCAATACACATGAAAACATGTTGCCTGTCCACAATATGCAGGGGTCAATGAGCTATGTATATGCCTGGTTAATACTGTCAGGATCTGGCCAGCATGTTCTCCTGGCAGTTGTCTTGTAGTGCCGTAGGTACAGTGCTGTCTTTGACAGGGCCATGTGCAGATAACTGCAGTGCCAACTGTTATGCATGTCAGTGACACCCACTGCTCTGTCACTTACATACCTGGAAGTTACAGTGCTATGTGGAATATACTATACATATAATGGACATATTGAAGGATGCATAACTGAGGTACCCACACCCATAATTCCCAACATCTGACAGCAAAATGTCTAGACAAGGGCAGAAATAAAAGTGGCAAAAATATAAAAAAAGGAACACCAAATGGGTAAGGTACCTCCAAGCAGATTAAAGACAGTCAAAAACAAAGAATTAAAGGTACTCCATGACAATCGAAGCAGACCAAAAGGATAAAAACTTAATAATTCTTTATTTAATAAAATAAAGTAAGCGCTTCCACGTTTCCATAAATGCTTCATCAGACTTTCAAATTCATTGTATGGAAACTCCATTTAAATACTGAGTCTCATAAAGAACAACCAATAAAAACACTGTAAAAATTACTAATTAAAATTTAAAGTGCCAATGCTTATATATATATATATATATATATATATATATATATATATATATATATATATATATATCCCTAACATATATGGTTTCTACATAAACCTATCTAATAAATACTAACTTTTACTAATAACAACATAAAAACACATACATGTGTACAAATAAAACATTAATCAATGTTTACACCAATATATGAGATCTAGGAATCAATGTTTCAAAGCACAGTCCATGAGAAATGGTTTCAAAGAAGCCCTCTCATTCAACCCATGTCCCCTGTCTGCTTGTAGTCTAATAATCCATTTCCCGTCCTCTTTCTCAGTATAGTTCCCTATATCTCCTAGCCTCACTGTAGGATGTATAGACTCTAAAACTAAAAACTTAAAACTATGTGTTGTATCGTTATGAATAATATGTCTAGCTATTGCATTACCCTCAATCTCTCTACTAATGGCATAGACATGTTCTCTTATTCTTTCTTTCCTACATAGAAACTATTACATTTATGGTATATTGCTAAATAAAACACATTTCATGATCTACAATCTGTATAATGATGGAACTCATATTTCAAATGTGTATCAGGATGTATGAAACTGTTGGTGTTACCTATAAAACCACATTGGTTGCAGTGGCGGCAGGAAAAAGTCCTTTTCCTTATGGAATGGAGTTCTTTCTTGTTACTTTTCTCATAACACAAAATCCGTTTCAATGATTTGGTGTTCCTGTAACTAAATCTCGGACCTGTGCCTACTACTTCCTTTATATGTTCGTCTAACAGTAACATGCCCCAGTTGTTTTTAATTATCTCCGTTACTTTATTATTATTATTCGTATAAGGAATTATTAACCTATTTACCCTCGGAGTAGCAATAGCTCTTTGTTTATTGTGTATCTGACTTCCCCTCCTGATGTAGGGTTGACCAGAATTGTCATGTTCTACTTCTTGTATTGCTTCTAGATCGCTTGGATGGTATCCTCTCTCTACAAAATCTATTTTTACATCACTAATAGCTTCTTGAAAAACCTCGTCTTCACTTATTAAATGAGACGTCCTTAGTGCCTGGCTCTTAACAATATTTTTATGTATGTGCAATGGGTGCATACTATTTCGATGCAGAAGGGCATTCCTTCTGCAAGGTTTCTTAAATATTTCTGTAGTAATTAAGCCATTATGTTTCTTAAGTAATACATCCAAGAATTCAATCTCATACTGGGACCATTTCCCAGTCAAGATAAGAAAAGTTGTCGTTCCATTAATGTGGGTAATGAATTCATTTAATGTTGTTAAATCCCCTCCCCATATGAGGAAGACATCATCCACAAACCGTTTGTAATACTTAATGAAACGTGAAAAAAACATGTGCTCTAAAATATAAGTATGTTCCCAATATGCGAAAACAAGATTTGCATAAGAATTGGCACAAGGCGTAACCATTGCTACACCTGTAGTCTGTAGAAAATATTTTTTATCATAAGTAAACATATTATTCATGAAGATTAAGTCCATCAACATTGTAATTTTAATAATTTGATCATTACTCATCCCTTTCTGTATCAAATATAATCTTAAGTAATCTACACCAATATCATTAGTTATACTCGTAAAAAGTGATGCAACATCCAAAGTAACTATATAATCAAACCCATTCATATGTCTAGTGCCATTGTAAAGTGAAAGAGTTTCCAAAAACTGTTGCATATCCCTTAAAATTGAACTAGTTGATTCTACCAATGGTCTTAACTGCTTTTCTATATAAATAGATATAGATTCAGTTAACCAACCTCTACTAGAGATGATTGGTCTGAATGGAGGGTTCTCTAGTGTTTTGTGTATCTTAGGGAGACGCCTAAAAGTAGGTATCAAGGGTTTCTCTATAAGAAAATACTTATATAGGTCACCATCAATAATATTGCACATCAGCATATCATACAAATTATCGTATACATCCTTAATTAATCTATCTAACTGAGAAATAGTTAAAATACTATATGTATTCAAATCTGACAACATAGCACATATACAAGAATAATAGTATTCTTGATCTAACACAACTACCGCTCCCCCTTTATCAGCAGGTTTGATAACAATCAAGTCATTATTCTGTAATGCTTTCAGGGCTTGCCTTTCATCTTAATTCAAATTATAAAACTCAGGTTTCAAATGCTGTCTGTCCATTTGAAAAATGGCGAGCAAATCATTTTCACAAGCCTTTTCAAAGCTATCTATTAATGGATGCAAATTAGGTGTATAAGTTGACGGTTTTCTAAAGGTGTGATTTTTGTCTAATATTATTGTTGCTATTATCATATTGTAAAGACAATGCAATATTTCTGGCAAAGCACTTCACATCAACAATTAAATCAATAACATCAACATTTTGTGATGGAATGAATGACAGTCCCTTATTCGAAACTGCTTTCTTAGCAGATGTTAATACATAGTTTGAAAGATTTACTGTGAGGTCCTGTTGACTGGTTTCAAAGTTTTCTTTTGAAACACGTGTTGCTCGTCTGACATTTTCTGTTTCTTCCCCATATAGTGTGGGCTCCACGGCTGCCGATTCATGGGTTGGAATGGCAATGGAAAATGGAGCGATGAAAGGTCATTAGATGACGTCACTGCTGCTGATTCTTGAATGTTTACTTTCCTTCTAACTACCGGCTCCTTCAAAGAAGAAACCTGTGTATCTGTTTGTTCAGCATCTAAAGATAGTGTCTCCACTACTTCAATGGCTCTCTCACCAATGTGAGGCAGAAGTGATGTCATCACTGAATGAATAGATGATTGAACAGGATGTACCGCTGTTGTTTGTTGTCCGGTGCAAGAAGAAGTAACATCTCTGGTCCGAGTGGATTCCCTCGGCCAAGAAAATACATTCCCCATACTAAAATCTAAACAGCCTCTCTCCAATTTCTACCTTGAGTATTTGTCTGGTGTTGCATTCACTTTGTGCCTGTGCATCCATGACAGGCCAAAACATGCGTCTGGTGACACCTGCTGTGACACTTGTGACAGTGGTTTGATGAACAGCAGTCCACCTGTGAGCACCCCTGTCATTCTGCCTGTGTGGGATCTCGTCTGCACTCCAGCTATGGACAGTGGCTACACTCACACCTGACATAGTCACCACACTAGCTTGTTCCATGCCACCACCTGCCAACTGTCCATCATCTGTGGCTGCTGAGGACGGGGCATGTGTGGGCAATGTGATTGTGTGAGGGGGCATTGTGGATGACTGTGGGATGCCAACCGATGGCACAGATTCAGCCCTGACAACACCACCTGTGCCTGAATATGACCATCATCAGTGCCAGGGTCTGCAGAGACACTAACATCAGATATTGAGTGGGAAGGACTGCGACCACTATGACCAGACAAGAAAAATACATCAGGTCCCCAGATAGCATGTGGGGAAATGTGTTATGGTGTAACGAGACCAAGGTTGCACTTTTTGGCCACAATACCAAAAGGTTTGTTTGGCACAAGAACAGTACTGTGCATCACCAAAAGAACACCATCCCCACTATACCGTTTGCTGGTACACTCGCAATCACATGCACGCAAACACATACAGGTGTGGTGGCTAACCGGCATTAAACAGACCTCACAATAGCCAACTGGTGACATTCAGAACACAGTCAGACCATTACATACACACCCTGGACAGACCCTCAACATCATGCAGTGCAGCCCTTTCCACTTCCTGTTACAACTTATATACACTTCTGTGATATGCGAGTAGTGTTAGTAGGTGATGGGCTTTCAAATAGCACACATTGCATCCATATACACATAATTGTTGTTCACCTGTATAGCGCAGTGGCAACTCCTACAGAACATATCTCTCAACTGTACAGAATGTCACTGAATGTACACGTGTGGCTCATATTTCTGGTCTATTCGCCATAAATCCTGTATTTGTCTGACACATTACTGGGATGATATGAGGACTGGTGTCACCATTTAATGACATATTTCGAGTCTCACACTTCAACATCTGCAGTACATGTATGTTACAACAGAACCAGTTACACTAAAAACCTTCTAAGATTACAGTGGATATTGTAACTGTAGACACCCCTGTTAACATGCCAGGTTTGTCTGATATATAACATGAGACCACAGAAATCTTGTGATAATATTGCCCATCTTTAATGTGACCTATAACCTGTGCAATCTAATTAAAAAGCAAGCACACTGATTAGGAGTAACATGTAGAAGGTGAAATACATACAATAGGCTGGTTGCATGACTGTGCACACCCTTAAACTAATACTTTGTTAAAGCACATTTTTATTTCATAACAGCAATCAGTCCTCTTGGGAAAGTGTGTATCAGCATGGCACATCCCATCTTAGCAATATTTGTATACTCTCCTTTGCAGAAGCCCTCCAACTCTGTCAGATTACGAGGGCATAACTTTTACACAGGCCTCCTCAGGGCACCCCACAGATTCTCTATTGGATGTATGTGTGGACTGTGGCTGGGCCCTTCCAAAACAGTAACTGTCTTCTGGTGAAGACATTCTGTTATGGATTTTGATGTATGGTATGGGTCAGTGTTGTGTGGAAAGATGTAAGTCCTCTCCATCCACAGATTTCTAGTAGACACATGATGATTTTGGGACAAAAGGGACTGGCATTTTGAACTCTTACTAATCCCCTACACCTTGGCTACAGGCCCACTTCCACCGTATGAGCAGCAACCACAAAGCAGGACACTGCCATCACCATGCTTCACCATGGGGATGGTGTTCTTTGATGATGCACAGTGTTGTTCTTGTGCCAAACAAACCTTTTGGTATTGTGGCCAAAAAGTGCAGCCTTGGTCTCATTACACCATAACACATTTCCCCACATGCTATTGGGGGACCTGATGTATTTTTCTTGAGAAATTTGTCAGACATGGATGTTGTTCTGTGTGTGAGAATGCTTCCATCTTCCAAACCTACCCCATAGGCCAGACATGGAGGATATGGGAGATTGTTCTCATATGTAGTACACAGCCAGTACTTGCCAGTGATTCCTGCAACTCCTGTAGTGTTGCTGTAGGTCTCCTGGCAGCCTCCCTGACCAGTTTCAGTCTTGTCTTTTCCACACATTTGGAAGGATGTCCAGTTCTTTGCAATGTCACAGTTGCCCCATATTTCCACCACCATTTGATGACTGTCTTCACTGTGTTCCATGGTATATGCAATGCTGTGTGTGTTTCCTTCTCTGGGCTGATACCTTTCACAAATGAGATCCCTTTGCTGCTTCATAAGCTGTATGTGAATTATGGCTGTTGCTGTAGCAGGCAACTGAGTACATTTAGGATGATCCTGGTAGGACAGCTGACCATTATTTGCTGTTAATTGGTTGGAGGTGTGTACCCAAGAAGATGTACTGCTGTAATGATATTGAAAGCTGCTTCAACACAGTGTTAGCTTCAGCCTGTGCACACATGTGCATCTAACTTCTTGTAAGTTTTTATGTATCATAATTGTTCCCCTAAAGCATTTGTTTGTTTTACAATTGAATTGTACAGGTTATAGGTCACATGAAAGGTTGGAAGGGCTTGGAAATGTGTTATTGTGCTCTAATTTTTGTATTTACAAATACCTGGCATTCTTACAGGTGTGTGCACACTATTTATTTGCACTGTATAATACTAATTTATAAAATATGTCCCTAGTTTTGGGCCTTCATCCCCCCATTTTTGTCTGTCTTTGTCCATATTTCCTGCAATGACAGGTTGTGAGGTATGCTACACATATGTGACATCTCCTCAAATAGGCCTCTGTGATGACCACTGTGATGCAATGCAGTTAACCCAACCACAACTGAACATGCAGATATCGAAAAATTGCTGAGAGTAACAGTTGTGTGCATAGTCACATGCATGACCTTAACATTCCTGGGGTACTGGTGAGCCACAACAGGAAAATCCCATATTCACCAGCTTCAGGCTGCTGTCCTACATGCAGACCAGAGGTACCTATGTAGTTGTGGGGGAGAGATATTATCAGCAGACTCACATTTGGCATTGGCACAAGATTAATATTACGTGTCTGCACAGGTACAGTACAAGCTATAATAGTACACAATTTGCTGTCCCTCACCATAGATGTGCACTTGTGTGCATTACTAAACCCCACCCACAAATGAAGTTTGACCTGACATATGCATTTAGATACTCTATTGAAGACAGTATGGCTGCTATGTGATTAAATTGATGTGCACTATGACCTTATCTGGATGCTCCTCACCTGTTGCCTGGGTGCCACCCGCCTCCAAGGCTGGTGTTACATGTGTTGGTTGTTGTGTGGGGGCTGCTCCAAGCTTGGCAAGGAGCTCCTCTGTTGGTGTAAGTGGGGCCTGCATAGCAGGACCCCCAACTGTGGCTGAACGGTCCCTGGTCATGACAGCAGCCCTTTGCCGGGCACGACATATCAAGTCAGTTGCCCGATGCCTGACCTGATCACATGTGTAGCCATGGTGGCCCAAGGTGTTCACTCTATGGAGGTCATCCCACAAGGTGGTCCACTCCTGCACATTTTGTCGGCTCTGGCCGAACAGCACCGCATGCTGCTGTATTATTGCTTCAGTAATGGCTGCATTTTCCTCTGCAGTGTATGCCGGCTGACGCTGCATGGCACCTGGAAGACATAAACAGAAAACACATCACAGCACCTCAGACATTTCCCAGAGTTAATTACAGAGCCAGGACATCAATATTGCCTATCATTAGCCACCACTTACAATCACATCATACCGCTGTCATCTATCAGCAGAGTATGAACCTACACTGCACTCCTGGTCCTGATGTGTCATGTTCTCCCCATGAGGGCCAGTACATTGCATAAACCACCATTTATCATTCATGTTTATGTAGAGGGATGACAGTGGGCATTTTCCATGCAGATGGGATGTCAATGGTGCTCAGGCTGTGCTTGCATACAGTGTGTAATGGAGCTGGAAGCATATGCCTGAGGTCATGTAGGATGCAGACAGGAATGTTCTCAGGTCCCATGCAGACTTGCTTTTGTTGACTTTGATTAGGCAGTATGCACCTGCTCCCTGATGATGAAGGAGGGGTGCAGATGCTGTGTATATCCACCTACACTGATGGTGAGCCAGGGGGGTAATGTTTGCCCTAAGCCTGTCTGCAGCAGGTTGGCTATAGCTATAGTGTGTGTGTATGTGGTGTGATTGACCACCATTACAAAGTGGGTTGGGTTGTTGCCTCTGAGATACCCCACAAGATATCTACAATAACTGGAAAGGCCACAGAAATACCTCATAAAGAGGATTACCAGCTTCAAACAGATGCCCCACGCAGACTGTCTCAAAAAACTCCAGCTTTACTCCATCGCATATCGCCTACTCAGAGATGATCTCTTCCTAAAATACAAAGCTATGTCAAACCCAGAGCTGTTGGATATGCTCCACTTAAAGAAATCCCAATCCCTCCGAGCTACATGCTCTAGGTACCTAAACCTTGTCACAACAATAAACAGAACATGCTGGAGAGATAGATTCCTTTCCCAGAGACTTCCCATACTCTGGAACAAACTACCTATCTATATCAAACAAAGCTCCTCATTAGCAGTCTTCAAGAAAAATCTTCATGATTGGATGGGAGATAGTAAACTCACCCCGGGGATCACTTCTGTGGCTCTGCTCGACAGGGGCACAGGAAAATAATTTTCTTGGGTGGCGTAAGCAAGGGTACCTTTTTGGGTAAGCTTATATAGGCCCTAGGGCCAATAGCCTAGTACCTACCTATGAACCTATGAACCTATGAGATTAAAGACATATGTGAAGACGGCCTTGTGATTGCCCTTGGTGGATGTGTCCAATGTGTACTCATAGTTAGCCTTACAGTAATCCATCTTGATATGCTAATTCAGACAAAGGTTAACTCACTGACAAGTTGGTGGCTGTTCCTACTCTGACCTGTACAGCTGATATATCGACCAATTATGTGGTTTGTGTATTGCTGCTGTCTAGTAAAGGGGATTACTCTACTTTGGTGGAGACAGGTTTTACAGGTAAGATATTCCTGGTCCATACAGCTATGTCAGTGGTCATATGGCTGTTTGTAGTAGGCATAGACACAAGGTCATAACACAGTTGGACACCTCTGAAATTTCAACCTGATAATTATGCTTATTCTAGTACCCATGTCTGTGTCAGGGCAATGCAACAACCAGTAGCTGTAGAAATCTAACCTGTTGGATGCACAGAAACTGAGATTATACACGTGTACAACATGTACAGCTTATTTACCTGATATTTTGCATCCCATGTCTGTTGTTTTCAGACAGCCAGGCACACCTACTCATACACAGAGGTGCACAGATAACACCTGATACATATTTCTGTTATATGTCAGTATGGCACACTGTATTTACACTCTTGCTGCTCAGTCATTCCTGTCAACTTGTTAGGCGGGACATCTGAAGGATGTCACATATACATGGGGGGCAATTGTGACACTTTCTTAATACTGCTGTAACACACAAGTCATTTCATAACACAGTAGCCTTTGCATTCACAGACATACCCTGGAGGATGTCCGATGCTCATATGGCAGGAAGAGAGGAGAAAGGCTAGGAGTGTGTTAGTGAGGGTAGGAACTTTTAATGTTGGCAGTATGACTGGTATGGAGAAGAGCTAGCTGATATGATGGACAGAAGAAAGGTTGGTATATTGTGTGTGCAAAAGACCAGATCGAAGGGGCGTAAGGCTAAGTTAGGTCCAAATAGTTCTATCATGGTGTGGATGGGAGAAGAAATGGTGTAGGGGTTATCCTGAAGAAACAGTATGGCAAGAGTGTTTTTGGAGGTCAAAAGAGTGTTGGATAGAGTAATGTTAATAAAGCTGGAAACTGATGCTGTAATGCTGACTGTTGTTAGTGTATATGCTCCACTAGTTGCATGTGCAATGGATGAGACAGAAAAACTTTGTAGTGAGTTGGTGATGACTGTCCCCAAGGGTGAGAGAGTGATGACTGGAGCAAATATCAGTGGGCATGTTGGTGACAGGAACAGAGGGGATGTGGAAGTGATGAGTAGATATGGTGTTAAGCAAAGGAATCTGGAAGGTGAGATGGTGGTGGAGTTTGCAAAAAGGATGGACATGGCTGTGGTGAATACATATTTTAACAAGACAGAGGAGCATAGGGTGACATACAAGAGTGGAAGAAGATGCACCCAGGTGGGTTATCTCCTATATAGGAGGGCCTGTTTGAAGGAGATTGGAGACTGTAAATTGGTGACAGGGGAAAGTGCAGTCAGGCAGCATGGAATGTTGGTCTGTGGGATGACATTGTTGATCAAGAAGAGGAGGAGTAGTGTGAGGGTGGCACCCAGGATCAATTGGTGGAAACTGAAAAAGGGTGATTGTGAGGTTGAGTTCAGGGAAGACTTCAGACAGGCAGTGGGTGGCAGTGAAGAGTTACCAAATATCAGGGTAACTACAGTACAGATAGTAAGGGAGATGACTAGAAAGGTGCTTAGTGTGACATCTGGACAGAGGAAGGAGGACAAGGAGACCTGTTGGTGGAATGAGGAAGCACAGGAGAGTATACAGAGGAAGAGGTTGGTGAAGAGGAAGCAGGATTGTCAGAGAGGTTAAGAACGTAGACAGGAGTATAAGGAGATGAGGGGCATGGCAAAGAGAGATAGGTGGTGAAGGCTAAGGATGAGGCATATGAAGGGTTGTATGAAAGGTTGGACACTTAGGATGGAGAATAGGACCTGTACCAATTGGCTAGACAGAGGGATTGAGCTAGGAAGGATGTGCAACAGATAAGGGTGATAAAGGATGATGAGGGAATTGTATTACAAGCAAGGCGAGTGTGTTGAGCAGATGGAAAGAGTACTTTGAGGGGCTGTTGAATGAAGAGAATGAGAGAGAGATAAGGTTGGATGATGTGGGTATGGTGAATAAGGAAGAGCAATGGATTAGCAAGGAGGAAAGAATAGCTATGAAGAGGATTAAGAATGGAAAGGCTGTTGGTCCAGATGACATACCTGTGGAAGCATGAAGGTGTTTAAGAAAAATGGCAGTGGTCTTTTTAACCAGATTGTTTAATGTAATCTTGGAAAGTGAGAGGATGCATGATGGGTGGTGAAAAAGTGTTTGGGCACCGATTATAAAAATAAGGGTGATGTGCAGAGTTGTAGTAAGTACAGAGGGATAACACTGATCAGTCACAGGATGAAGTTATGGGAAATAGTAGTGGAAGCTAGGTTAAGAAGGGAGGTGAGGATTAATGATCAGCAGTATGGTTTCATGCCAGGAAAGAGCACTACAGATGGGATATTTTCTCTGAGAGTCATGTTGGAGAAGTACAGAGAAGGTCGGAAGGATTTGCATTGTGTCTTTGTGGACTTAGAGAAAGCATATGACAGGGTGCCTAGAGAGTAGTTGTGGTATTGTATGAGGAAGTCAGGAGTGGAGGTGGAATCTGTAAGAATGCTACAGGATATGTACAAGGGTAGTGTGACAGCATTGAGTTCTGTTGTGGGAGTGATAGGTGCATTTATGGTGGAGGTGGGATTACATCAGGGTTCTGCTCTGACCCCTTTCTTATTTGCAGTGGTGATGGACAGGTTGACAGACAAGATCAGACGGGAGTCCCCGTTGACTGTAATGTTTGCAGATGACATGGTGATCTGTAGTGAGAGTAGGGAACAGGTTGAGGAGACCATGGATAGGTGGAGATATGCTCTAGAGAGGGAAGGAATGATGGCCAGCAGGACTATGACAGAATATTCGTGTGTGAATGGGAGGGAGGATAGAGGAATGGTGAGGATGTAGAGAGTAGAGTTTGCAAAGGTGGATGAGTTTAAATAGTTGGGATCAACAGCTCATAGTAATGATGATTGTGCAGAAGAGGTGAAGAAGAGAGTACAGACAGGATGGGGAGGGTGCAGAAGAGTGTCAGGAGTGATTTCTGACAGATGGGTAACATTAAGAGTGAGAGGGAAGGTCTACAAGACGGTAGTGAGACCAGCTATGTTATATGGGTTGGAGACAGTGGTATTGACAAAAAGGCAGCAGTCAGATCTGAATGTGGCAGAGTTAAAGATGTTAAGATTTGCACTGGCTGTGATGAGAGTAGACAGGATTAGGGATATGTATGTTAGAGGGTCTACCCAGATTGATCAGTTTGGAGACAATGCCAGAGAGTAGCGGGATTATGTTGGTTTGGACATGTGCTGAGGAGGGATGCTGAGTATATTGGGAAAGGAATGGTAAGGATTAAGCTGCCAGGTAAGTGGAAAAGAAGAAGGCCTAAGATAAGGTGTACGGATGTGGTGACAGAGGACATGCAGGTGGTTGGTGTGGCAGAGCAAGATGCAGAAGACAGGAGGAAATGGAGACAGAAGATCCTCTGTGGCGACCCATAACAGGAGCAGCCAAAAGAAAGAGAAGGAGATGTTGTAATGTCAGCCTTCACAGGTTGCAAATGATTTGCCAGACATAACACAACTCTATAAGTAAATTACTACAAATATCAGGCACACATATGGTTGGTGTGCATAACGCTGGACAGTTGAATGGTATGAGCTCCGTATATCACATGCAGTTCAACACACACATCTGCAACAGTATTTCACTATGCAAATACCCTGTATAGGTCTTTCACATTTCTGAGACAAACATGTATATCATAGTTGTATTCACAATTAACATATGGATATCTACAACATCACAGTAGCTGGCCTAGCAGTCTCATAGTCAGTATTATTCAACACACGCTCCAGTAATAGTCATATGTGGGCCATCCTTTCCTGAGGTGATTCAGGGGGCTGAGCTGTGATCCATGTCACTGCAGACAGACCCAGTTGCTATGGCCATAGGTTCTGATCAGCAATATGTCAGTACAGCAAATCTTACTGAGATATATGTGTTGAACTTCCTATTTCCCATTATTACATACCCCTACTGCATTCTATTACATGCTTACTTGTTTGACATACCTTTTTTTCCAAGTATGGTTGGTTTTATTCCAATATATATATATATATATATATATATATATATATATATATATATATATATAGGTTCATAGGTTCATAGGTTCATACTAGACTATCTGCCCAAGGGCATTTATAAGCCTAGCCCATAGTTATGTGGCTTTCGCCACCCCTTTAGTTTGAATAAAACTATGCCTATTATTTTGCTGTGCCTCTGTCAAGCAGTGACACTGAAGTAATCCCTGGGGTATATCTGAGATCTCCCATCCATTGGTCAAGATTCCTCTTGAACAAGGCCAGCAAGGTGCTCTGCCTCACATGTGGATTTTGTTCCACAGCATAGGGAGTCTCTGGGTGAAGAATCTGTCCCTCCAGCACGTTCTATTAATAACCGTGTCAAGGTTTAAGTCTCCCACCCTTGTGGTTCTGAGGGATCTAGATTTTTTGAGGTGAAGCATATTCATCAAATCTGGGTTTGACATGGCCTTATATGTCAGGCACAGGTCACCTCTGAGCAAGCGGTATGAGACTGAATAGAGCTGGAGTTCTTTCAGTCGGGCAGCATAAGACATATTTTGAGACCCTTTATCCTTTTGGTGAGGAACTTTTGGGGCCTTTCCAGCTGCTGCAGGTGTCGGGTCAGATACATTCCGAATGGGGCATTGTACTCAATCATAGGTCTAATGAGTGATGAGTATAGGGGACGATGACCTCCCTTGATCTAGATGTGAATCCTTCATGATCAGGTGGGCAATGTAGAAGGTTTTCCTAACTACTTTAGCAACATGAGTGTCAAACGAAGGCTACTGTCAACCTGGGTCCCCAGATCCCTGATAACCTCTTCTGTGCTCAGTGGATTGCCACCTATATGGTAGCTAGGGGTAACCTTGTTTTCCCGAAGGATATGACTATGCATTTCTTGGCGTTTAACTTTAGGCCATGGCTCTGGCACCAGTTATCCATTTCTGTGAGGCCCTTCTGAAGGATATCTGTGTCAGATGTGTTTTCGACTATGGCCCAGTTTGCAGTCATCTGCAAACTTTGTCAGCCATAACCCTCCTGTGTTTGCTTGTACTTCAGAAAAGTAGATGACGAACAAGAGTGGACCCAGGACTGAGCCCTGTGGGACACCACTTGTGACAGGCTTTGAGTCTGACATGGCTCCAGCAACTCTGACCCTGTGGGTTTTGTCACTTAGCCAGTTTGCAACCCATCTTGTGATGTATGGGTTTACATTCAAGCTGATGAGTTTTTCGATGATACCTGAGTGGGGTATTGTGTTGAAGGCCTTTGCCAGGTCGAGGTAGGCTGTATGGACTGCCTTTCCCTCATCAATGGCCTTGGTGACTGTCTCGAAAAAGTCAACCAAGTTTAAAAGGCATGATCTGCCTTTGACAAAGCCAAACTGGGTTGGATCCAAAGTCTGCAAGTTCCCTATGTCTTTATTTATGAGTTCCATTATGATCCTCTCCATGGCTTTGCAGATAAGGCTTGTCAAGCTAATGGGACGGTAATTTCCAGGGTCGGTGGAGGCACCGCCCCTGTGAAGTGGGACCACAGTCGCCGTGCGCCACTCCTTGGGTACGTATCCTGAGGTGAGGCTAAGATTAAACAGCTATATATATGCCTGTCTGTCTCTCTCTCTCTCTCTCTCTCTCTCTCTGATGTAGGGTATACATCTGTTTTGCATAGGCAGCAGCTTGCCTTTTGTAGGTAATGCTCATGAGCAGATGATAGCCTGTGCACCAATTGGTGTCCCCCACTTGCTAATTGCATGCAGAACAGCTGTGGTGTTATTCCTACATCCAATGGCATGGCAACACACTCCTATAATTGAGTACTTCATATGGGCATTGCCCCTTTTCCTTGCCTGTAAGGAGGACTTCATGGAGGTGTGTGAACAAAAGCATCACAGAGGATAGTTGGAAATACTTCTTACAATGAAAACTGTGGGGACAGCCCAATAAACTGGGGGGAATGTTCCAGACATAGAGACACAATGTTAGTATTGCTGTTATACAGTTGAATTAATGGTAGTCTAACAGGGTTTGTGTGGACATGGCTTTTCTGCATGATTTTAAGTCTGACAGTGTTATGTGGTGGACATAACTGTCAACTGTAGGGCTATCAGCAGAATGGCCAGATTCTGGACTCTCATGTTTGGTGTGTTCCTCAGACATTTTTGTCTTTGTAAAATCAATAGCATACTGTAGGGATTGCAGCCAGTAAATGGTATTATCCATTTGTGTTTCTGACTTCATATTCCTCAGAAAAGATATGTTACAACAAACCCTGTTACACCAGCAACTGTCTCAATTTATAACAGCAATATTTCACATATGCCCCTGTTTTTGGGCCTCTGTCCCCCAAGTATGTCAGGCTATGTCCAGGTGTCATGCAGTAAGAGGGTGATAGGTAGGGTAAATCATTATTTAGTGCCTTCATTCCTGATATCACCCCAGTGATGTATCAGACTGCCAGACATGATACATGTAAGAGGCCTTATATATGAGACCAATGCCTGGACATTCTGTGGAACTCTGAACAGTTGAGAGGTCGGTGTATTTCTGGTGATTGTTGACAGACTGTCAGGATTGGGTAGCAGTGTAGTGTGTCAGTGTTATTTGGTCTGTGCAGGGAGGGGGTAGATGTCTGTATTATGGCTCCTTTTCTTTCTGCCTGTGCATGCTGCTCCAGTTCCTTGTAGTCTATCAGCCTTATATGTGTATGTAGGGTGCAGACTGAGTTATGTCCCATACCATGGTCAGGTGTCATACTACACTGTGAATTGGGCCAGTATATGTTGGGGTAATGTGCAAGTGGCAAACATGATGATGTTTTTGTTCACGCAGTCCTTATACTGTACTGTTCCTTTGGCTTACCGGTATGTCACTGTGACTGTGGGGGATTTGGATGTGGGTAAGCACTTTCACACTGGTGTCTGTTTTTCACTGCTGTTACATCCCTGTAGTGCCTGATATATTTGCAAATACATGTGTAATTTCATACA
>NC_056726.1:1050478261-1050527491 GCF_019279795.1 Protopterus annectens | reverse complement strand
TCCAAAAGTTGAGAACATAAGCCACAACAAACTCTTTGTGAGAGTCACTCTCACCTTCCCACTTGTCTCAAATTAAATCTAAAGGCCCCTCACCCTATGCCCAGAGAACAACTCAAAGGGTGACAAACCTGTAGAATGCTGCGGTACTTCCCTTTATGCAAATAACAGATGGGGCATATACTTGTCCCACTCAATTTTAGACTGGTGTGTAAATGCCCTTAGCATAGTCTTCAATGTAGAGTTTAACCTGTCCACAGGAACCTTAGGTTCAGGATGGTAGGGGGTGGTCATTAGATGTTTCATGCACCAATGCTTCCACAGACAAGTCAGCAGGTCTGACATGAAGTTGGTACCTCAGTCAATCCGTATTTCCCATGACAAACCTACCCTGCTGAAGATTTCTAGCAAAGCACTTGCCACCTTCTCTGCCTCAATAGATGACAGCACCACTGTTCAGGATATGTGGTAGTATACTACCACAAAAATGAATTACTTTCCTGTATAACGTGAAGTATTCAGGGGTCCCACAATACCCAGGGCCACTCTCTGAAATGGCTCTTCAATAGCAGGCAAAGGCATTAACAGAGCCTTAGTCTTGTCCCCTGCTTTACCAACTTTTTGGTACTGTTCACAAGTCCTACAATATCCTACACATCCCTTACAATCCCAGGCCAATTGAAATTTTGCATAATACGACTCTTAGTACATCTTATGCCCATATAACCTAACAATGGCAGACAGTAAGCTCTAGGTACTACTAAGTGCCATATCACTTCACTTTCTAGCCCACCTGCAGCAGTCCACTTGCTATACAACCAACCTTTCTTCCAGTATACAGACTTTCCTCTTCCTTGAGCCTCAGGTGTCTCCTTAGCCATCTCCCTCAAGCTTTGTAATGTCAGATCCATAAGTTGTGCCTGTCTCAACTCTACCTTCATGACATTCCCCAGCTCCCCTTCCACAGGAAGCCTAGTCACTTCCAACAGCTGTGTCTCGCTGTCATTCTGGGTACCACCACTCACCCCTGTCCTCACAGTCACAGTGTCTGAGGGAACATCAGTGCCCACCTGCAGCTGTGTCTCAGATTCAGACTTACTGCTACAAGATACCACCTTCTCTGAAACAGCCACCACACCAGGTATGAGATTTTTCTGGACCTGTCCTAGACTACCAGGCCTACATGCCTTTTTCCAAGCCTGACTGCATGTCCCTGCATGTACACAAGGTCCAGCATCATCAGAATCATTCCCTGTCAGGACATCTGCAGGAATATCCTCAAACACACCTACGTGCTTGCTTTCTCCCCCACCCCCCAGTTAAGATAATGGTATTTGGAATGGGGCCCTCCCAAAACTGTGACTGGAGTGGACTGCTCAAGCAAGTACTGCTCTTCTATAACCACTGCAGGCCCCACAATGGTTATATCAGAAACTGTGTCCCTCTTAGCAGTTACCTATTTACCATCTACTATGATATGATATATATTTTGGTGATAATTTGGCACACCAGTTGTTTCTAAACAACTTACCACTGACAGTTTGTCATCCACACTTACTGGCTCACTTTCTGTTTCTTACCTTGCCTCAATGGACATTTGGCTGCTCTGTGTCCCCTCTGGTTACACTTGAAACATCTAATCCCTAACCTTGGATTACTAGTTTCTCCCATTACTAGTTTACTCTGTTGGAGTGGTTTAGACAGCCCCCATGGGTTCCCTTATGTCCATGTGCAGCACTCGGTATCCCTTTCTTATGCAGGGGTGCTCTACTTGCCAAGAGATCCCCATTTCTCCCCGCCTCCTATGCAGAGTTACATTCAGAATCTGCTAACCAGACCTTCATGTCATCAGGCAAAGTACTGAGGATTTGTTCTCTCACCAAAAGGTCTGCCAGTCCTTCAAAAGTGGTGACCTGACCCCCATTCATCCATCTGTGAAAGTAAGTACTTAAGTCAGCAATATAATCATGTACACTTTCGTATGCCTTGCATCTATGTTCATGAAACTTTTTTCTATAAGCTTCAGGTATTAGTTTAAAATAATCTAGAAGACAGTTCTTAACTTTAGCATAATTCAAAAAAATCTACATCAGACAATTTTGACATGGCCTGAACAGCTTAACCATGAAGTAAGGAAGTCAGGAGCTGGACCCAGAACTAGCGGTCAACATCATATTGTCTACATATCCTCTCATAAATATGAATAATACTATCAAACTCATCCCAATCCCTGCACTGAGGAAAGAGTTTACTGACCTGTGTGGCTTTTGGGGTACAGTTATTCCCTTCCACATTACCTTCATGACCTTCTAGAAGGGTAAGATGCTCCATTTCATGCTGGCACTATCTCTCATTCTCCTCACACTGTCTCTTGTTTTCCTCAGCTTCTCACCATCTGTCCTGCAGTTCATATTAACACTGTTTCTCCTGAGACTCCAGTCGTCACATTTGCTCCCTGTTTTCAGCCTCCAGTCATTTGGTTCCAGTTCATATTAACAATGGTTCTCCTCAGACTCCAGTCGTCACATTTGCTCCCTGTTTTCAGCCTCCAGTCATTTGGTTCCAGTTCATATTAACAATGGTTCTCCTCAGACTCCAGTCGTCACATTTGCTCCCTGTTTTCAGCCTCCAGTCATTTGGTTCCAGTTCATATTAACAATGGTTCTCCTCAGACTCCAGTCGTCACATTTGCTCCCTGTCTTCAGCCTCAAGTCATTTGGTTCCAGTTCATATCTGTGCTTCTTCTCCTCAGCCTCTAGGCACAGTCTCTCTTCTGATTCCAGTTGAAGACATCTGCCTCCAGGTACAATCTCTCTAATTTCAGAACGATTCTCGGGTCCTCTGAAGAAAAGGTGGACTGTCCTGCCTCGCAGGCTGCATATCACAACACCAAAATAGATATCCTCTGAAGAGCTGGTCTGAGCTGTGGCTGCAACCAAGGCTGAAATCATTGCTTATTTGGTCAGGTTGGCATGCACCAATCCTTTGGCTTCACACACCTTAGCCAACTGAATCCTTGGCAGCTTGCTAAAATCTTCTGCTGATGTCATTGCCTGCTTTTCCTGACTATCTAACTAAAAAAATAAATAAAACTGTGGTGGTTTGAAATTCTGAATGTTTACCTTGTGGCTGTCAAGACTGCGCACCTCATTGAAAACTACCCACAGGCTACTAGAATCCAATGAAAAATCCCACAATGCTGGCTATACTTAATGTGACATGTGACCAATACCCCACTGGACTGTTAATAAAATGTGATGTCCCCCACTTAAAACCTGGGTTAGTAATTAAGGAGCATCGGACTCTAGTGTGGGAGCATTATGGGAAAACAACAGAGCACAAAGCACACAAGAATAAAATTCCACAATTTCCCTTAAGAGCACAACAGGAACATGCTCTATTTTCCTGGGATAGACTATATACCGCTGTCCACCCCATATGTATTTTCTTATTATACATTTCAGAGCACTGTGCCCTAGTTTAAGACCTCTGATGCACTCACACTCAAAGTACATTTAAATCTCACACATCCAAATACTTCTGGGAAAGCCTGACACAAATTTTCACCTGTGTCCCTTCCCAAAAATAATATGGTAATGCTGCCACCAATCAGAGTGTCTTCATGCCCTTCTAAAGGGGTGTCCAATTATGAAAACTAAATGTCAAAATAAATGATAGCTATGACCAGGGCTGCCAGGCCTTCGAGGGGACCTTGGGAGTATCAAAAAGGTATAAACACTTTCTAATCGCTAAAGAAAAGCATTGATTTCTAGACACAATACAAAGTAATGAAAAACATCGAATAATAAGTAAAATAATTACAATAATGTAAATCAATAGTTTTTAATAAACACTAGAATTCAATCACCAGAAATGTAAAGTTAAACTGTAGGTTAGAAGTCCATCATTCTAAAAAAATCTATCTGAATAACTAAACTTTCCTAATTTAACTAGATAATAATGTCCCTGATCTAATCTAGCATATAATACCAAGGCAAAGGCATTTGGTGAGTTCTCTTTTTCGGGTTACATTGTATGCACAGCACTGTAAATGACTGCTGCACTTCACAAACTGCTCAGCACTTGACTAAGTGCACAGCTTAACAGTGTAAACTGTCTTATTTTTAAAAATAACATCTTTTCAAAAAGGTAATTTTTCCTGTCAATCAGCTGTTCAAATAATCACCTAGCAACAAGGAACATTCTAATGACATCACATACTGTTCGGCTGATTCTCCACAGTACTTCAGAATCTTCCTCTCAAACATGCACAATTAGAAATGTATCAAAACACTGACAGATTCTTTAAACATTCTGATTAAACAGGAAAATACTCAACATTAAAAAACATATTTACATTTTCACAATTAGACATTCTGGCATACAACACAATTTAATCTGTGAATATACACAAATCTCCTGCCAGACATGTTAACACAGATGACAGTGTTTTCTTTTTCTACACACCCACATTTAGGGTTTAGGGTATGATACTAGATTAAACTCTGGGCTGCTGGATTTCTTTAGAGAGCAGATCATAATTTTTCATTAGAGTTTTAGGTCTGATCCATTTGAAAGTGATGTAAAAATCTTCCTGTGGCACTTGTAATTTAATCACTTGATCCTTTTGAATAAAATGTGTCTGGTAAGTACAAAAATCAGTGTGGGCTCTCAGATGCAAATACGCAGGATACAGTGAATGCACATATGCCTGATATATATATATATATATATATATATATATATATATAGGGAGAGCGAGAGATACTCACATGTAGAAAAACTGAAATTTGGCTAAAGTTATGTAAAAGGTTTAATCCCCCCCCCCCCAAAAAAGTGCATGTTCTGAGGTAAAACCTCAGAACATGCAAAAGAAAAACATTTTTTTTTGCAGGGGTAATCCCTAGTAACCCCCATACCCTCTGCTAATTAGAAATACTGACTATGAGATCACATAAAGATAGGGTAAGGACATATTCCCCAACCCCAGGAAGTGTACAATCTCAGACATCTGCTGACCAGCTGCTTACTCGATTTAAAGCAGCTGAATAAACAGCTATGTACCAAACATGCACTCAACTTTCTGCAGTGCACACATATAGTTGTGTGTGTGTGTGTGTGTGTGTGTGTGTGTGTGTGTGTGTGTGTGTGTGTGTGTGTGTGTGTGTGTGTGTGTGTGTGTGTGTGTCTGTGTGTGTGTGTGTGTGTGTGTGTGTAAATCTGAAAGGGAAAGCCCAACTTTGTGCCAAACTAGTAGTGGATGGTACCACTCATACTGACCCTGAGGCCATCGTCAACCTGCTGTGAGAGAGATTTGGCACAAACGTCACCCCCCGCATGCCTGTCAACAGTCCTCTACTGAGTATCTCTGAAGAGCAGGTAATAACTGCACTCTCCATGGCCAGAAACACAACCTCTGTGGGACTGGATAATATTCCAAGCTGCATTTTAAAAAGTCTAAAACAGGACCTAGTGGAACCACTTGGCACTCTCTTCAACCACAGTCCAAGTCCTGGCTTTGTCCCAGTAGAGTGGAAAACAACAGCAATAATTCCTTTGTGCAAAGGGAGTCCATTAACTAACCCTGGGAATTATAGGCCCAGAAGCCTAATCAGCCTTATCTGCAAGGCCATGGACAGAATCATCAAGGGCTTAATCAACAAAGGCATAGGTGACCTTCAAACTCTTGATATGACCCAGTTTGGCTTTGTTAAGAGTAGATCATGCTTATTCAACCTGGTGGATTTATTTGAGAATGTCACCAAAGCCCTGGATGAAAGAAAAAGTATACATACAGTATATCGTGACTTAGCCAAGGCTTCTGACACAATCCCCCACTCAGGCATCATTGAGAAACTCACCCAGCTGAGAATTAATCCATATCTCACTAGATGGGTAGCCAACTGGCTCTCTGACAGAACACATACAATCAAAGTTTGGGATTCCACCTCTACCACCAGATCAGTTACCAGTAGTGTACACAAGGATATCTGCTGGGCCCCCTACTATTTGGAACCTATTCCTCAGAAGGCCAGGTGAAAATAGATAGCCTGTGACTTACCAAGTTTGCCGATGGCTGCAAAATGGGTGTAATCATTGAGTCCCCAATGATATGGTCATACTACAAAAAGACCTTACACAGACAAATGATTGGTGCCAAAGCCACAGACTTAAACTAAATGCAAAAAATTCATTATCATCCCTTTTGGCAAAGGGGAAGTCCCTGAAAATTACAATATTAAGAGTACCCCCCTTAGCTCAAACCCTGTGGTGAGAGATTTGGGAACACAGGTTGATAGCAACCTTAACTTTAATCACCATGTGTCCACAGTGCTAAGGAAGTCCTTGTACATTGCACATCTCATAAGTAAGGGCATTGCATCCAAAGTTTTATAACTCCCTTGTACACATCCTTCATCAGCTAACTGAGTACAATGCTCCCTTCAGTATGCACCTCAACAGACATTTGTAGAAGCTGGAGAGACCTCAGAGGTTTCTCACCAAGAAAATTTAGGGTCTTCAACACATGTCCTAAATGGATAGACTGAATGCCCTATCAGTGTACTCTGTATCTTATAGGCTTTTGAGAGGTGGCTTGTGCCTGGCCTAATGGAAATGTTACACATCTGCAAGCCAAATGAGACAAGATTCACTCAATCTAGGGATCTTAACCAGGCCTGCGACATTATCAGGACATGCTGGAGAGACAGATATGTCTCCCAGAGATTGTCACTCATCTGGAAAAAACTCCCAGTTCATGTAAAACAGAGCTTCTCAATGACCCTATTTAAGGATTACTTAGAAAACTGGATGAGAGACTGTAAATTTAGCCTGGGGTGTCAAGTATGTCCCTCTTAGATAAGTGCAGTTGGTGCTGATCATAGACTCGTGCTGCAAATATAAACCATACAACTTGATCAATAAGGGAACAAGGGTATATCATGGCTAGGCTTATAAAGGCCCCATGGACAATAGCCTAGTAACCTCCTATGAACCTATGAAGTTCTCTCTCTCTCTCTCTCTCTCACTATATATATATATATATATATATATATATATATATATATATATATATATATATATATATGTATGTATAGAGAGAGACAGACAGACAGATATATAGATGTGTGTGTGTGTGTGTGTGTGTGTGTGTGTGTGTGTGTGTGTGTGTGTGTGTGTGTGTGTGTGTGTGTGTGTAAAAGTACATCAGAAAGCAGCACCAGAAAAAAATCATAAGTTATATCAAAACCCAATGCTTAATATCTGTTGATCAGTCTTATTAAAAATCAGCAACATATCTTCATCAGTACAATCTTCCAAAACAAGAAACGTGTTATTTAAATAGAAATATAGTATATGTATCCATCTATATCTATCTATCTATATATATAGTTGTGTCTTTCAGCTTTTCCCGGTTAGGGGTCGCCACAGTGGAACTCCGGTCCACTAATGATTGGCAGTAGATTTTTATGTGCCAAGTTGCCAGCTCTGACGCACAACCTTCAACAAAGCTATGCCTATTCACGCATGTCTCCACACAGAAGACGCTTTAGCTGAGAATCAAAGAGGACAACGTCTTACTGTAAGGCGACAACAGTACCGCAGTACCACCACCGCAGTCGATATATATATATATATATATATATATATATATATATATATATATAGAGAGAGAGAGAGATATTTCTCTGTTTGTGTGTGTGTGTGTGTGTGTGTGTGTGTGTTTGTCTACATAGATATATATATATATATATATATATATATATATATATATATATATATATATATATATATATATAGATAGATAGCTATATAGGTATTATATATATATATATATATATATATATATATATATATATATATATATATAGATATATAGTCACATGAAACACAAAGTGATTATGATTTAAAAACATAACACCACAAAAAACATAAGATCAAAAAACAGTACTAAAAACTAATGTCTTTCATCTTTTCCCAGTTTGGGGTCGCCACAGCAGAACTCCGGTCCGCTAATAATTGGCAGAGGATTTTTTACGGTGCCAGCCTGATGCCCAACCTTCAAAAAAGGCACACCCATTCAAGCAAGCACCTACCTACATGTCTTTAAATGTCACTCGACTGTGGGGAGGACATGCAAACTCCACACAGTACGTGCTCCAGCCGAGAATCGAATGGGAGAACCTCTTGCTGTGAGGCGACAACGCTAACTGCTGCATCACCATCAATAAACAGTAAGCTGGCAAATAAATAAATTATGGAATGTCATTTAAACCAAGATGGAGGAGACCCCATCAAGTAAAAATGAATCAATCTACTCTCTTTCTTAATAATAAATCTTGAATATATGGTTGTGATGAGTTTGAACCTGGGACTGCCCTATCAATATCAATACACATATAATGTGCAGTCCTATGCATTTAACTATGTTTATGGGTTCATAGATTAGTACTAGGCTAAGTGCCCTTATGGGCCATTTTAAGCCTAGCCAATTGCCCCATGTGAGAATCAAACCCTGCACCTTGTGTCTGCAAGGTAAACACCTTAACCATTATGCCAACCTCCCACCCCATATAGATTAGTACTAGGCTAACTGCCCTTGCGAGCCATTTTAAGCCGAGCCAATTATCCCTTGTGAGACTCAAACCCTGCACCTTGATAAATGGCACTCTACACTAGATATCCCTGGCTGTTGTGCATTCCTGCCTTTGGCGTTCCTCAGTATAACCCCTCTGACCACCTGTAGATCTGGGTTTTTGCATCCCAACCACAACTCCTATTCTCCTCTCCTAGTTTAAGGAACAAACGCTGTGGAGCCTACAAGTGGAAAGAGAACAAACAGTATAACCCCTCTGACCACCTGTAGATCTGGGTTTTTGCATCCCAACCACAACTCCTATTCTCCTCTCCTAGTTTAAGGAACAAACGCTGTGGAGCCTACAAGTGGAAAGAGAACAAACAGTATAACCCCTCTGACCACCTGTAGATCTGGGTTTTTGCATCCCAACCACAACTCCTATTCTCCTCTCCTAGTTTAAGGAACAAACGCTGTGGAGCCTACAAGTGGAAAGAGAACAAACAGTATAACCCCTCTGACCACCTGTAGATCTGGGTTTTTGCATCCCAACCACAACTCCTATTCTCCTCTCCTAGTTTAAGGAACAAACGCTGTGGAGCCTACAAGTGGAAAGAGAACAAACAGTATAACCCCTCTGACCACCTGTAGATCTGGGTTTTTGCATCCCAACCACAACTCCTATTCTCCTCTCCTAGTTTAAGGAACAAACGCTGTGGAGCCTACAAGTGGAAAGAGAACAAACAGTATAACCCCTCTGACCACCTGTAGATCTGGGTTTTTGCATCCCAACCACAACTCCTATTCTCCTCTCCTAGTTTAAGGAACAAACGCTGTGGAGCCTACAAGTGGAAAGAGAACAAATATAACCCCTCTGACCACCTGTAGATCTGGGTTTTTGCATCCCAACCACAACTCCTATTCTCCTCTCCTAGTTTAAGGAGCAAATGCTGTGGAGCCTACAAGTGGAAAGAGAACAAATATAACCCCTCTGACCACCTGTAGATCTGGGTTTTTGCATCCCAACCACAACTCCTATTCTCCTCTCCTAGTTTAAGGAACAAACGCTGTGGAGCCTACAAGTGGAAAGAGAACAAACAGTATAACCCCTCTGACCACCTGTAGATCTGGGTTTTTGCATCCCAACCACAACTCCTATTCTCCTCTCCTAGTTTAAGGAACAAACGCTGTGGAGCCTACAAGTGGAAAGAGAACAAATATAACCCCTCTGACCACCTGTAGATCTGGGTTTTTGCATCCCAACCACAACTCCTATTCTCCTCTCCTAGTTTAAGGAACAAACGCTGTGGAGCCTACAAGTGGAAAGAGAACAAACAGTATAACCCCTCTGACCACCTGTAGATCTGGGTTTTTGCATCCCAACCACAACTCCTATTCTCCTCTCCTAGTTTAAGGAACAAACGCTGTGGAGCCTACAAGTGGAAAGAGAACAAATATAACCCCTCTGACCACCTGTAGATCTGGGTTTTTGCATCCCAACCACAACTCCTATTCTCCTCTCCTAGTTTAAGGAACAAATGCTGTGGAGCCTACAAGTGGAAAGAGAACAAACAGTATAACCCCTCTGACCACCTGTAGATCTGGGTTTTTGCATCCCAACCACAACTCCTATTCTCCTCTCCTAGTTTAAGGAACAAACGCTGTGGAGCCTACAAGTGGAAAGAGAACAAATATAACCCCTCTGACCACCTGTAGATCTGGGTTTTTGCATCCTAACCACAACTCCTATTCTCCTCTCCTAGTTTAAGGAACAAACGCTGTGGAGCCTACAAGTGGAAAGAGAACAAACAGTATAACCCCTCTGACCACCTGTAGATCTGGGTTTTTGCATCCCAACCACAACTCCTATTCTCCTCTCCTAGTTTAAGGAACAAACGCTGTGGAGCCTACAATTGGAAAGAGAACAAAGTATGTCCTAGAGCTCCTGCTTGTCTTAATCTTTTTGTATCTAGCACTCCCAGTGAATTTGTAAAACTCAAAGTCAGCACTGCCAGTAGCCAGCAACTAACCCCCCCTCCTCCTCTCCTCCAACATATCCTATACTTCCCTATAATATCCCTAGCTACTTGTTTAAACCACATGCCCTGTAAGTAGCAATTATTGTGATAGCTGCTGCAGTCATTAAGGTGGCCCTTTCTACTAGCGTTTTTCCTCTGGATATTGCCTCTACCTAACCAACTCTCTATCACATCTACAGTTTGCCCCTTCTGCTCCACTTTTCTCTTTCTACTTGCTCTGATACTTCTAGCTTCTACTTGCTCCTATCTCTTATCACTATATCTATCTATATCCCCTTGCATTACTTACCTTCTCTCTGAACACCTCACTGATTGTTTTTCGCCTGGACCTCTTCTTCTTTGGCTCTTCTCTGCTCTTTATTAACTCCGGTCCTAGCTGTAACCTTTGCTTAAGCACTGTTACCTTTTTACTCCACTCTTCACCTTTTGCTATTATTGCCCACTACTTTTCCCTATCTATATCCCTACACCCTTGTAATACTCACTATCTTTAACTCCCCCTCCAACAATCTTTTTCCCTCACCAGAGTGATACTATTGTTACCCTTTCGTTTTTCTGCCTGCCCCTACTTACTATCATTAGCTCCACCTCCAATATTCTTATTCCCCCTCTTGACCGATACTATCGCTATCTTTCCATTTTCCTGCCTGCCCCCTACTCCTCCCCCTCTCCCATCCAATCCCACTTCCTCTCATAACCCATAAGTACACCTGCCCTGCTTCGCGCCACTTCTCTACACTAGATATCCCTGGCTGCTGTGCGTTCCTGCCTTTGGCGTTCCTGTAAGTAGTGTGTATTTGCTTCTACTTACTGTTGCATTTCTACTGTGTTTTTAATATATGGCATTCTTCTGGTGATTGCGCTACTCATTTTGATGTTAAATATGTATTACTGTGCATTAGACTGCTAGGTTATATCAGTATTATTTGAGTATTATATACTAAAGATGTTCGTAAGGCTCGTACTGTGACTGTATGTTTTTTTTCTGAACAACACTTAACTCTGTATGCTCCAGGTTACATTACGGAGTTCTTGACAGGGAATTAAGTAGATATCTCTGCCTTTTAGCGCCCTAATGTTCTCCCTTACCCAGACGTTGATATTGTAGTCTCTAGACTCCTTAACAGCTAACCTGCTCTTTACCTTGAACAGAAGTGGTAGCGCACGTTGTTTGAGTGTGTTCCTTTGCTCAGATACCACTTGGAATTGTAGTCGCTAGTCGCAATTATCAGGAACTGGTTCTTTACTTTGTGAAATTGTAGAAGTGCACGTTTTTGTAGCGTGTCTTCAGGTGCAGTGCCTTATTTGCGAGCCCTGACAATCATTTTGGGTTTTTGCAATTATTAGTGAACTGGTTCTTTACTTTGTGAAATTGTAGAAGCGCGCGTTTATTGTAGCATGTCTTCAAGTGCAGTGCCTTATTTGCGAGCCCTGATAATCATTTTGGGTTTTCCACAACATTGATTAACCTCGATAATTAGGGTTTGTTGCGGAGTCTTTGTAAACCATCTCAGTAACATCGCTGTGCTACGCATTGAGTTACAAACACCCCTTTGCAGCATTTTTAAACACCTTAATATGCTGTGTAAACAGCGTGTTTCTCTACCGATAATGCTTTAGAACCGTAATCTCCCTTGAGACCTTTGCTCCCTTTACAGTAAATGGTACTATCACCTTGTTCTAATTTTAAAATGATGCTATATGCGCCATAACTGCACCTTACAACTTAGCTTAGAGCTCACATCCTCTGGTGTTAACCACCGACTATACAAGTCTGCATTCAGACAGTCATTCATACTTCAATGCGAGGTGCTAGAACATGCTCTTTCTAGATAAACTACACTCGCGTATTGTACTTTAGGCCCCCTTCCATTATATAGTGAAACTTACCCCGCTTTGGGAAGCTTACCTTCCGCCTATAATAAAAGAACTCAGCGGTTTCTATATCATTGGTGATGTAATTCAGGGATTATATATAAACATAAATTTAACTGAACATAGGTCATACAAAGGCTTATCACTACCCCACATATTAGACTAGGTTAGTGCTCAATATAATAATTTTAATCTTGTTTCACTGCCTATTGACTTTTTATCTGGTATTCTAGTATAACTTGTATGTACTTAGCCTTGCTCTTTATGTTGTATCTTTGCTTACATGACACTCTCTAATCTGTTTATATTTGCTATATGCATTTTGAATTGATCCCCTAGACAATACAAATGTTTTATCTGCTTTTTGCGTGAACTAACTTCAACTAATACTGTTGCTGAACTTGAAGCTTTTATACATGAGAATGTTAAGTGTATTTTACTGTAATGTTTCTGCCTGAACCATCTTCTATTTGAACTATTGCTGAACTTTGCTTTTTTACATGAAAATGCTATGTGAGTTTTATAGTTGTGCCTTCTGAAGACTGTGTATGTTCTTTATCTAAAGTATTTCCTTTCTTCCTTATTTTCCTAGCAGTATAACCCCTCTGACCACCTGTAGATCTGGGTTTTTGCATCCCAACCACAACTCCTATTCTCCTCTCCTAGTTTAAGGAACAAACGCTGTGGAGCCTACAAGTGGAAAGAGAACAAAGTATGTCCTAGAGCTCCTGCTTGTCTTAATCTTTTTGTATCTAGCACTCCCAGTGAATTTGTAAAACTCAAAGTCAGCACTGCCAGTAGCCAGCAACTAACCCCCCCCCTCCTCCTCTCCTCCAACATATCCTATACTTCCCTATAATATCCCTAGCTACTTGTTTAAACCACATGCCCGGTAAGTAGCAATTATTGTGATAGCTGCTGCAGTCATTAAGGTGGCCCTTTCTACTAGCGTTTTTCCTCTGGATATTGCCTCTACCTAACCAACTCTCTATCACATCTACAGTTTGCCCCTTCTGCTCCACTTTTCTCTTTCTACTTGCTCTGATACTTCTAGCTTCTACTTGCTCCTATCTCTTATCACTATATCTATCTATATCCCCTTGCATTACTTACCTTCTCTCTGAACACCTCACTGATTGTTTTTCGCCTGGACCTCTTCTTCTTTGGCTTAAGTGTACTTGAGGAGTGGCCAGTGTAGAAACCACCATATGTACACTGTACTAAGTAAATCGTTTCTCACATAGCACAAGAAACTACACTTCTGATCTCAAAGGTGTCTCAAGAATTTCTGCTGCCAAGAAAGGTAGTGTTGAGGACATGAGGCCAAAAACTACATTTCTCTCATTAAAAAAAGCAACATAATCTAATATTCCCTAGATGTCATCATACCTCTTAACTGTACAGATTTTCACAGAATGTCCAGATTTTTGCCTCATATTTTATGTCTGTTTTTCATAAAATTGTGGTTTTCTGGTAAATTAGTGCAAATCATTAAAGACTGAACTTAAAAATAATGACAAACATTTGAGTTTTAGATATCAATAGTATCCAGAAAATTCATGCTAATGTAAAACCTGTTATTCTGTCAACTTTCTTAGTTTGTAAATGCAATATTTAAAAATTGTCCCTATTTGTGGGCCCTTGTCCCACTTTTATTTATGGCTTTGTCCTGATTTCTTGCTCTGAGAGGTTGAGAGGTATGGATGGCATGGATCTAGGATTACATATAAGGGAATTTAATAAAGCCTACACATTTTTTTTCCTGTGTAGGTATTGCACCACACTGCTTACATGGGCACAAACGTGTTTAAATTCAGTAAACACTGCTTAGCAGCGCACAAGCACATGACAACACGGAAACTTATGTGGCTACAAATTGCCTCATAAGCAGGTGAATCCCATGCAAATGAGGCAGGTAGATCCAGCAAGCAGATAGGCATCTGCGCAGACCCAGTGTTATTGTCTGCAGTGTATGCAGAAATATTCTCTGTACAGGCATGTAAAAAGACAAAAGGGGTTGTAAAAATGTAGATATGTGGACAGAAATGTAATTCCACATGCACATATGAAGAAACTGTTATCCTGTATACCAGAAAAATGAAAGGGAATAAGTTCAATTCTTTTTTTTTAATAATCCGGGCATGTTTGTGCGGTGCACCACAGCCTGCAATCATGCTTTATAGAAAAATAAAAAAAAAATTGGAAAAAAAAATGAATATCATGTGACAGAAATGTATTACAGGACCTTGCGTGGAGTCCCTACTATGGTGCATTGGTGCTGTTGCTAACGTAATAGGGCTATGAAGTGTGTAGTTTCCAGGCTATGAGCATGGATACCTATGAAAATAAGGTGGAGTTACTGAATAGTAGAAAGGAGTAATCATGTCCGCATATCCCCTTCGTGTAGGTTTAGACCCATATTGCTGTTTACACAGGATGTAGCTGAAATCAGGGGTGTCTCCACTGACTTCTAAGCTCATTGCATCTTAGGTGCACCTATTTGCGTGGTGTGCTGCCTGGCTGAGTGTGTCCTTTTGGGGGGGTGCCCACTAACTTTTCCATTTACCTTCAGTGCGCGTGTTTGTGTGGCACTCCATCGTGCTAAGTGTGTCTGAAAACAAAATGCATTCAATTACTTTTGACCCTTGCTTAAGCTAAAATAGGGCCATTAAATAATGCTCTTTTACATCTGTATGTGCTGGATGCTGAAGTCAATGCTGCTGCTGCTGACAATAGGCTCAGACTGAGAAGGAGAGTGTTCAGGCCCAGGGTAACCTTCCAGGAGCTACATGAGCTGGAGATTGTAAAGTGCTACATGGTGGACAGGGATATATTATTAGAACTCACTGACCTCTGCCACCCTCAGTTCGAAACCCATAGCCAACAGAGGGTAACCCATCCCAGTGGAAACGAAGGTATGTGTAGCTCTTAGGATACTAGCTACAGGTACTTTCCAAAAACCAACTGGGGACATGATGGGGGTCTCACAGGTGTCAGCACCCAGGGTACTCCACCAGTTCCTGGATGCCATGCTACCAGATTCCAGTGAGCACATTTTTTTCCCTCACCGCTGAGGAAAAGGCCAGCAATATGCAACACTGCTACCCTGTAGCACACTATCCCGGTCAACAAATGTAAAATAAATAAAATAAAAAACTATCCTGAATTACTAGGCACCATAGATTGCATTCATATACACATCAAGGCACCAGTCGGTGAGAAGGGTAGAATGTATTTCAACTGCAAGGGACAGCACTCCAACAACTGCCAAGTCATGTGCAGTGCCCAAGGGATTATCATGAATGTGTGTGCTGGCAGCCCTGGCAGTTATCATGACTCCCATATCTGGCACACATCACAGCTGTACCAGATGTTTGTTGGGGGAAATCCCGCAAAGCCATTTACTGGTGGATGCTAGCTACACACTGGAACCATGGATGATGACACCTACCAGAAATGCAGACACACACACACACACACACACACACACACACACACACACACACACACACACACACACACACACACACAAGAATACCATAATAAGGCACATGCACAAACTAGGAACATCATAGAGGATATGTTTGGGCTTCTGCAGACACGGTTCTAGTGCCTCGATATTTCTGATGGTGTCCTGCAGTACTCTCCATGCACATGTGCACATATGTTCAAAGTATGTGCTATGCTACACAATATGATCCTGCGGAAACAGCTGCGGTGGGATCAGCAAAGGAAAGGGATACACTGCCTCCACCAGTGTCTAGGTCACCACAGCCACAGTCACAGGAGGACTTGGAGGGGGAACCATTGATGATGTCCTGGTAGCCAGATGTAGGTGTGCCCAGTATGCCTTGGCTTTGGCTAAGACACAACACATAGCAAATTCACTGCCAACCTAGGGCTATAGGGACTGACACCTCACTCCTACTCACATACATATATTAAGATTGATGCCAGGCAAACCAGACTTCCTGTACATATCCATGTATTGGCTGTATACTGCTTGCATCAGACAGTGTCAGCCATGAACTTCAGTTACGTCAACTGCTGCATTCACAAGGTAAGTCTCTAACCTACACACTACATGTAAGGGTTACTGTAATATGGTATTGTTTGCATGGATGTGCTGCATTTATGCAAGGAAATATAGTGGGCTATTTGGACAGAAGTAATATCCACATGGGACTATAGATATCCAGTCCACTAGTATGTGTTCCTCAATATTCACTAGGCCTCATGTTTGGAATATTCATTACATCGGTTAAAGGAGATGTTAAACAGTGGGGTGACATGATATTTGGACTACTGTCTATCCCATCAGAACATGTGATGTTGTTCCCCCACAGCCAACACAGCAATTTTCCAGTATAACTGCTTTAACAGTAAGTCATCAATGGTTTATCAGCAATCCAGGCAAACTCAGGGCAGTAACATAGAAATCGATCACACATTGTATGTCTCATGTAACTCAGGAATAACAATTTACATATGCTTGCTGTTGATTGTGTCATGAATGACACCTCTCTGTCTGATAGCTTGTGTGGCTCAGTAGAATAGAAAAGTTAACATGAGTAACGGTGTTGATGGTTCAAATCTCAAAGCATCCACATCTTTTGCATGTGAGGTATTATTATGTTTTTGTTTTCACAGACTGTCAGTCTGTGTGTGGTGTAACATTCTAAACATCTGTCACATCTTAATTACATCAGACAGTTGGAGAATGACATTGACATTTTGAGTGAGGTGCAGTACTGCAGAATCAGGGACAGATGTCATTGTCTATAACATACAAAATCCCAGACTGGAGTACAGGTAGGTGTGGACTGGAGTCACTTTATAAGTACTGACGGTCCCACTGGGCATGCCCATACACTTTGTTAAAATGAGCACAATTCTGTTGCCCCATCATCAAAATGACCTGTTATGTATAGATACTGTATGTCTATATATACATACATATATACATATCCGTCTGTCACTATCTCTCTCTCTCTTACATACATACAGTAGCATATCTATCTCTCTGTATTTTCAAATAGATATATACCTATATATATATATATATATATATATATATATATATATATATATATATATAGCCATATAAAAACATACATCTCAGTCTCTACCCATAGATCTACATAACACATGCACATATCAAACACACACAGTTACATTTATATATAATCCCTATTATATACAAAAATATCTGTGTAGATGTCTGTATTATCCTACAGACCCTAATAATGGTGAGTAAAGCTGCACTATCACACATCTATAGTGTCACTCAAAAGATACAAAGTAAGGGCTCAACAGTACATACTGCACTTACCTACAGACCCCTATGCCTGCTGGGTGTCACCACATAGACAGCAACAGGTGAGCAGGTGGTGTAACGTATAATGTTGTCTATGCATGCTTGGGCAGGGCTAATTCTTCCTGCCTACAGGCTTGTCCATCCAAGTGCAAGCAGCCACATATGGTCATACTGGTACCTGTAGACACATAGGTAGTATAATAACAGTCATCTGACTGCTAGGATACTAGATGCAGATAACATTGTGAAGTAATATCACTCTGCGGGCCACAGATGCTGTTCAACTTAAGCATAATTTGTGCAATCTACAAGTAGTTTTCCTGCAATCACATATATAACAGACACCAGCCTTGGTGCATGTGATAAGTAGTGTAATCTGTAGTGTGTAAGCCTAGATACCTAGGGGTTCTAATCTCACTCCAGGTCACTTGGTGTGTAGTTATGTGTGTATCCCTCTGCAAAACAACTGAGAAGCCCTAGTTGGCTATCAAAGTGCAGAGGTTTTTGCACTTTTTGGCCCTGTAAGTTACTGCTGGCTTCCAAACTGCCCTTTTCTACAAGCCCTGATGATGTCATCTACCTTAAAGCTACCAGCTGACATTTCAGTATCAGACTTAGCCTTGGCACATGTGATGAATACTATGATCTATAGTGTGTAAGACTAGATAGGTAGGAATTCTAATTTCATTCCAGGCCACTTGGTGTGTATGTGTGTGTGTGTGTGTGTGTGTGTGTGTGTGTGTGTGTGTGTGTGTGTGGCTGTGCGTGTGTGTGCGTGTGTGTGTGTGTGTGTGTGTGTGTGTGTGTGTGTGTGTGTGTGTGTGTATTCTCCTACACAACAGACTATCCCTTATTGGCTATCAAACGTTTTGGCACTGTACGTTGCTGCTGGCATCCAAACTGCCCTCTTCTACAAGGCTTGATGATGTCATCTACCTTAAGACTACCAACTGCCATCATAGTGTCAGACTTAAGTCATGGTGCATATGATGCGTACTGTGATCAATACAGTGTAAGTCTAGATAGATGGTGGTTCTAATCTCACTCCAGACCATTTGGTGCCCATGTGTACATTTATATGGCACATATATATATATATATATATATATATATATATATATATATATATATGATCACCTTATAAAGAGGTAGTGCTTTTCAGTATCTTATTTGTAGCAAGAGATGTGGCCCTCCAAATGCCTGACCATAACTAGGCCTGCCGATGTCCTCAAGCATAATATGTCCTAAACCAATAGTACTAGCAGATATGATGTGTGTTGCATGCATCACGTATTATGATCTGTAGTGTGTACCATTACATAGGTAAGTGTTCTAATTTACATACAGCCAACATGCACTGTGTGCCATGCCACATCCTGTAAGCAGTAACTGGAAGTGGTGCTATTCTCAATGTAGCCATGTGTGTGTGTGTGTGTGTGTGTGTGTGTGTGTGTGTGTGTGTGTGTGATTGTTTGATCATTTTACATCAGCTTATGGAACCATAGGACATATGACCTTAACTAGCATAATGGCCATACAGCCTTCATAGTCCTAGACAACTTTATACCCTTAAGGACATGATCAGTGTGATGATCAGTTCCATGATGATTGCCCCTATGGGCATACACATATGGATACACAGCAAAGAGGTCTATGGTTCTGGTGGTCAGTGGATGTACCACATCTGTGCAAGGGTGTAACACTTGCCATTGTCCACTCAGCTGGGTTGCAGCCAGTGGGTTCAGTATGATTGCAAGGTGTTCCCAGTGATGTTACTAATCCTTGTCAGATCCCATGTAGGATGCAACCTAGGATGTTAGCATGTCCAATAGAGGCTGTGCATCCTCCATAGAGAGGCCATTTACAACCTGCTCTGTAGATATGGAAGTTATGGGACAGATTATAGGAATGTCATATGTCACATGTGGTGAGGACTGAGGAATGAAGTTTATGCAGAACCTGTGGGACTACAGGTTAGCTATGAGAACAGACTCATTATATGTGGCATCATAACGTATGAGTTCATCAACAATCTGGGCCTGTCCTTTGAGGTTACACATGTAACTACACTGTGAATTGTGGTTCTTCTTTGTGTGGGTGGCTAATTTGTCACTTACTGTGTCTACACAACATCACAACAACACTGTGCTTCTTTTAGCTGAGAAGGTTGTACCTCCATTTTTGTGTGGCACCCTCTCCCCAACTGTCACACAGCAATGTCCACCTCTTATTGTACAGTCTGCTATTGGCAGTTATCCACCAGAACTGATTGCTGTGCCGTGAAGAGCCTGTGTTCCTCCTGTCATGTACAGCCAAGTTCATGCAGTTGTAATACTGCTGGCACAATGCATGGTTGTAGAGCTCTGCATACTTGCCTGTCCCATCTAAGGGGGGAGGTGCAGTCAAGTTATGTAAACCATCCCACAGGATGTAATAAATGGCTTTGTTGAAATATACATCTGTATTGTCTGCAAGGGGGATGTTAGTGCTGGTAGTATTAATTAGAGTGATCTGTGATCAGATCCCACCAGGGAGGACCTCACATTGGGGGCTACAGTGGTCACCCATAATAGTAAACACGTGATGCAATAAGTTGGTTTCCCTTGTGGGGCTGTCATGGCACTGCTTCAGGGCATTGTAGTTAAGGAGGTGTACTAACCTTTGGGCAAGTGAGCTGTAGCATGACTAAGCAACACAGTTGGTGGTCATTTAATGCCACTCCAAACCATGGTGTAATATATCTTGATAGACAAACGTACATCCAAATATGCACAATGGGTGTCTGGATTCAAAGAGCTGCTCCTGTAACTGGCTATTGCTTGATTATATGCCCTTCCACTACTGAATGGCACCTGCAGTGTCTCCAGGAAATCGTAGTGTTTCACAAAATCTGTACATGTATCTATCCTTAATGAGTATGTATATACCACCTGCATTAACTTGCACACTGTCATTATGAGGCCTGAACATGTGGATGGATGTGTAGTCTTGTATGGCTGTGGTCTTATCCACAGCCTTAAACCAGATGACCTTGACTGCATACATGTCTACATATTCCAGGGTGGGGACACCTTCCACAGAGTAGAGTTTGCCTTACCCAGCATGTAGCAGCATAACCATGGTTTTGTATAAAGATGGTGTTCTCATTCCTAACATTTCCCTCCAGACAGTGCATATAAGATGTATTGTGGTGGTGTCAGCAGCCTTGGCTGTACTCCAAGTCTCAGGGGTGAGAGGCCGGTACTCCAGATCTCAGGGTTGAGAGACGTAAATCATCACTGGTGAAACACTGATGTCTGTTGAGCAAGTCATCCCAGCCAGACAAGTAGTAGATCCCCATACAATGACACCACATGCTTAGGCAATTATTGACTTCCATCAATTTCTGTTTGTATGGAGCCATTGGGAGACCTACTCTACAATGATGCCAGTCACCAGTAGACTTCCCTCAGACATCATTAATGGAGTACCCCTTCTAGCCATTCACTTCTCTGCAGTCATGGCCACTGTCAGTGACATCTGACTGACTACATTAGCAGGTGAATGCATATTAGGAGGTGTCACTGAATCCCACACAAACCCAACAGTTATCCAGAATGGCCTGAGACATACATTCAGTTGTTGTCTGAGCCAATGACAAATAGTAAATGCCAACAACTGTACAATATTATCCTCTGGGAAGACATAAACCTCTGAAAAATATAACACTGTCTGCACACCCACACCATTGAGCCATTACTCCTGGAGTTATAGACACAGAGAGTAATGTAGCCTTTGACTTTCACTGGTCAGTAAGATGTGGGGATCAATTCAGTTTTGTACAACCTATACAGAAAGGTAAGGGATGTAAATCCCAGACTGTCATTGTTACATTGTATTTGACACTCGTCACATCTATCTTTGGGTGCAATGGCACTCTTGCTATGTCACTACACAGGCATGTATTACAACTGTAGCAGCCACACAAGTTCCATGGTATAGCAATACACTTTGTAGATAATACGTTCTATGGAGTCTGTGTTAAGACCATACATGTGTAGTCTGTCTCCTAAATGCTTTGGAGGGGATGTGCATGGCTGCCATACAGGGAGGTGTCAGATCCCACTGTGTACCTCCCAAGTATCCATGGCAGGAGTAACATATGTCCTACCTGTTTTACACACCTACACCATCACTGTGGTGTAAATAGTACATGCTGGAGAGACAGGTATGTAACACAGACACAACACTCTATATGTAACAAGTCCCCCATACATGCGAAGAACACATCTGCTGTGACACACATCATGTTCAAGTTACACAATGGGATGCAGAACAAGGCAATCATAACTGGTGTCAGACAAATGTCTGTACTGGACAAAGGAAATGTGTAGAAAGGTCATCTACATCACCACAGCTTGTAGATGTGTTGGCTCCCAAAACCCTGGTGACACTTATCAAGGGTGTCAGATCTTTGCATAGATGAGGGATGCATGAGTATGCTGAATAATGCAATTGTCCTTGTTAGCCTGTTACACATATGAGCCTATTGAGCGATACACCTATAGTGCTGTACCTTGCTGAAGATATATTTATTCTGTGCTGACATTCCATCCTGTGCTGTGCTATCTATGGCTTTATTGCTGCTGTGTATCCATAAGTGTCCCTAACAGAATCTTGAAACAGAAACAGAAACCGGTCCGTGACACACCTTTCATTGTGTATGTATACAGCCATTTCAACATCTTTCAACATAAAGTACAAATGGCATGGTAAAACAACATTGCATTACACAAGTGCATTTTAATTTACATAGTCCCCCTGTGCATCAGACACATAGCTTCATTTCCCTGCATCAATGACAAGGGTGACAGGGATGTGACACGTGTATCATTCGCTTGCACAGGGTGTTACGTGGGGTTGTACAGGTCCTAGGATGACCCAAAGGTTTGACAGCATGTGTGTAGGTCAGGAGCGGAAGCCAGCTAGATGGAAGATGGAAATGTGCAGTGTGTGTCTGTAGATGACCAGCATTCAATAGTGGGGTGTAAGTGTCTGCATGTTCACAGTGAAGCTCAGTGCTAACCCTACATGTGTGTATGTTAGACACCTTTGAACCGTGCATAGTAGAGCTTACAGCTCACCATCTCTAGGCCTGAACATGGGAACAGGCTCTGCCAGGATTTGCACTGGCACCTCCACACACAAGGTCAGAAGTAGGGCTAGTACCTGATGATGACTGCTGTCTGCTAGGGCCATGTCCTCCTCTGGAATACCCAGAACCACAAGCCCATGGCCTGCCACATCTTGGCGTGGACAGCACACTCCAGTCTCTAGAGCTGGATGTACTTCCACTATGGGAAAATGATTGTGCATGGTCATGTGGACTCTCAGCAGATGGGGTTGCTGACCTACGTCCATGAGTCCAATGCTCAACCTCCAATCAGACATTCCAGCACAGACACTGTGCATTTCAAGACAGATAGTGTGCGATCTGTCTTGGCCCACCAGCTTTCCACTGCATTAGTGAACTGATCCAGTATGTCAGCAATGCAGTGGAGACACGTTTGGAGTTCCTTTCCGAACATGCCTGTGCCTTCATGACGGCATCAAACATGCACCAATTGACCTGTGGGTGACACTTGCAACAGGTGGTGGATGGACAGCAGGCCTCCTACAAGCACCCCTTTCAATCTGCCTGTGTGGTACCTCACCAGCTCTCTGGCTATGGCTAGTGTCCACACTCACTGGTCCCATAGTCACCATACTTTCCTGTTCAATGTCCCCACCCTCTGACTGTCTAATATCTGTGGCCTCTGGGGACTTGGTATATGTGAGCAAATTGATTGTGTGTGGTGACAATGAGGGCAGAAGAGGAATGCCAACCTCTGAGACAGATTCAGCCCCTGAAACCCCCACCTGTGTTTCACTTTGGCCATTATCATCATCAGAGTCAAAACAGACACTGACATCAGGTTGTTTAGGGGACAAAGACCCCCTGGTCACCTGTGATAAGAATGGAGAAAGCAGTACATTGACACTTACACTCTTATGCTCTGCAGTACTATGTTGCAAATTTATGGAAAACTCTATACACTGTTGTCAGTATTACAGACCTGTTGAAAACACAACCTCATATATTAAGACAAGAGGACATTACTTTTCCCACAAACAGCTGTAGTTACTTGTAAATATAAGCTATTTACACAGCATTCTCATCAGCAACAGTGAGGTACACTGTTGACATTTGTGAAGTCTCTGCACAGTTGACACATGACAATCTGTAATGCCCTGACAATACTGTTACATCTATCAATGTGGTAACACCTATAAGGCATAAGTATAACTCTAACCTTTATACAGTCAGAAAATGTCTGTGTAGTTGGTAATCATGTTGACAGTACAGCACTCCAGGCAGCAGGCCTGGGATGACACTTTAGAGATTACAGTGCTGTAAACCTACATCTATAACAAAACAGTGTCATGCTTACCAGGAGCATGACCATGGCCTTGTCCGATACCTGATGAATCTGTGAAAAGTCGAGGTAGAGGTAATGTCAGTACCACTGCATGTTGAACTGCAGCAAGGTAATATGTGCATATATCTCATGTTTACAGTAGTTATTGTGTTAATTGTTATGTTGGTCACAATCTGAGTATGAGAGTCAAACTGCAGTTAAATCCCGCCCCAAAAGAACAAATACCTGACATCCACGTAAAAGTATGTACACCCTGACACAGTCAATGCTACACTATTGCAATGTTGATCAAAATATGATTACCTGCATGGAAACTATGGCACCCACATCCATAATGTAAAGTGTGATGGATGCTTGGGAGCTGTCATGTGTGCCTAGGTTCACCAGGAATTCTCAGTAGCTGACAGTGGTTGTTCCATTGCAGGCCCTCCACTGGTGATGGCACAATTCCCGGATAAATCTGCTGCTCTTCTGCATGCAGCATTGATCATGTCCATTATGCGGTGTCAAACCTCCTTATATGTCCTCCTCTGATGACTTGTGGTATTCCCATCATGGACAAGGTCAGCCCACAATGCTGCCCGCTGTTCCTTGTTTTGCCTCCCCCTGGACAGTAGGAGTTCATGGTGTTGCTGGAGGCCTTCCAGTATAATATCATTCTCTGCATCTGTGAAAGGTGCATGGAGTGGAAAGGATACCTTCACTGTGGCTCTGCATCTACAACAAGGCTGACACAGCCCCCACACTTACTCTTACAGCTTGTTGTTCTCTAAAGTGTTCACACTCTCTGCCTATGCCTATTACCTGCAGCAGCATTTGCAGACTGTAGCACACACATCTTTATGTAAAATCAGCTGCTACAGACCAACCCTCTGTGATGACATAGTCTCCTCACTTCAGTAATGTCCAGCAGAACATATCAGAAAGGGCTTCTAATCTACATGAAGGCCTTATATCTTTTACAGTGGTCGCATGTCATTGGCAGAAGATTGTGCGAATCAGGTGTGTTGGCTGCAATTAGCATTTCAGAACCACAGATTGGTTAAGAGGCAGTCACATGGTAATGACAAGCATGCTAAAAAGTCAAACAGCTGACTATGGGGAACCATTCTGTATGAGACTTTCCTCACACAGAACATGCGTTTGCAAAAAATTAAATATCACCACATATCAACAGAGGAGTTTTGTACTCCATCAGGTATGTATGTCACATTCTGGTTTGCAATATGATGCAGATATGTGAATATATTAACAGGGAATAGTGATTACAGCATTAAGCCTGTCTTAGAACTGCAATAATGACATGTCATTGATCTCCAGATTTGTTACACCTACAGAGGATGTACAATACATCAGGGGTGGAATGTTTTTTGTCAATCTACACACTAGTCTCATGGGACTGTCCCTGTATAGGGGTTGTAATAGCACATTGCTAGTTGCTTGGCAATCTTATTTTTGACATATTATCAGAGCAGTTGCCCTTAGGGGACAAAATATTATAGACTCCAGTGTTGGGTGTATGATCATACAGCAGTATATGCCATGGCACACACAGGAATAGCTGACTATTACTAGTATCTCATTTGTATCCACACATAGTATGTTTGCACATTGTGGAATATGACATGCGTGATCAAGCAGTGGATACTGCCAGCCAGTCTGTTCTTGCTGTATCTCCACATAGTGTATTTCCACGTGTGTGATCCAGACATGTGTTCCCATTTTGTTTTCTTTGGTATTGGATGAGGTAACATCTGCCTGGGCTGAAGGACAGTGTCTAATCATGCCCTGGTGGGATGACTGCATATGCAGTAATCTGATATAGCTGATGACATCAGCATTGTCTGTTGAGCATATGGCAATAACAGTGTCCCACATACGGGTTGAAAACAGACTCTGTAACATTAAGTAACAGCTCTCACACACACACACAGTTGGATGCAGTGAGACTAGAACCTCTACCTAAATACACAGACTACCGAACACAGTACTTGACACAAATACCATGGCATAAGACTGACTTTGACATGGCTATGTGGTCAGCTTATAGTGGATGACATCAGCAGGCTATGTGGGAGACAAGAGGCTGTGAGGGCTGCATGAAATTGATGCGTAGGCTTGTGCAAGTATCAAAACACTAACAAGTCATTCCATTGGAGAAATAACTGTAAGATAGCATGTCTACTCTGCTGAGTAGAGACACACACACACACACACACACACACACACACACACACACACACACACACACACACACACACAAAACAAATTGACTGCAGTGAGAACAGAACCCCTACCTATCTAAGTGCACAAACTACAAAACACAGTACTCTATGCAGGCACCATGACATCATCAATGCATGTTGGAGAGAAGAAGTTGGAAAGCCTGCCTGAGATGGATGTGTAGGCAGGTGCAGGTATCAAAATACTGGCAAGTCACACCAATGGAGAAGTAACTGCAGTACAGCATATCTACTCTGGTGAAACTGGTAAGCACTATCGTTCAAAATGAACTTCTTCAGACCAAGCCACAATACGTCATTAACCCACAATAAATAAGCAAATTAAAATCACATGATCAATTAATTCAGTGTCTTAACCCTTTCCTTTCCAGTACTATCTTAAAACTTTCTCTATTATTGATATCTGGAAAAGCACATGCATTCAGCCTAACTTGCCAGCCATATTGCTTCCAGTCAAGGTCATCCTCAGCATCCCACCTATACTCATAATTTTCCACTTGATCTAGCACAGTAAAGACATAAATTCTATTATTATCATATGGATGACAGGAAAGAACATGCCTGGCCAAAGCATCAGTAGTGTCATGCCTATCTATTGCTCTCAGGTGATCATAAATCCTAAAATAAAAACACCTAGTGGTCTTTCCTATATAGAAGGCAGGACAAGACCTGCACAGTGCTAAATAAACTACATATTTAGACATACAGTTAAAACATCCTCTCCTATCAAATTCAAAATTCCTTGCTGGTATCTTAATTCTAAAACCTTCTAAAATAAATGTACAGTAATTACAGTTGCCACATCTTAGCATCCCCTCTAAAGCATTATCTTTTAAAACATCTGTTTTCTTTTTATAAAAAATGCTCTTTTAAATTTTTGCCCCTTTTGGTAACAAAAATTAGTGTCTGTCCAATAATTTTGTAAATATCCTGAAAATTGGACAAAAACTTCCAATTATTAACAACTATCTTTTTAATATTACTCTAATCAACAGAATTATTCACCATACAATCCAATGAATAATCCTTATCTTTCACTCTAACATTCATGTCAGCACTAGTCCACTGGTTTTGGCCTGCACCTCAGAAAAGTATGTCCCAAATAACAGAGGCCCTACATCCCAAGATTCTTTGTATACCCATGCCCAGCAAAAACATAGGAGACCCCCTACAGGCTGGGCATTGCTACAGGAGTCTTAGCCTCAAATGGAATTCCCTGTCTTTTAGCTTAGACTCTCTTGATTTTTTGGAAAAGATCCCGGGTATCTCTATCAGTATGGAAACCTTTTGATAAATGATAGGTATTGAAGCTGTCTATACTCTACTCCTATATGAAGCAATTAAGGAAGCCCTTATGTCACAAACCACCCCACTTACAGTAGAAATTGACCTGTATTATACCCTGCTGAACATTTTTATTTTGAATATTACTGTAATCAGATTAAATGTGTAAACATGGGAGCTGGAACGACACCAAAATTAGGAACAAGGGAACACAGTAGGCAATCAATCATGAAGACCATGAGATACCTAGAATCATTCATCTTTAAGGAAACAAAATTAAAAAAAAATCTTGACACCATTTTCAAGCACTTAATTGTGTTCTCCTCTTAAATTGAGCAGGGCAGTACATGACAACACTCATGCAAAAGGGTGTCTACCAATCCGGTCATCAAGTCTCATCTTAAAAGTAGCTAATATAGTACTTTGCTTGACCTGTATTGGTAGCTTATTCCATAGACTTTCAAGACAGGGATTTTTTTGGAATGGATATCTGAATGGAAGCTGGGGCTTTGAAATATACACAGGGTTCCAACTCAACTTGGCATGCTGCACATAGTAGGCTATATGGAAAAATAACATCTTTTCCAGATTAGTTGAGTTGGTGACAATTGTACCTATAGTTTCCTATATGATATCTCCATTTTCACAAACCAACATACCACACACTTAACAATAACTTGAGAAACACTGCTATAAATAGCCAAATCTGCCACCAACCTATCCAATATGACACATCACTACTTTGTGTTAAAGCAGCTAGAATGGTTAGAACTACCTCACCAGCTGACATTGTCTCAGCCAGTCACAGCTCAGACACTCATTAACTATCCAGAGGACTGCCCTTCACTGATTGGAATTATCTCTCACTATACCACAAATAGGCCACTATGAGCCACAAACAGGCATCAGCTGCTCCTAACCAAAGCTAATAACTCTGCTGGGCTCTCTTTATACTCTAACAAAGTAACAAAGACAAAATGAAACTCCGTAACCACTTATGTCAGACAAACTGACAATCTGAAGTCCTTCAAAACACAACAAGTATAACACCTACGTGAGTCCGGCATCTGCTGCAGTACCACCCTGGGATGACCACATTAAATGCTTTCCGTACTCCCTCATTCACCACATTACCTCTGTCCTACTGCTCTCTCATTGCACATTCCTCTCATATCTGCCATAAACTGAGCTTTTTCATCTATACATTTCTTCCATGTTCCTTTTACACTTTTCTTTCCTCCTTTTCATATCTGCTGCACACTAAATTATTCATCTACATGTTCATTCGTGTTTCCTTCTTCCCTTCTTTCCTCAGTTTTCATATGATGCTGATCTAAACTAATTAATTAAGCTCTTCCTTTAGCCAATACTATAGTTGCAGTTTGAAGGTGCTAATAATTATGGCCACTATACTACAACTCTTTTACCTTCTCATGCAATTATTTTATTGACTGTAAACTGTTCTACTCTATTGCAGTGGAGTCTTTCATTTAATTGATTGTGCACTGTTTTAAACTGTTGTAATCAAGCTTTTTTCCTTGAGCATCTGATGAAAAGGGACTTGATGCCCAGTAGGACCTTCTTCTTAGCCAAATGCAATAAATAAATAAACAAATAAATGCCAATGGCATGAATCTAAGAGGTAGATGGGGACACAGAAGTAATGTGTAACTAATTCATGGAGAACTGGGCTAAGAATAAACACTACTGTTGGAAAACTGTACTGCACTAATTATGTATGGGGGGGGGGGTCCTGTGGTACTAATCACTTCATTTAGAATTAACAACCACACAATAAGTAACTAATCAACTATCTAATGAGATGGAAATATGGCACTTTTTAGTTTATGTGGTTAGAAAATTTAATATAAAGACTGACATAGTTTTTGGATGCAAAGACATTCCCTGGGATTCAATAAACTCTGTGCAAAAATAGCACTGTTTTTGCACACAGGGGTTCGTGTCCGTATTGCACAACAGCGCACCTTACATATTCATGAAGGCGCGCTGCTGATCAACTTATATGGGCATGAACCATGAACGAGTGCAGAGGGCATGATCAAAAAGTGCACAGACACTGAACACACCCCCTGCCAGATGGCACTTTCTATAAGGATCTGGCATAATATAAGTGAATTACTCTAATATTATGCCAGTATTTCAGTATCCGCAGACACCAAAATGAAACTGATGATCATTTCAGTGTCTACGGACACTGAAATACACACGGCAGCCAAAAAGCAATGCAGTGGGTGTGTGACAGGTTCTGTGACACACACCGTGAATTGCAAAAGTGCAGTACAACACCTCTGCAGCCTGCTAAAACAGGAAATGTGTGCAAATGCACAAATAATGGGGGATAAATCCCTCAAAGGAACACAACACACATGTTGCCCTCACAAACTTAGAAAGTTGATAGAAAGGTCATGCACTAGCATGAATTACCAAAGGGTAAAAGTCTGAAAGCAAAAGTATGCCAATATTCCTTGACAGCAGTCCATGTGGACAAAGGCACAAATAATGTGTGTGTGTGTGGGGGGGGGGGGGCAATAAAATAAAGACACCTCAGAAGAATTGCCCTCACACACTTAGAAACGTGATAGTAAACAGGGAATGTATTAGCAGGAGTCTCTGAAGGACAGAAGCCTGAAAGCCAAATGCATGCCATTATTTCCCGAATGTAGTCCTCAATGATTGTCAGAACACAATACGCACTTATATAAATTAATAATATAATTTTTTTTCTAGGCTAAGGAATGTTTAAGCATAGCTAAGCAGGTGTACATCTTATGGCCTACTGCTTACCACAGCTTAAAGATCCCATAGGAAATAAATACAAATATACAGGCAAAATTTCCAAGCTGAGATAGTGTAGTGGTTAGAGTCCTGGCTTTACATGCAGTTGTACACGGTCTGAGTACCAAGACAGGCAACTTATTTTTCTATGAGAAAGTAGTGTTAAAATTATTTTTGCAAACTTAATTTATGTAGTGACTGCTTTTTGTCAACCAGTGTAGTGTAGCTGGTGTATGATGTAAGTATGAGTGCATATAACATGTGAAATCACCAGTACCCCAGGTATGTTAAGGTCATGCATGTGACCATGCATGCTACTGTTACTCTGAGCAATATTACAATAATTGCATGTTCACTTGTGGTGGGGTTAGCTGGATTGCATCACAGTGGTCATCACAGGGGCCTATTTGCAGGAGATGGCACATATCTGTAGCATACCTCACAACCTGTCATTGCAGGAAATCTGGACAAAGACTCACAAAAATGGGGGGACAACGACCCAAAACTAGGGATATATTTTTTAAATTAGTGTTATACAGTGCAAATAAATGGTGTACACACACACCTGCTAGAATGCCAGGTATTTGTAAATACACAAATGAGAGCACAATAACACATTTACAAACCCTTCCAACCTTTCATGTGATCTATAACCTGTACAATGCAATTGTAAAACAAATAAATCTGTTAGGGGAACAATTATGATACATAAAAAAACGTACAAGAAGCTAGATGCATACATGTGCACAGGCTGAAGTTAACACTGTGTTGAAGCAGCTTTCAATATTATTACAGCATTACATCTTCTTGGGTACACACCTGTCATCGATTACGGAGACTCTTTGATTAACACCAAATAATGGTCAGCTGTCCTACCAGGATCATCCAACATTTACTCATTTGTCTGCTACAGCAACAGACATAATTTGCATACAGCTTACAAAGCAGCAAAGGGATCTCATTTGTGAAAGGTAGCCCAGAGAAGGGTACACACACACATTTCCACAGCATTGCATATGCCATGGAACACAGTGAAGACAGTCATAAAATGGTGGTGGAAATATGGGGCAACAGTGACATTGCAAAGAACTGGACATCCTTTCAAATGTATGGAAAAGACAAGACCCAAACTGGTCAGGGAGGGTACCAGGAGACCTACAGCAATACTACAGGAGTTGCAGGAATCACTGGCAAGTAGTAATTGTGTACTACATGTGACAACAATCTCCCATATTCTCCACATGTCAGGCCTGTGGGGTAGGTTTGAAAGATGGAAGCCTTCTCACACACAGAACAACATCCAGGTCTGGCAATTTTCTCAAGAAAAATACATCAAGTCCCCCAATAGCATGTGGGGAAATGTGTTATGGTGTAATGAGACCAAGGTTGCACATTTTGGCCACAATAATAAAAGTTTTTTTTGGCACAAGAATAACACTGTGCATCACCAAAGGAATACCATCCCCATGGTGAAGCATGGTGATGGCAGTGTCCTGCTTTGGGGTTGTAGTTCATAAGCTGTAAGTGGGTCTGTAGCCAAGGTGGAGGGGATTAGTAACAGTTCAAAATACCAGTCCCTTTTGTCCCAAAATTGTTATGTGTCTGCTAGAAAGCTGTGGATGGTGAGGACTTACACCTTTCCACACAACACTGACCCATACCATACATCAAAATCCATAAAAGAATGTCTTCACCAGAAGACAATCAATGTTTTGGAAGGGCCCAGCCACAATCCACACATACATCCAATAGAGAATCTGTGGGGTGCCCTGAAGAGGCCTGTGTAGAAGTGATGCCCTCTCAATCTGACAGAGTTGGAAGGCTTCTGCAAGGGAGAGTGTACAAATATTGCTAAGTCAGGATGTGCCATGCTGATACACACCTTCCCAAGAGGACTGACTGCTGTTATGAAATCAAAAGGTGGTTTAAAAAAGTATCAGTTTAAGGGTATGCACAGTCATGCAACCAGCCTATTGTATGTATTTCAACTTCTACATGTTAATGCCATCTTCAATTGGATTGCTCAGGTTATAGGGCACATTAAAAGTGGGCAATGTTATCACATGATTCCTGTGGTTTCCTGTTATATATCAGACAAACCTGGCACGTTAACAGGGGTGTCTACACTTACAATATCCACTGTAAGCTTAGAAGGTTGTTAGTTTACCTGGTTCTGTTGTAACATACATGCAGGTTTTGAAGTGTGAGACTCAAAATATGTCATTAAATAGTGACACCAGTCCTCATATCATCCCAGTAATGTGTCAGACAAATACAGGATTTATGAGGAACAGGCCGGAAATATGAGCCACACATGTAGACATTCAGCGACATTTTGCACAGTTGAGAGATATGTTCTGTAAGAGTTGCCACAGTGCTATATAGATATGTTCTGTAGGGGTTGCCAGTGTGCTATACAGGTGAACAGCAATTATGAATACATGGGTGCAGTGTGTGCGCTAGTTGAAGGCCCATCACCTACTAACACTATTCACATATGACAGAGGTGTATATAAGTTGTAACAGGACATGGAAAGGGCTGCACTGCATGATGTTGAAGGCCTGTCCAGGGTGTGTATGTAGTGGTCTGACTGTGTTGTGAATGTCACCGGTTGGCTATTGTGAGGTTTGTGTAATTCCTGTCTGCCACCTCACCTGTATGTGTGTGTGTGTGTGTGTGTGTGTGAGTGTGAGTGTGTGTGTGTGTGTGTGTGTGTGTGTGTGTGTGTGTGTGTGTGTGTGTGGGTGTGTAGCAGCAAATGGTATACGGCAGGTATTAATTTACATATGTTGACTTTTCCCCACAGGTGGTCATGGTGGTCGCAGTCCCTCCAGCTCAGTATCCGATGGCAGTATCTCTGCCAACTTCTGCAATGATGATGGTCATATTCAGGCACAGATGGTGTTGTCAGAGCTGAATCTGTACCATTGGGTGGCATCCACAGTCATCCACAATGTCCCTGCATAGAATCACAATGCCCACACATGTCCCATCCTCAGCAGTCACAGATTATGGACAGTTGGCAGGTGGTGGCATGGAACAGGCCAGTGTGGTAACTATGTTAGGTGTGAGTGTAGACACTGTCCATAGCCAGACTGTAGGCGAGGTCCCACAGAGGTGGATGGACAGAGATGCTCACAAGAGGACTGCTGCTCATCAAGCCACAGTAGCAAGTGCTACAGCAGGTGTCATCAGACACATGTTTTTGGCTGTCATGGATGCACAGGCAAGTAGTGAACACAACATCAGACAAATACTCAGGGTGGTGGATGCAACTCTTCCTGGTTTACGTGGTGGCATACTTGACCTTGTTGAGGCCACACACCAAAATACTGAGGTCATGAATAGATGGTGTGGTGAAATCTTGGCAATACATGACTGTGGCATGTCTGTGCTAGAGCATGGGGTGGTAGATGGGCGTCAGACATGTGGACATAGCACCAACATCAGCTGAGAGTCTACGGGGCCATGCAGCTTCACACTCCCATAGTGGCAGTGACACCAGCAGTATTGAAGGGAGGGGTTGCTATCCACATCACAATGGAGCAAATCATGGACACATGGTCCTGACCAGTTCCATCAGGAACATGAATCTAACAGACAGCAGTCGCCATCAGGAAGTAGTACTGCATCTGGCCTTGGGTCAGGTGGTGCCAGTGAGACCCCTGGCAGGACCAGTTCACATGTCCATGGCCAGAGACAGTGAACTCGACACCCTGACATGTACAGTCCACAGCTGTCCAACATATCCCTGTGTAGGGCACCCACTTGGCATGACTGTGTGCATACATACACACACACATCTAAATCACAGGCAAGTCACCTCCAGACACACACAGCTCCTCTGCACAGCCCATGTATAGGAAAACCTTCCAAACACACACACATGGATGTCAACCGTATGGCCCCAGTCTAAGCCTCTGGCAAACCCACACCACATCCTGTGCATGTGATGATACCTGTGCCACATCCCTATCATCCATGCCATTGATGCAGGGACAGGCTAATATGGGTCTGATGCACAGAATGAATATAGCACTGTGCAGCTATGTAGTACTGTTTAAGGTGCTGTCTGCTTGCATTTGTAATGGGTACACATAAAGGTCTATGTACCAGTTGAACAAACGGATGGTGCTCAAACCCAAAAAAAGAAGCACCACGGATCCACAGGCACAAAGGTTTAATAAATAACAGAAACCAGCACAATAAAACGAAATATACACAGTGAAAATCATTAACGTTCTTTAAAATATCATTTCGTCATCAACTTCGTCAGATAGCTGTTAACTTACAATCAGTCCCCTTACTTTATAGGGCTGGCAATTGATTATCATCCAATGAAATGTGAAATTCAATTAAACACGTATATAAATATGTTTACATTAAAAAACGTGTCTTAAAATGTATGAATATGGAATATATAATATATGATCTAAATGTTGTGTTAAAAATCACCAGTATCTGATCTAAAAGTATTAAAATATATATGATGACTATGAAAAACATAAAAAAATTTTAATAATACACAATTGCTTTCTCTAGTGTTTTATGTTGGTATATACCTGTCAAAATGTAAATCCATAGTTCAAGAAGGTAGTCTGAATAAATATCTTAATTTGATTAGCTAAATACCTCATATAATAATGTTAAACAAGAAATAAAACAAAAGGTTGATTTTTCTCAAAGTTTAGCAGATCTTAATTTAAGTATTGGACCCAGGGAGATCATATCACTCAGTCCTGGGAACCTGGTGGATTCAAGTACAATTTGCCAAAATAATTCTCTATATTCCACTTGGGTTTCCCACATTCCTCCCCTAGAGTCAGTTTCCACCACCTCTAACACAAAAAACTGGAACTTGGCTTCTATACATGTATTAGTATGTTTATATAATGCATTACTATCCTTCTTGGTCCTAATATCATATAGGTGTTCATAAATCCTTTGTTTCAACTTTCTTTCACTTTTACCAATATAAAAAGAACCACATTCTTTACATATTGATAAATATATTATTCCTTTTGTGTTACAATTTACATGTATGTTCAAATAAAGTTTCCTTTTCCTTGCATTTAGATAGTAACAGTCACCAGTTATTAGGTGGGTGCAGTAATTACATGCTCCACATTTAAACAGCCCTCTTTTGTTTACTACCCCTTTGGTACCAAATTTCTTTGAACCTTTCTCTATTAGGTTTTTTATGGTATTACCTTTACGGTAAACATATTTGAGGCTGTCATCGAATATGTAATTAAGGTCAGATATTTTAGCAAAGTTTCCCCACTCTTTGTCTATTATTTTCCTTATCAGGCCAGACTGGCCGTCATAAGTGGTTATAATACCTACACTATATGTATCTGTTAAATTCTCTTTGTGAGGCGTTGGAACTTCATTTAACGCTGTACCAATAATTGGGGCAAACTTAGTATTCCTACCTTCCAATACTTCTTTATGTATTTCATCATATAGACTACCAGGGTAACCCCTATTCAGAAATTGTTCTTTTAACCATTCACATTCTTTGTTAAACCACTCATTATCAGAGGTCATCCTACTTATACGAACTAACTGTCCTTTAATCACCCCTCTTTTTTGAAAGTAGGGATGGAAACTAGTATAGTGCAAGTAGGAGTTAAAAAATGTCTCTTTTCTATGCACTTTCGAGGTAAATTGATTTCCATTTTTTGTGATGGTTACATCTAAGTAATTTAATATATGTTGTTCAAATTTATATGTAAAATGTAAAAAACTTGTCGTTTTATTAAGATGTTTAACCAGGTTCCCGAAGGAAATTTGATCACCTTTCCACAAAAAACACAAGTCATCCAAAATTCTACCATAGAATACCCAGTACTCTTTATACATAGAATTTAACAAAAAATGGTTTTCCCAGTAGGCCGTAATAATGTTGGCATATGTGGGGGCACAATGTGCAGCCAGAGCCACACCTCTCACTTGTTTAAAGTATTCACTTTCGAAGAATATAAAATTATTCTTCAACACCATTTCCATAAGTACCAGAACAGTTCTAAATTCACTATGCGTTAGTGTTTGGTAATCTGTCAGCATTTCTTCAAACCATTCTAAACCAATGTCATGGGGAATACTGGTAAATAAGTCTATAACATCCAGGGTACCAAAAGATAATTCTTCAGAACATAGTGAGTGATCTAACTTCCCTAATAAATCCCATGAATCCTTTAAATATTTTTGTTGTTAGTAACCAGACCCTTAACCTTTAGGTCCACATATTTTGCAAGGGGTGCGGTTACAGAACCCTCAGCTGATACTATTGCTCTCAAAGGTGGGTCATTAACATCTTTATGTATTTTCGGAATTCCGAAAATAGATGGTACTCTGGGTTTTTCTACTTTTAGATATCTAAAAGTTTCTAAATCAATCAACCCCTCAATCAGCAAGTCATTGAGAAGTATGTGAATCTTCTTGCAGGCTATATTAATCTCATTAATGGAGGTTCTAGTGTATTTCTCTGAATTATTTAAAATTTCCATAATTTTACCCTCATATGTTATATGTTCCATGAATACCATTCCCCCACCTTTGTCGGGTTTCATAACTCTAAGATTTTTATCATTACAAATCTCATCCAACATAGTTTTTCTAATAATGTCAGATTTTGCTTCACATGGTTCTGTTTTAACCATGTTCTTAATGTGTTTTCTAAGGTTCTTTCAACATTTTTTAATTGTGGGTGTAGTGGGGGGTTAAAGGTACTTTTACGTCTTAAACTGTTCTCATTTCTTTGATTGGTTTTACCATTGAACATTAGTTGTAAGTTCTTTTTCCTTAAAAATAATTTGAGATCAACCAATAAACTGAAAATATTAGTTTTCTGTACCGGGATAAACCCAAACCCTTTATTAGCCGTAATGCATTATTGTTGTTAGTATTACTGACTGAATGCAGGCTGACATGCTGTATTCTATTTGTTTTCCAGGTGTCTGTGTGTCTGCAGGCTGTGGCCTTGCAGACATTACCATTGTGGAGTATGGCAGAGTGGAAATACACTGACTGTTTCATAGCCAAGGTACAGCTTTATATGTACATTTACCAGGTGTGTATGCATGCAACAGTGTGTGATGGACACTGTTGTCAGACAGTGTGACCTGGCATACATACCCGTTGTCACAGACAGGTAGCCTTCAGACATATCACCTCAGTGCTGTGTAGTACCACAAGCTTATACATGTGGAACAGGTTATTGGTGTACTGTCAGTAGGTCCCTCACCAGCTTAGCCGTTATATTTACCACAACAGATTCACTTGTCAGCACCTGTTGCCCCTGCCATTTTTGTCCTATGTACTCAACCCTGATGTGGTTGGTGAGGGCATGCATGGTACTGTGTATGATAAGTTTTTGGTATGTATTCCTGAGTTCACAGGGTTTACAGGGAGATAAAATGGTATATACTTTGCATACACACAGTAAAGTCTGACACAGGGGATGTGCATACAGTAACGAAAACACAGTTGGCAATGGACAGATTCGTAAACCTACATATCCACTTTAATGTACTATAGTGCTACATACACATGACATGACCCACATAGATTATATGCATGGGACAATACCCACTACCTCTTACAACATGTAATGTTGTGAATGCCTTCATTGCCTTCATGGCTTTACTAGAAAGGCTCACCCAGACTCTGCTACATTTTGCTGTGAGGGAAAGGTTAGTTTGCTTTTTATTTGTTGTTTTACTTTTTTGCCTTTTTCGATCTTAAATACTGTCTCTTGTGAGTCAGGCATTTTTTTTTTACCCACCCTCCCACCCTGTTACTGTAGTGTTCTTAAACACCACTGTCTTTCTAACTGCCTTCCCCTTATGTTCATTTGACTATATATCTCATTTCCGCTCTGTTTTTACTGGCTTGTGTGAGTAAGCACAAAATTATCACTTTGTGAAATCACTCCCCTTCAACTATTTAAATTTATTGGCCACCCTACTGTATTCCATAGTACCAGAATACTAAAGTGACCACCCCCTTTCAATCTATCTTGCTGTTTTAAAATAGTGACTCTCCACTAAAACTTAACTTTTTAGAGGGGTAAAACTTAAGTTACATACTTTCACATCTAACTCCTCTAGTGCACACTGCAGTGTTTAGGATAAACCATTTTTTCTCATCTTACCTTTAAGCAGCCCTGCGACTAGCACTTGCTTTAAAACCTGCTGGAAAGCACTAAGAAGCCTTAAACTGATACAAGCACTCAACTCTCCTTGTTAATAAGGAGAAAGTAATCTTAGGCACTAAACAGCCTATAATTGCAAAGTACCTTTCAAAGGCAAGGGAAAACAGCTCTTGTACTTTACAAAAAAAAGCACCAAACCAGGCATGTCCAAGGGTCATCTTCCGTTGATTTCGCCTGTCCACCTGGTAAATCTGGGCATACTGGGGCAATGCAGAAATTGCCTCATGTACACAGACAACTCTCTCCTCCTACCACCTAACACTACAACCTGCATGAGATGCACTTACATAGCTAAACTGGAAGCAAAGCTCTCTCCACCAAAGATTGTGCTAGACAGTCAAGAGGAGAGGGTTAACACCTACAATACACCTCAAGAACACATAACCCTTCTAAACCCACACCACCAACACCCACACATAGCAACACTAAACCCACATATGTGGTGGCCCTTAACATTAACCTGCCCATGCAACAAGGACCTCCAAAGCTGAAACACAAACACCAATCACAACCAAAGAGTCACATAGCTCACAACATCAGTGTGCCACCCAGCAACAGATCCTAAGGCAAGACAACGTACCCAACACTTTAGTCATAGGTGACTCTATAATCAGGCACACTGATGTCCCACTTACCAGGCTGAACAAGGACAAAATTACAGTCAGTTGCCTGTCAGGTGCCATGATCTGCCACATAATGCATGCACACAAGTCACTACACAGCAAGTACAAATATGACTCTGTCATTGTCAATGTTGGAGTGAATGACTTGAGATGTACCTCCCTGGACTACATGAAGAGAGACATGGAAGAACTCTCAGATCATGTGCCCCAGGCAGGTATGACCCTAGCCCAGAGTAGCATCCTGCCTTCGCCCAGAATGATACCACAGTATTAGGACAAAATGATTGACTTCAACAATTGGCTAAGCTTCTGGTGTCATTCAAAGGGGATCCAATATCTGCCTGGGACGACATGATTGATAGACCATGATGCTTTGCCAGAGATGGTCTGCACCTGTCACACTTGGGATTCAGGTTACTGACTAAGGCTCTTGCCACCCCTATAGTGCCTTTTTTAGGCAAAGTTCATAGGACAAAACCACCTTCGTAAGGTACAAGCATGCAAAATCTGAAGGTAATACTACTCAATGCTAGAAGTCTAAACCTCAAAATGCACTCTCACGAGGCACTCCTAAAAATGGAGAACATTGATATCTGTATAGTAACTGAGACCATATTCAAGGCTCCAGAGAGCACCCCTGCAATACCAGGCTACATCTCTTACCACACTTTTCGGCCACCAAACCAGGACCGAAACACTAAAGGTGGAGGAGTGTCCATATTCACCCAGGATATTAACAAGACCAGGCTAGTTGCCTAGCACAATGCGGCTGAAATTCTCCAGGTACAACTAACACTAGGTAAGACTGCAATCCAAATTGTAGCTTGCTACAGATCCCCCGCCATGCCCCAAGATTTTCACTACACCTTTCTAAACATACTGAAAAATATTAAGACACAACCAAAAACCCTAATACTGGGTGATTTCAACTACCCTGCCATTAACTGGGAAGACTACTGTACTAACAACTTGGCCCAATGGTTCTTGAAATTCATAAATTCCAATGCCCTGGAACAACTAATTCTTAGTCCCACCAGGGGCTCCAATATTCTAGACCTGGTTATTGCCAACATTGGAAATCAATGCTTCACACCTGTGGTCATCCCCTCGTTGGTCAGGTCTGACCATAAGCTAATCACCCTTGACATCCACATCCCACCCCCACCCCCCAGTAAGGAAACCTCTGTAGAAAACTTCTTCAAAGCCAACTTCATGCTTCTCAAGTCAGAAGTGACAAACTTCATGACACCCATGCATATGGGAACTGAAAGTTCGACTACTGAATCCTACACTAAGGCACTGTTCGAGCACATGCACTTGTGCATGAATCAAGCCATCCCCAATAGAACCAAGATGCTCTCCTCCAAAAAAAGAAGCCAATCTGGTGGTCCCTTGCCATAAACAAACTTTACAACAAAAGGAAGAAACTGTTGCAGAAAAGAGGAAAATCCCAGGATGCAAAAAACTCCCGTTACCAGCCTCAGTAAGCCGAGATCCTTCATAAAATCCTGCAAAGCTAGTTACGAAAATAAAATTGCTAAAGATTCTAAAGACAACCACAAGACATTCTATAGCTATGTCAAGAATCTAAATGACAGTTGTCAAATCTGCTCTGAGCTATAACAGAATGACATTAAATATATTGATCCCAAGGATATTGCCAATATCCTGTTAGATCGATTCAGTGCAAACTTCACCCACCTCTCAATACTGAAAGATTGCCAAATTCTGGTAATAATGGCCACACAGGTAAAATACGCACTCTCCAAAGCTAAGAATACAGCATCCATGGGACCAGATGACATCCCAGGCTGTGTACTACATGAATTACAAAATGAACTGGCAACTCACCTAAGTGTCATGTTTAATCATAGCCTCACCTCAGGCTTCTTGCTCACTGAATGGTGCACATCTACAGTTATCCCACTCCACAAGGGGGGATCCACCTTGGATCCCAGGAACTACCACCCCATCAGTCTGATGAGCCTGATCTGCAAGACATTGGCAACCTTTAAACACTGGACCCCACGCAGTTTGGGTTCGTGAAGGGCCGATCTTGTCTCCTGAACCTGATTGACTTCTTTGAATCAGTCTCCAGAGCTGTGGACAAGGGTAAGGTGGCCCACACAGCCTATCAGGACCTTGCCAAGGCATTTGACACCACCCCCAACTCTGGAATCATATATAAACTTATTAAGCTGGGCATTAATCCTTATGTCACTCGATGGGTTTTCAGCTGGCTGACTGACAGAACCCACTCTGCAAAAGTAGCCGACTTCAAATCCAGCTCCAGACAAGTGAAAAGTGGAGTACCTCAGGGTTCAGTCCTGGGATCGCTCTTGTTTGGCATCTATTTCTTCAAAGTACAGGCCAACACTAAGGGACTCTGGCTAACACAGTTCGTAGATGACTGCAAACTGTGAGTCATTACTGAATTCCCAGATGATGTGGATATTCTACAAAAGGGCCTTACAGAAACAGATGCTTGGTGCCAGAGCCATGGGCTCAAGCTCAAGGCCAAGAAATGTATAGTCATCCCCTTTGGGAAAAAACATGTACCTGTGAATTACCACATAGGTGGCAGTACACTAAACACTGAAAGTGTGATAAGATACTTAGGGACACAGGTGGACAGTGCTCTCACCTTTGATAACCACATCGCCACAACAGTCAGAAAATCCTTCTATGTGGCACACCTCATCACTAAGGGCTTTTCATCCAGAAAAAAGGAGGTCATTGTCCCACTGTACTTATCCCTCATTAGGCCCATTATAGAATACAATGCTCTGTTTGTAATGTACCTCTCAAGACATCTGCAACAACTGGAAATGCCGCAGAAATACCTCACTAAAAGAATCACAGGCCTAAAGCAGTTTCCCTATGCTGACCATCTAAAAAAAAACTCCACCTATACACTGTCGCATATCATCTACTCAGAGGCGCTCTCTCCTTAACATACAAGGCCATGTCAAATCCAGAGCTGATGGACATGCTACACTAAAAGAAATCCCAATCCCTCAGTGTCACACACTCCAGGGATCTAAACCTTGTCGTCACAATGACTCAGAGGCTCCACAGACTCTGGAATAGACTGCCCATACATGTCAAGCAGAGCGCCTTTTTGGCCCTCTTCAAAAGGAACCTTGATGATTGAATGGGAGATAGGAAATTCACCCCGGGGATCATGTCAGTTGCCCTGCTAGACAGGGGTCCAGAGAAGTAAATATTGTGGGAAGAAATAGCCAGGGAATTGTTATGGCTAGGCTTGTATAGGCCCTATGGCCGATAGCCTAATACCAACCTATGAACCTATGAACCTATTGATGGTGAGATAACCCACCAGAAATAGCAACTGGAGTCATCTATTGCTCCTACATTCCTGGACAAATGATAGGGTAACAGACGTTGTATTAGCATGATGTTTCAATCAGGTATGATATCTGATGAGGCATGTGTGTCAGTACACTAAATGTGACCTATTTGACAACAATATCATGCACATGGTCATTGTTAGGGGACACAGACCACATATGGGTTGCAAACATCAAGATATTCCATAGACATCTGTACAGATAACTGCAATGGCTTGTACAACAGTTTAACATGCTGCATGTGATTCAGATGCGATTAACACACTATCTAAAGTAATGCCATTAGGAGGTGGTAAACAAGCGTGGATGGTACACACATCAAAATGATATAACCCATGCATGATATGATTCTCAACCCAAACACACACACACACATAAATGCAGAGTTGCCAGTACTGAGATTATAACCCCTACATATCTAGTTACTTCTATCATAGTGTTACACAGTTATCAAACACACAACAGAGCTTATATGAATTCACTTTGTCCCAAGGTACTTCTAAGGTGAATGACATCGGCAGGCTTTGTAAAGTAGGGCGATGGGAAGTGTACAGGGTGATACACACATCAAAATGGTATAACCCACACATGATATGATTCTCACACACACACACACACACACACACACACACACACACACACACACACACACACACACACGCACGCACACACACGCACACACACACACACACACACACACACACACACACACACACACACACACACACACACACACACACACAGAGCTTACTTGGCTGATAACTGGCCAAAAGTGCTAATAAAGGGAATGACATTTGCAGGACTTATAAAGTAGGGCACTGAGTGGGAAACGTATCAGAATATTTCTTCTTCTAAACATATACACTTACACACCCACATGCACATTTACCAGATTTGAGATTAGAACCTCTTCCTACCTAGTGATCTGTGCTATTGTGTCACACAGTTATCATACACACTGCAAAGCTTACTGGGCTGACAACTCGTGATCACAACAGTGATGTTACAAAATAATGACAGACATTACTGTTTCAGACTACATAACCTTCAAACAATTCCTGCTACTACAAACCCCTCACCCTACTAACTTTCTCAGTATGTAAAGGTGATATTTACAACACATGCCTATTATTGTGCCTTTGTTCCACTTTTATTTCTGCCCTTGTCCAGACATCTTGCTGTCAGAGGTTGGGAGTTATAGGTGTGGGTACAGAGTGCATTCTACTGTGCAGGCATGTCCATTATATGTAAAAGCAAAAATAAGAAAAATTATTATTGAGAATAACCACTGGCAACAGTACCAAAAAGCACTTATATTCACAAAACCCTTGGCACCTCAGCTACACTTCCTTCAGGATGCCCATTATATGTGTAGTATATTCCACAGAGCACTGTGACTTCCAGGTATGTAAGTGGCAGAGCACTGGGTGTCACTGACATGCATAACAGTTGGCACTGCTGTTATCTGTACATGGCCTGTCAAAGACAGCCCTGCACCTATGACACCACAAGATGACTTCCGGGAGAATGTGCTGGCCAGATCCTGACAGTATTAACCAGGCATACACATAGCTCATTGACCCCTGCTTATTGTGTACAGGCAACATGTTTTCATGTGTATTGGTACAGCCCTGCCAATGTGTGCTATGCTGCTATTTCCCTGCAAACGTACATGTTACTGCATTTCTGTAGGTATATGGGGGGGGGGGGGCACACCTGTCATCTGCACACATTTGCACAGACTGTGCTGAAATTTGGTTTACATTTTGTTTCTATTTACTATTGTGCCCATCTTGGGGATTAGAGACATATCAGTAAAGACCACAGGTCAGATTGTAATGGCATACATTTGAGTTTCAGACTTCTTACCCTTCATAGCCTTACTGCACCTGTGAGTCCTGCTGTGCTATCACTGTGTGAGTCTGTAGGAGGGTAATTCAACATTGCCGCCATTTGTGTGCCTTTACCAGATATTTCTCCCTGGATTTCTACAGCTGATTTGCTGTGTGTGGGACCCCCACACTGACATCCATGCCTATGAACTATGACCCCCCCCAGTTAGATGTCCCCACACATATGCTGCAGTGGGATTTGTCACCTTAAGTACTACTGCATAGTATGTGGTGGCCAGTTTTGGCCAGACATTTCCTGGTGCCCCACATAGCTGCTCTCCAGTAGGCCACTCCATTCCACTGCATGAATGCAGCATTACCATAGATATGCTAGCAAACCATACATTTATTGTTAAGAAGACTGACTCACCTTGTGCCTGCAGCAGCTGTGAGGATGGTGCTTGAGTGCCGCCTATGTTGGATGCACACAGTACACTGCCTATACATGGTAAGTTACAGGTAATGTGATGTGTGCGTTATCCATTTTACATGTGTGCGAGTCATAGAGAGGTGTCAGTCCCTGGGGTCCCTACAGTGTCAGTGTGTGTGCTATGCATTGCCTCTTTGCCAAGGTCTGAGCATACTGGGCATGCCTCTGTCTGCTTAGAGGATCAGGCTCAGGGGCCTTCTCTTCTGAGTCCTTCTGTGCCTGTGGGGACCTTGGTTATGGTGGAGGGCTGTGTGGCCCTTCCTCGTGCTGTTCCCACTGCAGCTGCTTCCACAGGATCATATTGTGTAGCATGGCTCATACTATGAACATCTGTGCACATGTGGCTGGAGAGTACTGCAAGGCTCCACCAGATATGTCAAGGCAGCAGAACCATGATATGAGCATCCCAAACACATGCTCTGTAATGATCCTGGTTTGTGCGTGTGCCTCATTATGGGATTCTTGTGTGGGTGTGTGTGCACTTCTGATGGGTGTCATCGTTCACGGCTCCAATGCATAGCTAGCATCCCCCACCAGATGGGCATATTGGATGCCCTCACTGGCAAATGCCTGATACAGCTGTGATGAATGCCAGATGTGGGAGTCAGGATAGATTCCATGGCTGGCAGCACACACATTCATGATAATACCTTGGGCACTGCACACGACCTGCCATTTAATGGAGAGAAAGCCCTTGTGGTTTATGTAGATCCTACCCTGTTCACCGGGTGGTGCTTTGATGATGATGTGCATGCAGGCTATGGCACCCAGTACCTCCGGGTATTCTGCTACATGGTGGAAGAGATGCATATTGCTGGTCCTCTCCTCACAGGTGTTGGGGAAGTAAGTGTGCTCACCGGCATGTGGTAGCATGGCATTCAGGAACTGATGGAGTACACTGGATGCAGATGCCTGTGAGACCCCCAGGATGTCCCCAGTAGGTCTTTGGAAAGTACCTGTAGTTAGAAGTCTTAAGGCTACACATACCTTGGTATACATTGGGATGGGTTCCCCTCTGTTGGTTCTAGGTCTGAGTTGTGGCTGGCACAGCTCTGTGATTTGCTGAAGTATATCTCTGTCCACCCTGTAGTGTTCCACTATCTCCAGATCATGTAGCCCCTGGTAGGTTACCCTGGGTCTGAACACTCTTCTCTTCCTCCTTCATCTGTGGCGGTTGTCAGCATTATCCTCGTAACTGCCCTCAGCCTCTAGCACGTACTGATGTATCTTTGCAATGGTAGCCCCTAGCATATTTCCAGTTAAAATTTCCCTGCATGTGTACACCAATGGTGCAAAGTTTGTGGGAAAAAACAGACTGCAAGGTGTTTCCATAGTTTATAGTGTTGTGCTGCAGATGCTGCCTGTATGATTGGCTGACTATGATGCATTCCACCTGCTAGCTATGTAATTTGTACTTCATTCCTTTTATTCTGCTATTTCCCTTTTTACCCTTCCCATTTCCTCCCCTTTTAAGCTCCGAGGTGCGCGGCTCAAACCGAGTGCCCAAATGTAAACAGTCCTGATATTTCTGTTTTTTTTTTTTTCTGTTTTATTTTAGACCCAGTGCTCACCGTGTAAACCCATTCAGGTAATGTAAACAAGAAAAAATGTTGCCCTCTGGATGCAAACATGCTCTTCATTTCATGGAATAAGTCAAAACAGACTCAGACACACACCCCCTTGCTTAGCTGTGCTTAGCTAAGCTTATCCGAAGGCCATAGGGCTCCAATGTGCTTATACCATGCATGACATGCCCCCTTTTCATGTCTGTTGCTCCTCCTACTTACATGATTTTGTTATAGCACCTACACGGTTAGGTGCAGTTCGGCACTAAAAAGATTTTTGTGATTCAGTAAATTTCCCCTCATTTGCATGCCCCACTGCCTTAGTCCATAGTTACTGCACTACCCTAGAGCCTTTGCCCTTGGCAACTATGGTTCCCTGGCATTGTTTTAATTCTGCATGCCATAGACTATAATAGCAAAATGCAGATTTCCCTTAAAATTGAGTTTTCACATTTTTTTTATTTTTGGCACAATCCCATTTGTGCACGCTGCCCTATGCCTAAACGGCTGAGATTGGCCAAAAAAAATAACTTTAATTTTATGAAAATGAAACAGTTTTCCATGCCAATGGCCATATATTTGGCCACCGGCATGCCTAATGATTATAATACATGCTTTTTGTTGAGCTGTCATGCCTCTGTTTTCATTTTTGCAGAAATGCATTCGGCTAGTAACCAAATACATTTCTGTAACTAACACTATTCTTGCATGGATGCCTGCTTGCTTGCTGAAATGCTAATTCACCTCATTTGCATGGTTTTCACCAGCAAATGAGGTAATTAGCATTATGCAGTGGTGTCCTTGCAGGAATTGTGTAGGCAGGCTCGCCCACGTCAAATAAGTAGTTTACTGGATCGCTTAGCGACCATATTCTGTGCAGGAGCAGCTACACTGTTCCTGCTCAGTAAAATTAGTTTATTGAATCCCAGGGATTATTTATTAAAGCAGTGTCATAATATAAAATATTGCAGAACACATAGATTTAACTATATGCACAGTCATGAGTTTTTTATATCTTTTTAACAGAAAACAATAATTAAATTCATAGAAAAATTAAGACTGTCAAACTATAACAAAGTCCATTTATGCACATTCTCAAGGCTTTATTGAGTAAACATTGCAAAATATGTGAAAATGAGTACAGTTTAACAAATTCTATATGTTTTTTGTCTACACGTGCTTTATGTGTTTTAACAGGCTTAATCTCAGAAAATGTTTTGGGCTATGTTATGTGCAGATTTCACAAATATTCACAAAATGGCTAACTAGAGACTAAGAAAGAGGGGCAGACCAATCACGCTGGATAAGATTAAGAAGTCCCTGCTTACCAATGTGAAGGGAAGTACGGCTAAAGGTACTACCACCCTACCATCAGGGTGTATCCATAATAATTCGGCATGCTTTTTATAACTCGCAGTGATCCACCTCTTTTTCTTTATCCTCTGGAGTAATCAAATCTTTAAAATTACAAGGGTTGTAAAACTCTTTAGTTACTTTATCTACAATTAGAACAAAGTTTTTAGTGACATCCAAACCAGCAGCTCCCTTGGCTGCATAATCTGCTAACTGGTTATCTCTCATAGTGACAGTGTTTCCCTTTATATGAGCTTGCAGTTTAATTACAGCTAACAATAAAGCATCTAATAAATATTTTATAAATTTTTTATTTTTTTATTTCAGTACCCACTGATGTTAATTTTGTTTTGTCTCTACAATTTTCCAAAATCATGGGCTAACCAATACCACAACAACTATCAGTATGACTATTTTCAACCTTATTTTTAGCTATTTACATGATTTTGTTAATGCAATAAGTTTACTTGTGCAGCTGTAATGCTTTTTAGTCTTTTTTGACACAATACTGCATTTTTAGTGCATATGGCAATGTCGACAGTAAAGCTTTTATTTTTGTCACTTTTACATGATCCATCCATGACCAGTTTCATTTTTTCATTGTCCAATGGGGTATTCTTTAAGTCAGGTCTAGCAGAAAGCACAGTAGTCACAATTATATGGTCATCCTGCCATGGGCAGAGGAGAAGCAGGGTTTAATACCTGGTACCATTCAACACTGATTGAAGCGTTTGAAATGAGTAACAGCTTGTATTTGGTAAACCTAGTAGCTGAAAAATACTGCATCTTAGATTTTAGTAACAGTGCAGATACTGCATGGGGACCTGCAACTGTGAGTTTGTGCCCTAGGATTTATGGCACTGATTGTTTCACCATTAGTGCAGCTGCCACTACTGCCTGCAAGCAGTCCAGTAATCCTCTGACCACCAGGTCTAAAAATGAACTGCAGTATGCAAATGCTTTACATGCAGCACTTTGTTTTTCAACTAGTACCTCTGCTGCATGTCCTGCCTTTTCATGACAATAAAGTAAAGGACTTTTTATAATCTGGGACCCCTAAGGCTGGAGACATGCCTCTCAAACTCTTAATGCAAAAAATCTAATTGGGGACAAAGGCCCAAAAATAGGGGCATATTTTAAATATTTCTGTTATAAATTTAGAAAGTTGCTAGACTAACAGGGTTTGTTTTACA
>NC_056726.1:1050448261-1050475761 GCF_019279795.1 Protopterus annectens | reverse complement strand
TGGTGGAATTGTACAGGGAATTTCAGATTGGTGTACCTATGGGCTCAATAGTAGTACCCTATGAAGGGAGAGAAAGATTTTGTGACAGCTAATAAATTGTTGGGGTTGACAGCAGCATTAAAGTAGAGAGTATGGCTAAGAGATAAGGTAACATATTATACCTGTAGTTCACAGAACTAATGTTTTGGTTTGGAAAAATATTAGAGGTTGGTTATTCTAGTGAGCAGAATATCTCTTTGCAAAAGGCTAGCAGAGTGAAGAGTTGTGTTGTGACTGATTAGAATTGTGTATGCATGTTGAAATGTAATGTACATTCAGACGGCAGTGATATGAAAGTGGTTGGTGAAGAGGTACGCTGACTGCTGGAGAGTTGAACGGAATGTTACTTTGAATAGAAGAATCTGTGTGACTGGGGGGGGGGGTAGGGAAATTTTTGTGTATAAAGGAAATGTGTTAGCAATGGGAGGGAAGGGGGTGAACAAGATCGCAGCTCACAATTAAAGAGTTGTATAAGAGCAGTATTCTGAGTGAGCGTTAGTAATTCTATGACAAATACTGATGCAAATACTGTTATATCGTAGCATGTTACAAAATCAGTGCAATACAACTCATGTTACCTGTGTACTTTTAACAATGTATCATCTGTCATATCCACACCTGAAACTGGTCATTTTTAATTAGTGCATTAGCCTGGTAAACACACATGTGCAAAAATAAAGTAAAATAGCATTAGCTGCATACATTTCAATGTCTTTTCTTCCAGATTCAGAAGATTGCCTGATTTGTCCATTTGATGAATGGTCCAATAAGAGAAGAGATAAGTGCATACCACGAGCTGTAGATTACCTTTCCTATACTGACCCTTTGGCAGCATCTCTCACTTCCATATCAGTTACTGGTGTTCTGCTTCTGACAACAATCCTTACTGTCTTCATAAGGTTTGCTGAAACTCCCATTGTTAAAGCCAATAACCGAAACATCAGTTATCTGCTCCTGGTTTCATTACAGTTTTGCTTTTTATGTTGTCTGATTTTTATGGGACAGCCAAACATGGTTACCTGCCGACTTCGTCAAGCTATATTTGGAATATCCTTTGTTCTTTGTATCTCATGTGTACTGGCTAAGACCATTATGGTTGTTGTAGCTTTCACTGTGACAATACCAGACAGCAACCTAAAAAGATACTTTAGACCTTATGTGTCCTATGCTATAGTGTCAGTATGTACCCTCATTCAGGCTATTGTTTGTTTTACTTGGCTGGCTTGTTCACCACCATTTCTAGAACAGAACTTTCACTCTCATCCTGACCTCATTGTAATTGAATGCAATGAAGGTTCAGGTATTGCCTTCTGGTGCATGCTGGGATATATGGGTCTTCTTGCAGTCATCTGCTTCTTTGTAGCTTTCCTGGCTAGACACCTGCCAGACAGCTTTAATGAGGCAAAGTTCATAACTTTCAGCATGGTTGTATTTGTTAGTGTCTGGCTGGCCTTTATCCCTGCCTACATCAGTACAAAAGGAAAATATACAGTGGCTGTGGAAGTTTTTGCTATACTTTCTTCTAGTTCAGGTTTGGTTGTCTGCATCTTTTTTCCAAAGTGCTACATTATTCTGTTGAGGCCTGACATGAACACAAAGGAGTATTTAATGTGCAAAGGAGCATATCGAGATAAATCATAACATGTCATTGGAATGGAGCCTTTGTTGTATTCCCCCAGAATGATACCAATTTTATATAACCACTATAAAATGCATTGCAGATTCAAATCTAGTTGCATATTTAACCTAAAGTAGCAACATCTCACATACTGATTTTTAAAGCAGATTTTTGTTTAAAATTTAACCGGGACTGAAGTCAGATGAACATTCAGTGGTTCCCCCTCTACTTGTTCCAGGTTCATTGTTTTCTCATTTCTTCCCTAAATATTTCCTCATATGTAATCCCATGTACTATGTTTCACAGACCTCTAATACAGCTGATATGTATGTGAATAAAAGGATAGCTGGATTACAAATCATCCACCGCATTCCTAGCTTTAAGTTAACATTGTGTAATAAAATAATTGAAACAATGAATAAAACTGTAGCATTCATTTTATACATTCATGTTTTATCAAACATTTAAGCCTGAATGGATTTAAGACATCATTAGAGAAATAGGTCATGAATATGGGATGGATGACATTCCTACTTGGGGTCAGTAATTTGAATTAAATTGAACTTATATCACTACTTATAGGTGACTGGCCTTCCTTAAGTCCTTAAATACCTCTGTCTTTTTCCCTATTGTTTTTATAAACATAGAGATTAGAATTAGGCTAACTGCTCTTGTGAGCCATTTAAGCCTAGCCAATTACTCCATGTGAGAATCAAACCCTGCACCTTGTGTCTGTAAGGTAAACACCTTAACCATTATACCATCCTCTCACCCATAGAGTTATTCCCTCACTCTCTCATTACTTAATGCCCAGCAATGCCCATTATTAAATCACTATAAAGGGGATTTTCCCCACTGAAACATGCCAAGCTACAAAAGTCATGTAAACAATTGCTAGTTTTCCTATTTTTGTATATACAAAGTTATTCCTCTACTCTCTCATTACTTTTTGTCTAACCATGCCCATAGTTAAATTCCTATAAAATGACTTTTGGTTTGGGTGCAATTTATCTACATATCAAAATGCAGTGGACTAAAATCACAGAATGAAAAAGAATACCTTTCTGAAAAATATGGGAAATACAGAAAATACAATAGTAAGGTGTGTTTATTTGGAATTAAATCTTGAATGGTTAAAATAGTCTTCATGCTTTACAGACGTATACATTTGTATTTTCCATTGGTAGATACGAGAAAATAATTTAGCTTTGTCTTCAGGAAACTACAACAAGAAAGAAAAAATGATTTTTCTGCTCAATTTGCCTAAGGGCTCATGGCAGTAGCAGAAGAAATATAATTTGCATTTACCTGTTGCAAATCTGCTTAAAACAAATGTAATACAAATAAAAGAAAGGAAAATATATTTTAATGAGCAAACACATTTCTTTTATCTGAACACAGTGGGCTTCTAGAATGCACAACACTTATGAGCCTCCATTAGTCACTGTGGTATACAATTTCATCTCTCCACGTTTACTTTTAAGAACAGTATCATATGTAAAATTCTATCTTTCGATGCACATTAATTCTTATCTGCTGTTTAAATGCAAAAAAAAAAAAAAAAAAACAATATTATATGTTGCGTTAGTTTAATTTCTTTTTTCCTTTTCACAGAAGCACAAACAAAATAAAAACTCAGTATCATATAAAAGCTAGATGAATAAAGTGCTTTTAGTAGCATTTGTATAACTGAAGTACTGTGAATTATTTACAAAATTAACATTTACTGTATTAATAAATGCTACTATTATAAATTGTATTTAAACTGTGAAATCATAACCAAAGTTTGATAAAATGCTCGGGATGGCATTTAAATGATCAACTTCTAGGACACCTTTAAAGTAAATGAGTTAATAGGAAAAACACCTGAATAATTTTAAAGTGTGCTATATCAACACGTGAATAATTTTGAAGTGTGATTTATCAACACCTGAATAATTTCAAAGGGTGTGAGATGTTCTGCTGTCAACAGTTTAATTTCTCAAATGTCCTGTTTAGGAATAAAATAAAATTTTTAAATTACTCTCCATAATAGGAATATTTCATGTACTTGCATTGTATCTTTGTATCTGCAGCGAAATGAATGAAATAATTTAAATAAACACTAGTAAAGTCAATTACTGCATCTAATATGTGTGTGTAATTTCTATGCATTTTGCTAGCCTTTTTAGTAAACATAGTCAGCTGGGTGGAAAAGTGTCTACATCATTATGTCAAAACACTAAACAGTGAATCTCTGTTCATCAAACTTAATAAATCAAAAGCTAACTTCAGCCAACAATCACTTCCGCAAACTTTTTCTCAGGGAAACTAACTGGTGCACCAACCTAGCAACCGTCACAAGAACCAAAATATTTAAAACCCACCCTCCTCAACTAAATATATCAATTCCAAGATCATGCTACAGTGTGGAAAACGGGTAAATTCCCAATGAAGGCCAACCAATTAGCTTCCCTGGAAAAAAACTTGTGGAAGTGGTTGTTCACTAAAGTTAGCTTTCGAGATATTAAGTTCAATGAATAGGGATTCGCTGTTTAGTGTTTTTGATGTAATTATATAGACCCGGTGGAAAATTGCTGATGTTCTCTCATTTAATGATATCAGCAAACCGAGTAAGAATTCAAGTCAGATCAAGTAAAATTGGTGTAATTAATCCATAGGTTTGTTGGTATATACTAGACAAATGACTACCAGAAACTTTATAAGCCATGAAATCCAAACCAGTTGTGTCCCTGTGTAACATGGGCATTTACTGGGAGGGAGTATGTTAGGAAGTTTCTAGAGGTTATATCAGGGGTATATTAGTATGTGCATTACTGTCTGCCTTTATCTATCAGAGACATGGGGCCAGACACCAGGTGAATTTCTGTTTTTCCATCCATTGGTTAAGGTTATATTTAAAAGTAGGACTGCTGGTGAGTCTATTCCAGAGCATGGGAATCCTTTGGGACAAATATCTGTCTAGTGGTTCCAATGCTGATCATTTTGTGGATGTGCAGAAGGTCAATCAGAGCTGGAACCAAGGATGCCTTGAATGCCAGACATAGACCACCTGTTAGTAACCTGTGAGAGACAGATTATAGTGATAGGGCTTTAAGCTGATCTATATAGGACAAGATGTGTATATTCTGGATACTCCCTGAAAGGAAACTTTGTGGGCATTCCAAGTGTTGCATATGTCTGGTCAGGTATATGCTGAAGGTGGGCATTATACTCAATAATGGGTCTGATAAGGGATAAATAAATTGGCGCAATAACTTCCTTGGACCTGGATGTCATGGCCGTACTTATAAATTGGGTGACATAGAATGATTTTCTTACTACCTTGGCCACATGTTGGTCAAAGGACAAATCACTGTCTACATACTGCTTGGACCTGGATGTCATGCCCGTACTTATAAACTGGGTGACATAGAATGATTTTCTGACTACCTTGGCCGCATGTTGGTCAAAGGCCAAATCACTGTCTACATACTGTATGTTCCCAGATCCCTGACTACTGGGTCAATTGTTGGGAGTGGCAGTTTTCTCAAAAAGCACTATATGCATTTTTTGGCAGTGAGATTTATTCCATGCCTTTGGCACTAGTCATTTGTCTGTCTTAGATCCTCTCATAAACTTGTTGTGTCATGGGGGAGTTTATGATAATTTTCAAAGTGCAGCCATCTGCAAACATGGTCAAAGGCCCTTCACATTAGGCTTTACCTCCAAAAAGGGGATGTCAAATAGGAGTGGTCCCAGAAGAGAGACCTGAAGTACCCCACTGGTGATTGGTCTCTTAGTGGAGGAGATATCACCAATACTGACCTATTGGGTCCTGTCTGCAAGTCAGCTGACTATTGTGAGTTAGGAAGGTTTCTATGCACTGTTCACTGACTTTCCCAACTATACTCCAGTGCAGTATTGTATCAAACATGTTAGCCAGGTCCATGTAGGTGGTATGCACCATTTTCCCCTAACTCATTGCATTGGTGAGCTTTTGAACAAGGTCTACCAAGTTTAGTAGATATACCCATCCATTCACAAAGCTAAATTGGGTTGTGTCCTGTGTCCAATGTCTGAAGGTTTCCTATGTCTTTGTTCATGACTTCCATGATAATTAATTCCATGGGTTTGCATGTTAGATTATTCAGACAGATAGATCTGTAGTTTCCAGGGTTGGCTGATGGTCCACCCTTGAAAAGTGGGATCACCACTGTAATCCTCCATTCTCATGGTACAAAGCCTATTTTGAGGCTATAGTTAAAAAAGGACTGAAGTAGTCCTGATAGCTCATGTTTCAAACTATTTAGGATGTATCCTGGGGTAAAAAAAAAATGCTTTTAATGCTTCTATTTTTTTTTTTATATTCTTTTTACAAATTTCTTTAGCTAGCATGTTATGCTAAAATCATTGCTGTATAAAACTGCCTTTATGGTATAATTATTGCTGTATAAAACTGTTTTTATGTTATTCTCTATTAAATTGTATGTTTTTTCCCTGAAGCTTTTCTCCCCGGGCCTCTACTGAAAATGGACATATATCCAGTTAGACTAGCCCGGTCAACAAATGTAAAATAAATAAAATAAATAAATAAATAAAAATAAATATTGCTGGGGCCCACTGAGGCTGTATGTTTGGCCTTAGCAAGCCCCTCCATGACCTTCTCCTTGTTAATAGTTGGGGTTATGCTAGCAGTTATTTCATGTGGCAAGGTGGGGGAGTGGGGAGACAAGTTTGAGTAGAATTTGTCAGCCAACAAATTCACTATTTTGCTCTTCTCACTTGTGTTTGTGTTTAGCCTGTGAGGTTATCTTGACCTCATAATTGGCCTTGTTGAACTTAATTAGTCCTCTGAGCCTCCTGTTTAAATTAATTAGAAATCTCCTATTATTATGGGAGCTGCTCTTCCAGATTTTGGTCATGACTTTTTTCTTTTGTTATGTACCCTATTAAGGTTAGGATTCTCATCTAGTTTGTTTTTAGAGATTGTTTTAGGCTTACTTCCAGCAGGTTTAACAGCTTCTATACAGCCATTAATATGGAAGTACAGGGCCTCTGTGAACAATTCCACATAGGTTGCTGTGAACTTGGGGCTGGGAGGTGCACTGAATTTCAGAAAACTATGTCTGAATAGGATGAAATTTGGCTTCATTTAGTTCCTGTTACAGGGTTTGCTGGACTTACCAAGTTGATTTTTATTTTAAAGGAAACAGTTTTCTGGTAAGACCTCACCCATGATGATGTCATGTTGGGGGGATGGCATGTTGTAGGCGCAGCATTCTCTCAGTTTAATGACCACCAGGGCCAGTATGTTTGAACCTCTGGAGGGTGTGTGCATTATCTGGTCAAGGCTGTTTGTGTTAGTAAAATCCAGGAATTGTTTTGCCTGTAAGTATGAGACAGTGATAGTTTCCCATGAATAAGGTATTTGATTTAATGCTAATGGTTTACAGCAGGTCTAGGTTTGAGCTGTAGGATTCTAGAGGTAGGGAGGGTGACCTAGGGCTTCATGGGACATGTTATGGGATTTTTGTCTATGGTGCTTTGCACTTGGATAAATACCAGGGCACCGTCCTGTTTAACCAACATAAAATGATGCTTGTTGTTAATATAGATTGAGGCTCCTCAACCTTTTGTCCCTCTGCATGCATCTGGTGGTGGGAATGTGTTGAAGATATTCAGCTTAGCACTGCCAGAGCACTTTCTGTGGTTTTAAACCATGTCTCAGTAATGGTACAGATGCCTATATTCTCCAGAGTGAGGCGAGCTTGTAAGTTGTGAAGTTTCTTGGTTGGGTTACTGACATTGAGCAGTAACACCTTTAGGTTTCTTTGGGTTTTATTTGCTATGTCAGTAGGTTTGTCAACTTGGCATTGCCTAGAAAAGGCAGTATTTAGAATTCTAGGGGAGACAGGTACAGTACATCCTTTGCAAAGGAACATGGTCAGTTAACTATGTCCTTCCATCCTGACAGATATTGAATCCCCATGAAAAGACACCAGAAACAAGCCAGTTATTGACGTCAGTCATCTTTTGATTGTACTGTGACATCATCCTTTGTGAAGGTAGAATGCTGCTCAATACAAGGTGTATACCTGCCTGAGACACATATTCAGAGAGATTAAAAATGTCTCTCTTCAGATAGTCGATGGAAGTATGTCTCAATGGTTAATGCACACATGGACTATGACAGAATCATACTGGTACCTATGCTGTACTGACTTGAGCGCATGTGTAATTTGGTGTAATCTAGTTCAGATAAGCAACTAACCATTATCTTCTCTTTGTTCTGCCTGGTGAGTGGGGCATGTATGTGTCCTACAATGGAGTCCCCTATGGCAAGAGTCCTAAATAATATGGTTGCTTGCCTTAAGGACTTTGCTGTTGGGGGTCCAAGGGGTGTTGGAGTATGTTTGTTGCTTAGTGTTGCTTTCGGTGAGTGCTTTAAAGATTGCTGTACATAGGCACTGCTGTTCAGAGGCTTAGGAGGTCTTGCAGTTTGGGAAGATTGTTTTTTAGTGCCTCAGCATAGGTTGGTTTGTGAGTGTTGTAGACACTATGTGTGGTAGATGGACTGTGTGTTCTTGACAACCTTGTTTGTATGCAAGAGTTTTGCTTCTAGTAAAATTGTTTTTGTGCATGTCTTACATACTGTGTTTATTTTTTTAATATTAAATGGCTGTCTGTGAACATCAGACAATTGTTATATTGTCCCAAGATGCCCATATCTAGCAAGCTTGCTGCGGAAACATTTGGAAATTGCAGATCCTTGTTATCTGGATCTGCGTTTGGAAGGGTTACTGTAGATCATGCACTATGTTATATAGAGGTATCTATGGGTATTTTCTGGGGATTGGTAAGAGACTTGATTAGGTTGTGCTACAATTTGATAATAGTGCTATTTATTGGGCAAACTAGCTGCTCTAAGTGTGACTGTTTTAGCCGCGCTATGTTACAGGTTTCAGTTCTAAGGTAAGTTTTATATACAACATTTACTTTCTTGGTGCTTGTGTCTGTACGGGCACTACTAACATCTTGATGTAATAACACCATCAAAGATTGCTTGCAAGTGTAATGATACCACAAAAGAACTTTCAAAAATTACCTTGATGAGGCAATTTCAAGAAATAGGGACATTTAGAATGACTTAATGGCAAAATCAACAACTAAAGCAAAAATAATGTAGCAGCACTCTGAACAGTTAACTGAAGTACAAAACAATAAAATAAATGTTTTACCTGCAAATGATGGAGCAGGATTAATTCAAGGCCCCTTCAGAGTGTGCCAAGGATGCCAAGGAGATGCGAGCTCTGGGAAAATGATCAGGCGACAATTTGTAGTAAGGGCGGTTTGCTCAAGTGCAAAACTAGTTTGCTGGATGGGCACACAGTACTATAGATATATGGAATACAATGGGTAGGAAAGTACTTAAATAGGTCACACAACAGATAATAGCAATAAAGACAAGAGGGAGGGACTTTGGAAGTCAGATTACTGTAAGAAGCAGAAGCCAAAGACACAGCCTTTCAAGTTGGAGCTCTAATCCTATGGATATAATTTCAGAAACATTTACTGTCTTAGTTAGTGGTGGGACAGACTCAAAGAACAGGGGGAAAATAGCAGTGAGGTAAACAGAAAGGCACTGCAATGGAACTTTTGGATGGTACATACACTCATACAGCTATAAAATACTGAAGCACAAATCCTGGAACAGAATTTGCATTACTGCACCTACGGTAATCCCACCACAGATTAAGGCACCAGATTACTGGAATACAGCTTTAAGCAAGCCATTATTCCACTGTATTTGAAACACGCAGAATGGACCAAATAATAACACCAAAAACGTCCGGCAGCCCAAAGACCAATCTGCAAACTGCCAGCTCACAGAAAAACAGCTGAAAACAGGAGCCGAATATAATAAAAAAGCCAAAGCTTTAATAATCCAAGCAAAACTGTTGAGCGCTTTCACTCGCACAAAAGCGAGTTTCATCAGAACATTTTCACATACATACTGAATTAGTTAAATAGTAAAAGAGGCGCCAAAACGCATCAATCAAATGATATAATTATTCAATGCTAAACAATTAATCAATTCAAACATTTGCCACAGCCTAAAACCACGATGCTGTTATAACAGACGAAATACATGAAAAAGCATCAAAATATAAAAATACAAATGCAACAATGACATTAAAATAGACAATAAACAAGACAATAAAATGACTCATTCCATCATAAGTAATGGTTTTATAGTCAGATTGTCATTTAGTCCAGGCTCAGTGGTGGCATCTGTACAAACCTGCCACCATAGTTCCCTGTAAGCCAAGTAGTTTTTAAGATTTCCACCTCTTGGATTTCTAGTAATTGTTTCCAATATACCAAATTTGAAGGAGTGCTCGGGCCCAGCATTTTTAATATGCCTAAATAAAGCATTCTTCGTATCTGACTTCCAAATAGAATATAAATGGGAATAAATCCTCTGTCTAAGTTGCCTCTCGGTCTTGCCGATGTAAAAATACTGGCAGACCGAACAGATGGCTATATAGACCAGCATAGTGGATCTGCAGTTACCTTTCGCAAAGTTTATTATTGTATTGCATACATTATTGAGACTCACACTATATGAATCCAAAATATTGCAGCACTGATTACAAGTGCCGCATCTGGTGGTGTGAGAATTCACTCGACGCTTGTCTCTACTTGCATTATCAAAAAACCATTTAAGGTTTTTGCCCATTTTGTTGACAAACAGGGGTTCAGATCCCACAATATTACCCACATCCTGTGTGAGACATAACATATGCCAGTTTTTCCGTACAATGTTCTTCACCAGTTGACTAACCGGGTTATGTTCCACAATTAGTGTCTTGTTGTAACACCTAGAGGGAGATACCTTCACTGTGTTAGGGACTAATGTCTCAGTATGTATTTGTCTATTAGATCCTAACAATGGTGAAAAATTAGTCCCCCTTAAACCAAAAACATAGGAACATACATCCGTCAACAAGTCAAGATCATATCCCCATTCCAAAAACAGACTAGTAACAAATTTCAATTCATCTATAGTATCCTGTAACCTGGAAGTCATACGTATAGCCCTGATACACTGACCCTTAAAGATGTTTTTTTTAAGCTTGTGTGGATGGTAGCTGTTATAATCCAAATAGGAGTTGGAAAAGGTGGTTTTTCTGTATACAGAGGATTTAAAGCCTTCACCATCGATGGAAATGAAGGTGTCTAAATATGGAACCCCATGAGTGCTACTTGTATGCGTAAACCTTAAAAAATGACAACTGTTGTTGATGTACTCCATGAAGGACTCAAAGGTATCACTATTGCCCTTCCATAAAATGTATATATCATCTAGGTAATGTGAATAGTAACGTATATTATTGAAGTGTGCACTATTGAAAATGAAATTCTCCTCCCAATCCAGCATAACTAAATTGGCAAAGATGGGTGCACATGCAGCACCCATCGCAACGCCTTTTGTTTGCCGGAAGATTTCTCCTTCAAAGTAAATATAGTTATATTCAAGAACTATACTCATAAGTTCTACCAATATTGATATTTTGTCCCAACTAAATTCAGTATGCTTTCTCAGGCTTCTACTAAATGCCTCAATACCATCAGCTATAGGAATGCTGCTGAACAAATCAATCACATCTATAGAACAAAATAATAAATTGTTGGTTTCAATATCTATAGGGAAGTTTTTCAAGAATTCCCAAGAGTCCTTGACTAAATGCCTCACTTTTCCGTATATGAATTTTAACATTTTGTCAATAACAACCCCTTCAAATTTGGTATATTGGAAACAATTACTAGAAATCCAAGAGGTGGAAATCTTAAAAACTACTTGGCTTACAGGGAACTATGGTGGCAGGTTTGTACAGATGCCACCACTGAGCCTGGACTAAATGACAATCTGACTATAAAACCATTACTTATGATGGAATGAGTCATTTTATTGTCTTGTTTATTGTCTATTTTAATGTCATTGTTGCATTTGTATTTTTATATTTTGATGCTTTTTCATGTATTTCGTCTGTTATAACAGCATCGTGGTTTTAGGCTGTGGCAAATGTTTGAATTGATTAATTGTTTAGCATTGAATAATTATATCATTTGATTGATGCGTTTTGGCGCCTCTTTTACTATTTAACTAATTCAGTATGTATGTGAAAATGTTCTGATGAAACTCGCTTTTGTGCGAGTGAAAGCGCTCAACAGTTTTGCTTGGATTATTAAAGCTTTGGCTTTTTTATTATATTCGGCTCCTGTTTTCAGCTGTTTTTCTGTGAGCTGGCAGTTTGCAGATTGGTCTTTGGGCTGCCGGACGTTTTTGGTGTTATTCCACTGTATTTGGCATTCATCAGGCCTATCACTGAGTACAATGCCCCTTTCATTATGCACCTAACCAGGCACATCCTACAACTGCAAAGTTCACAGATTTTCTGTACTAAAAGAATGCAGGGCATATGTAACATATCCTATGCAGACTGCCTCTCAGCCTTAACTCTGTATTCTGTCTCCTACAGGTTGTTAAGGGTAGGTCTACATGTGGCATACAAGGCATTGTTGGACCCCACCCTGACTGACCTCTTGCATATCTGCTAAACAAATAGCACAAACATTTCCCTTCCTAAAGAATTAAACCTTGCCTGTGATATAAAAAGGACCCACTGGAGAGAAAACTATGTATCTCAGTGACTTCCCCTTCTGTGGAACAAGCTCTCATTCCATGTGAAGCAGAGCTCACATCTAACCCAAATGAAATGTGATTTGGATAACCGGATCAGGAACAGAAAATTCATCCCTGGTTTGGCACCTATGCCTCTAATAGACTCAGGTAGCCTGTACATCTTTCATTTCCCAAGCCCCTACTTACTCTTCCCAATGGTACAAGACTTTGCCGAGGATTTGGGATTCATGACTACATTTAAAAATACACCAGTATAGTGCACACTTATGAACCTAAGAACATCCTAATAACCTCTAAGGCACAATAAAAATTTGATACAGCTGATTTGCATGGCAAGGCTTATAAAGGCCCCAGTGGTTGTTAGCCTTGTATACACCTATGAACCTATATAGCGCTATAAAAAGAAATCAAAAACTAATTCTGGAGCAGAATTCACAATACAGCCAGTAATGCAATCCTGACACAGAAAAAGGGACTAGCCTATGCAGACATTTACCAGTAATGATGTTAAAAAAGTTTACATCAGGCTCAAATCTGTCAGTAGATCACAGTCCTGACACAATTGTGAAAGAAGTTACAAGACTGAAGTCCCAGACTGGGTTCATAGGTTCATAGGTAGGTACTAGGCTATTGGCCCTAGGGCCTATATAAGCCTAGCCAAACGGTACCCTGACTTTTGCCACCCAAGAAAATTATTTTCCTGTGCCCCTGTCAAGCAGAGCCACAGAAGTGATCCCCGGGGTGAATTTCCTATCTCCCATCCAATCATCAAGATTTTTCTTGAAGAGTGCTAATGAGGAGCTTTGTTTGATATAGATAGGTAGTTTGTTCCAGAGTACGGCAAGTCTCTGGGACATTAATCTATCCCTCCAGCATGTTCTGTTTATTGTGGTGACAAGGTTTAGGTCCCTAGAACATGTAGCTCGGAGGGATTGGGATTTCTTTAAGTGGAGCATGTCCAACAGCTCTGGGTTTAACATAGTTTTGTATGTTAGGCAGAGATCGCCTCTGAGTAGGCGATATGTGACAGAGTAAAGTTGGAGTTTTTTGAGACGGTCTACGTAGGGCATCTGTTTGAGGCTGGTAATCCTCTTTGTGAGGTATTTCTGTGGCCTTTCCAGTTGTTGTAGATGTCTTGTGAGGTACATACCAAAAGGGGCATTGTACTCTATAATGGGTCTACTATGTGATGAGAAGAGGGGAGCAATGACCTTTTGTGTCACAACTGTCAAGGAAGCTACAAAAGTGAGGCTCCAGACTGGGTACAAAATACCAAAAAGTTACCTTTTGCATGTAGTTCTACATATGGAAATAAAAGTTCAGTGTAAAGTATAGAGAATGCTAAAATCTTGCAGAAATTCATGATCTTCACACAACTACAAATGACATTATAAAACTAAGGCACCAAAACAAACTAAAAAATGCAAACAAATAACTTTTCCAGCTAAACCATGGACAAAAAAACAGAAAAGTACAAAAAGGTATTACCGCACAGGTCACTAAAAGTACAACTTAAATTGATTAAGTAGAATTTAAATAAAATGCCTCCTTTCCTTTTGATGAAAGGCTTGTATCTCACACCTCCCAGAGACTTGAAAAAAAGCCCCTGAGTGGATGTAATTCATCTAGAAATGTCACCTATCACATGCTTAATATATTGTTAGATATGATTCTTTGTATGATGTATTAATCATGTAATATCTTGAATGTCATAGAGACATTGTTAACAGATGTATAACATTTTGTGAAATTATAGTATATACATTCTAAAATATTAAATAAATGTTCCTAGATTTCCCAGAAGAGTGAAGGTTGTGAATATGTACTGAACAGTCATAGAAAGTATGCAATGAATAAGCCCTATTGGCTACAGGGCAATTCCACCCAAATCCACCCTTTTGAAATAACCCTAGTGTAAAGTCTTATTGGACGCATGTAAATTAAAATGCTAGGAATATGTCTCCTGAAACTCTATATAAATTCCATTTTTCAGACATAACATTTGCCAATCCATTTTAGTATCAGTCAGTTTTGTTTTTGACTAAATAAATAGTAATTATGTGAATGACTCTGTGGTGGTTTGACTTGCTTAATTAACTTATTCTTTGAGTTTATCTGTGTCATAAATTGATTTTCTGTAATCTAATAACAAATGCATAAAGTGTCAGGTTTTATTGCTATTTGCATTTCACAAATTATCTAGATTATGAAAATGCTCTTGACTTGAGGATACTCAGCTGAACTAAAGTGTTTTAGACTGCTTTATCACAGGGCAGTTATTTTAAACTGAGGGAAGCAAATATTTGAAAATTAGGAAAACAGGTAAAGTATATACAAATGTGTCAAAATATAGAATGAACAAAGACTATTAATAGATGCTGAATTAAATAAACTATGACAATAGAAATACAGGAGTTCATATTAAAACACCGAACCCTGAAAACAGCGAACAGTGTTTCATCGACACATATTCAGTGAAAGTTGAAAATGTCAAAACCACAGAACAGAGATTTCTTTCCTAGGGAAAGAAATTGCTGTTCCAACCCCCCTCCAAAAAAAAAAAAAAAAACATTAAACACTTCCAAACACATACACACATACCTTAACCCTAATTATACCCCCCCAAAACCAGTAAACAACTAAATACACATATGCACGTAACCCAACTATACAGCTAATGAAAAAAAAAACAGTAAACATTTTAAAACATATGCACTTACCTTAACCCGCACCCTAACCCTAAGGTCAGTAACTCTCGCACATTTATGTAAACAGTTCCAAACACATACACACTTACCTTAACCCTAATCCTACCCCCCCCAAAACAAAAGTAAACAGCTGAAAACACATACACACACATAACTCAACCATACATCTAACACAAAATAAAAAACAGTAAACACTTTCATACATATGCACTTAGCTTAACACACACCCTAACCCTAAGGTCAGTAACTGTTGCACAATCATGCTCAGGAGATATACCGGACAAGAGACTACACTACACCTTCAGAACAGACAAAGCAACGAAGCAGTCAAGCAACTTCTTTCCCAAGGAAAGAATTCACTGAACAGCCACTTTGCTGTTTTGCCTGTTCGCCTTACATGTGTCGACGAAAACGCATTCGACAAAATGCGTTTTCGTTGTTCTAATAGGAACCCAAAATACAGCAGTAATAAAGTAGAAATTCACACTAGCATTAAAGCAAATGTAATCAAATTCAGCACTTCAAAATCAAAACAAACAGCTCAGAATTTCAAATAAACATTTGCCTTACAATACTGCACAGTATAGATTACATAAAGAATCATCCAACAAAAACTACAAAGAACAAAGGCACAATTCTTAAACCACTGCTTGTCTTTTATACTTTGAAGAAACTTACAAGCAGAACAAGAGATCAGCTTGAAGCCACAAAATGAGTATAGAAGGAACATTGCTTGTGAGCCACATACCAAAAGGTTGTGGGTAGCAATGCCAACACATTCTACCAAAATGTCATCACATCTCAAACCCTTACACACAGGACACCACTGGATAAATACAGCCACAGTTGGCAGAGGCAGCTTAACATTGTAAGGAACAGTATCAGTGATCATAGCTGCCAATATATCAGTTGCAACGATTAATGGTAATGTAATTCCAGAACATTCTGTGTTATATTCACTTATTTAATGGGTGACCTCATGATAATGTAATTCCAAAACATTCTGTGTTATATTCACTTATTTAATGGGGAAGCTCATGGTAATGAAATTCTAGAACATTCTGTGTTGTATTCACTTATTTAATGGGTGAGCTCATGGTAATGTATTTCCAGAACATTCTGTGTTATATTCATTTATTTAATGGGTAAGGTCATGGTAATGTAAATCCAGAACATTATGTGTTATATTCATTTATTTAATGGGTGAGCTCATGGTAATGTAATTCCAGAAAATTCTGTGTTATATTCATTTATTTAATGGGTAAGGTCATGGTAATATAATTCCAGAACATTCTGTGTTATATTTATTTATTTAATGGGTAAGGTCCACGTAATGCAATTCCAGAACATTATGTATTATATTCATTTATTTAATGGTTGAGCTCATGGTAATGTAATTCCAGAACATTCTGTGTTATATTCATTTATTTAATGGGTAACCTCACTGGACACAAGTTCCCTTTTAAGGCATAACCTCAGAGCACTGTCCAGTTAAATGACTTGCTCAGATTCACATAGTAGGCAAATAGGGGTTAAAGAAATGATACTCCAGACTACACGAAGAAGCTCATTAACAGGTCCTTCCCTTAACCATCTGAGCTACGTAACAGATTATGTTAATGAATTACATTATCAATTTTGTGGCACATACCAATGGAACCATGACATAATCCAATGAAACATGACTCCACTGAACATTGGTGGAAGGCATATTCAAAATGTCAGTCCAAGTCATTGTCGGAATCCAGAAGGCAGTGCCATCTGACATGATGTGCCAGTCTAGCACAGGCAACCATAACAAAGCCTTTAACTTTACAGATAAAACGGTTTTACTTTGATGCCTGCTCAACCACAACAAAGCCTTTTCCTTTACAGATAAAACTGTTTACTTTGATGCGTGTTCAACCACAACAAAGCCTTTTACTTTACAGATAAAACGGTTTTACTTTGATGACTGTTCAACCACAACAAAGCCTTTTACTTTACAGATAAAACGGTTTTACTTTGATGCCTGTTCAACTACAACAAAGCCTTTTCCTTTACAGATAAAACTGTTTTACTTTGATGCCTGTTCAACCACAACAAAGCGTTTTCCTTTACAGGTAAAACAGTTTTACTTTGATGCCTGTTCAACCACAACAAAGCCTTTTCCTTTACAGTTAAAACTGTTTTACTTTGATGCCTGTTCAACCACAACAAAGCCTTTTCCTTTACAAATAAAACTGTTTTACTTTGATGCCTGTTCAACCACAACAAAGCGTTTTCCTTTACAGGTAAAACAGTTTTACTTTGATGCCTGTTCAACCACAACAAAGCCTTTTACTTTACAGATAAAACTGTTCTACTTTGGTGCCTGTTCTCTGCTGGTCTTTTGTTCCCTTATTTGTTTCCTCCTTTGTTGTTTGTATTGTGGCACTTTATAACAAAATGACTCAAGCTTATAGTGATAACTGGGGGGGGGGGATTCAACTGCAAATTATTAAATATTGTATTAACGTATTTGCTCACAGTTTGAACACTTGCTGGTATATATACACACACATATATATATATATATATATATATATATATATATATATATATATATATATATATATATATATATCTAGTAATTGCACAGTTAACAGACTACTATGCATTGTTTAAAGATAAAATGATCAAAACTTTTTAAATCATTCCCTATCTATATTACAATGTCCTGTCCATGTTTGGATGTTTTTTCTACATAAAACTAGCACTCTTCCCTATTTGTTTGTGACACAGAATGTAATTTACACCTATGTGTCTAATCAGAAAGACAGAATGCAAGGGTCCAAAAAAAAAAAACCTGAAGGGCATCACATATTTAATATCTTGTCTTCCCTCCTAGAGGCTCGTGGGAAATTATGAATAGGGTTTTTTGGCTAGACTTGAAATGGTGTGCAGACTGATTGCCATAATGCCAACCTATGAACAAACGGACACTTCCTGCTCATAACCCCCTAAAATCCTCACATGCCTCCTATATAGAGTGACTGGAACAGCTATATGAAGAAATTCAGATATTTTGTACAGGAAGCTACTTGAAGATGCGAACATGAGGGAGGTTATGTAAGAGAAAAGGGAATGGGAGACATGAAAAGTATGGAAGAAGTAAATCTGCTACTTTACTCACTGGAATATTTTATTCTGTAAGATCGATTAAAAAATGTTAACATTGTAATTATAGCTTTTGTGTTTGTAAAATCCAATGTTCAGTAAGGGAAGGAAACAAATGTAGCTTGTGCACAGTGACATTTCAATCGTGATGTAGTCAGCCAGCAGAGTAGTTCTGCATTGTCATAAACTAGAAATCACTGCAAACTGTCAGTTCAGTCTTTATTTGCAATATCACCAACGTTTAATGAAGAAAACGAGCGTAAGAATAATCTAGTTTACTTTGTACATATTAGTAAATCATATAAAATAAGAAAAGGAGAGGAAAGAAAAGAAAAAAAATGTAACTGATGTCTACAAAATCTGTCTTACCAGAAGATAGTTGTCACAGCTACAACTTCATTCTTTGTGATTGTCACACTGTGGCAAAGATATATTTCAAAGGAAAAAAGAAAGACTAGGGAAGAGGGGAGAAGTGAAAGAAAGGGAAGGGGGGAGCAAGAAGGTGTGAGAAAGGATTAAATGAGGATGAAACAGGGGAATAAAGGACATTAGGAAAAGAAGTGAAGAGGGAAGAGGGGAGAGAGATTACATAATAAAAACAGGGAGAGAAGAAGAGGAAGAAGGAGAATGTTGTAGATTAATAGAGGTTCCCCCTACAATCTGTGGATAATTTTGAAATAAAATAATCTACTCTGTCTGAATATTGATGGGGACTCTTAATACAGAATCTAGAGAATGAATCATTCAATAGTAATGAGGGAGACACGATTTGTTCTGTTAATTGATACAGTATTGACCATTATATGCTACAATAAATAACCGTTCAAGGGGGGAAATCTAGACATGAGGAAAGAATGACTTAAGATAAAAGAATGAAGAGCAAAAAGAAATGTGAATAAATCTCAGATAAATAGTGTGAGGAAAGACAAAGGAAAGAGGATGGACAAGGAAGGGAGGAGAAGGAGAAAGGAAAAGGGGAAACGAGAAAAAGAAGTGACAATAAGTACACGAAGTAAAATGAGATGTGATCAAACAGGTTCATGTGCATTAACGTGACTAAGGTTGTGTCATGTATCACATCATATACACTTTATTTAGAGCTGAACATTTATCACAGCCTTGTTCTAAAGGGCATTTAATGATATGCCTTTTCATTTCCAGATCACTATATCAAATTAAAAACTAAGCTTGAAAAAACAAAGCATAAGTAGCATTTTCCAAGATAGATTTTATTTTGTTAACTGCAGACCTCTGACCTAAAATACTTAACATTTTTAGTACCTTCAGTGGTTTTTAAGTTGTTGTTGTTTGTTTTTTTTTTTTTTTTGTGCTGTGTTCCTTGAGAGTGATAGTCTAATGTATGGGTTACTTATAGATTAAAAATGTTTATTTTCCAATTCCATAATTTTCTTGGGTGGCAAAAGCCAGGGTACCATTTGACTAGTCTTATATAGGCCCTAGGGCCAATAGCCTAGTAACTTCCTATGAACCTATGAGTGTAGTTATTTTTCCAAATACCCCTGATAGAAAAACAAGACAAAAAACAAAAGGAAAAAACAGTATTGCCATTGCAACCATTTGAATAGCAAGTAATACACTCCACTAAATAATCATGAACAAAACATTCAAAGTACATTGAATAACAAAATAACATTCATGCTGGTAGCATAGAGAACACTCACTTTCCATCTGTCCAAAATACAGGCAGTATTAAATTCCACTGCTCACTACAATATACAAAAAAAAAACTTCTGAAGCACGTTACCTCCACTCATACCTGTTTAACCAAATATCTAGGAAGGGGGAACTGAAGAGGGAGTTTAACCTGGAGCAATGTCCGAGGTTCTTCACAAAGAAAATACAGGGTATAAACAGCATCAATTATGCGGATAGGCTAAAAGCCCTATCCTTTTACTCTGTCTCATTCCAACTATAAAGGGGTGACCTATGCTTGACCTAAAGGTCAGTCACAAATCCAGTCCTGATGGTGCTGCTACACATCCTCAAGTCAAACAGCATTAGGGCCACTTGATCTGGGGATCTAAATCTAGTTAGTGACTCAAACAAAACATTCTGGAGAGACCGATATTTGTCTCAGAGTGCCTCCTTTGGAACAGGCTTCAGAGTCACTTTAAGCAGAGGTCTTCCACTGCCTGCTTCAAAAGCATTTTAGATCAATAGATAGGGAATTGCAAATCACAAATCCATCCCATTTCTTGCCCCTAGGGGCCACATATTGGGTAAAATCAGTTTATATTGGCTAGGCGTGTAAGGGTCCTTAACTCATTAGCCTAGTATTCTTCTTAGGTTCATAGGTAGGCACTAGGCTATTGGCCCTAGGACCTATATAAGCCTACTCAAATGGTACCCTGACTTTCGCCACTCAAGAGAATTATTTTCCTGTGCACATGTCCAGCAGAGCCACAGAAGTTTTCCCCGGGATGAATTTCCTATTTCCCATACAATCATCAAGATTTTTATTGTAGAGTGCTAATGAGGAGCTTTGTTTGATATAGATAGGTAGTTTGTTCCAGAGTATGGGAAGTCTCTGGGACAGGAATCTATCCTTCCAGCATGTTCTGTTTATTGTGGTGTCAAGGTTTAGGTCCCTAGAGCATGTAGCTCAGAGGGACTGGGATTTCTTTAAGTGGAGCATGTCCAAGAGCTCTGGGTTTGACATAGCTTTGTATGTTAGGCAGAGATCGCCTCTGAGTAGGCGATATGTGATGGAGTAAAGCTGGAGTTTTTTGAGATGGTTTGCATAGGGCATCTGTTTGATGCCGGTAATCCTCTTTGTGAGGTATTTCTGTGGCCTTTCCAGTTGTTGTAGATGTCTTGTGAGGTACATACCAAAAGGGGCATTGTACTCTATAATGGGTCTAATGAGTGATGAGTAAAGGGGAACATTGACCTCTTTTTTCCTGGATGAGAAACCTTTTGTGATGAGGTGTGCCACGTAGCAGGATGTCCTGACTACTGTGGCAATGTGATTATCAAAGGAGAGACTACTGTCCAACTGTGTCCCAAGGTCTCTTATCACACTTTCAGTGTAAAGTAGACTACCACCTATGTGGTAGTTCATGGGTATAGAGTTTTTACCAAAAGGGATGACAATTGACATTTTGGCATTGAGCTTGATGCTTTGGCTTTGACACCAGGCATCTGTCTCAGAGAGGGTCTTTTGTAGGATGTCCACATCATTAGGAGTTTTGATTATGGCTCCTAGTTTGCAGTCATCTGCAAACTTTGTTAGCCAAAGACCTTCTGTGTTAACCTGTACTTCAGAGAAGTTCATAGGTTCATAGGTTCATAGGTTCATAGGTTGGTACTAGGCTATCAGCCCAAGGGCCTATACAAGCCTAGCCATAACAATTCCCTGGCTATTTCTTTCCACACTATTTACTTCCCTGGATCCCTGTCTAGCAGGGTGACTGACATGATCCCCGGGGTGAATTTCCTTTCTCCCATCCAATCGTCAAGGTTCCTTTTGAAGAGGGAAAAAGAGGCACTCTGCTTGACATATTTGGGCAATCTATTCTGGAGTCTGGGGAGTCTCTAGGTCAGGTCATCCAGCATGTTTTGTTTATTGTGATGACAAGGTTTAGATCCCTGGAGCGTGTGGCTCTGAGGGATTGGGATTTCTTTAAGTGTAGCATGTCCAGTAGATGCCAAACAAGAGAGGACCCAGGACTGAACCCTGTGGTACTCCACTTGTCAGTGGTCTGAAGTTGGATTTAAAGTCTGCTACTTTTACAGCATGGGTTCTGTCAGTGAGCCAGTTGCCAACCCATCTTATGACATAGGGATTTATACCTAGTTTAGTTAGTTTATCTATAAATACAGAGTGGGGGATGGTTTCAAAATCATTGGCAAGATCTAGATAGACTGTGTGAACCACCTTACCCACATGTAAGGCTTTGGTAACCGCTTCAAAGACGTCTATGACATTTAAGAGACAAGATCTGCCTTTTACAAACCTGAACTAGGTAGGGTCTAGAGTTTGGAGATTACCATTGTCATTGTTTATAAGTTCCATGATGATACATTCCATAGCCTTGCAGACCAGGCTCGTCAGGCTAATGGGGTGGTAGTTCCCAGTATCCGTGGTGGCTCCCCCTTTGTGGAGTGGGATAACTGTTGCTGTGCACCATTCAGTGGGCACAAAGCCTGAGGTGAGGCTATGATTGAACATGGTACTTAGGTGTGTTGCCAGTTTGTTCTGTAGTTCATGTAGAATGCAGCCTGGGATGTTGTCAGGTCCCATAGATGCTGTATTCTTGGGTTTGGAGAGTGTGTTTTTTTACCTGTGCTGCCATGATTACAGGAACTTTGCATTCTTCCAGTATAGAGATGGGGCCTTTAGGGGGTGAGAGAGGGGCAAAGTTAGCACTGAACCTATCTGCCAGGATGTTGGCAATATCAGTTGGTTGTGTATATTTAGTGTCATTGTGCTGTAACTCAGAGCAGATCTGAGAGTTGCCTTTGAGATTCTTGACATAGCTATAGAATGCTTTGGGGTTGTCTCTAGAATCAGTGGTGACTTTGTTTTCGTAACTAGCTTTGGAGGATTTTATGAGGGATCACAGTTTCTTACTGAGGCTGACCAGGGAGTTCCTCCAGTCATGGGATTTTACTCTTTTTTGCAACAGTTTTTTTCTTCTGTTGTAGAGTTTGTTTATGGCTGTGGACCATCAGATTGGCTTCTTTTTTTTGGAGGATAGCATCTTGGTTCTGATAGGGATTGCACGATCCATACACTTGTGTAAGTGCTTATGAAGTGCATTTGTATAGGATTTAGCAGTTGTACCTCTATTGTCCATCAGCATGGGTGTCGTGAAGTTTGCCACTTCTGTCTTAAGAAGTGTGAAGTTGGCTTAGGAGAATTTTTTTATGGTGGTTTCCCTAATGGGGAGTGGGGTGGGTTGTGGATGTCTAGGGTGATTAGCTTGTGGTCGGATCTGACCAACGAGGAATTGACCTCTGGTGTGGAACACCGGTTGCCCATGTTGGTAATGACCAGGTCTAGGATACTGCTGCCCCTGGTGGGGGTGTGGATAAGTTGATCAAAGGCATTGAAATTAATGAATTCCAGAAAACATTGAGCACAAGAGTTGGTACATGAGTAGTTTTCCCAGTTAATGGTGGGGTAGTTGAAATCACCCATTATTTGGGTGTTAGGTTGTACCCAAATATTTTCCAGTATATCAAGAAATGAGGAGTGGGAATCCTGAGGCCTGGTGGGGGATCTGTAGCAAGCTACAATTTGGATTGCAGTCTTGTCTAGAGTTAGTTGCACTTGGATACTTGGATAATCTCAGATGCATTATGCTGAGCAACTAACCTGGAGGTGTGGATATCTTTAATGGATATGGACACGCCTCCGTCTTTAGTGTTTCGGTCCAGGTTAGGTGGCTGAAAGGTGTGGTATGAATTATAGCCTGGTAATGCAGGGGTGCTCTCTGGAGCCTTGAACCAGGTCTCTGTCACTGCACAGATGTTGATGTTCTCCATTTTAAGGAGTGCCTCAAGTGAGTGCATTTTGAGGTTTAGAGTTCTAGCATTGAATAGTATTACCCTCAGATTTTGCTTGCTGGTACCTGTTACAATGGTAAATTTATCATTTGAGCCTTGCCTAAAAAAGGCACTATAGGGTTGGCTAGAGCCTTAGCCAGTATCCAGAATCCCATGGGCGACAGGTGCAGGCCATCTCTGGCAAAGCATTGTAGTTTGTCGATCATGTCATCCCAGGCAGACAGATACTAGATCCCCTTAGAATAACACCAGAAGCTTAGCAATTTTATCTTTGTACTGTGGTATCATTCTGGGTGATGGCAGGATGCTACTCAGGGCTAGGGTCATACCTGATTGGACTACAAGATCGGAGAGTTCCTCCATGTCCCTTTTCATGTAGTCCAGGGAGGTACATCTCAGGTCATTCACACCATCATGGACAATGACAGACTCATATTTGTACTTGTTGTGGAGTGAACTGAGTGCATGCATTATGTGGCAGATCCTAGCACCTGACAGGCAAATGACAGTCACTTTCTCCTTGTTTAGCCTGGTGAGTAGAACATCAGTGTGCCTGACTATAGAGTCACCTATGACTAGAGTGTTGGGTACGTTGTTATGCCTTATGGGCTGTGGTTGAGTGGCACACTGATTTTGTGGGCTATGTGTTATTTGGGTTGTGTTGGGGGGGTGGAGGTTCCTTGCATTTCTTGTTTGGAGGTCCCTGTTGCTTGGGTAGATTTTTATTGACAGCCTCCGTGAATGTAGGTGTGTGTTTTGTGTTTCTATGTGTGTGTTTTGGTGATGAAGATTTTGAGGGACTATGTGATGAGTGTGGTGAGGTGCAAGTGTTTACCCTCTCCTCTTGACTGTCTAGTCCAGTCTTCGGTGAAGAGAGCTTTGTTTCCAGTTTGGCTATATAAGTGCATCTCTCACAGGTTGTAGTGTTGGGTGGTAGGAGTAGTGGGTTGTCTGTGTACAAGAGGCAATTGCTGCATTGCCCCAAGATGTCCAGATTCATCATGTAGACAGGAGAAAACACCAGGAGCTGACCCTTAGACATGCCTGGATAGGTGCTTATTTATTAAGTGCTAAAAACTGTTTTCCTCTGGACGAGTGAGGAAACTTGAGTGCTGTAGTAATTTGTAGCTTATTTAGTGCTTACAATGAGTTCTGAACAAGTGCTGAACTCAAAGAAACAGATTTGAGTGCTGAAACTAAAAAACTGGCTAGTTCTAAGAAACCAAATTAAGCTAGAAGGCTTCCCGCCAACACAGAAAGGCTTGGGGGCTCAGAAGCTTACAAAACGTCCTGGATACAGCAAATCTGTATCTGAACTAGATGACTTACAGGAAAGGCAGGAAACAAGCTTAGAAAAAAAAAATTGTTTTATAAAGTGGAAAGGGGAAAGGAGGAGCAGAAACTAAGTGGGTTGGCCTTCTCAAATGTTCCCCCTGGATTAGGTAGAATGAGGTAACAACACTAGACTTGGAGAAGTGTCCCAGATCAAATATACAGTAGGGGCAGTCAACTGCAAAACCATCAAGTATAACAACAGCATACCAGTAGTGAGGAGAGTTGGAAACAAAATCAAAACAAACTATCCCAACCAGATGCTTAACAACTGTAGACAATTTCACATTAATACCTCACACACAGTGAAACTAGCTAGAAAAGTATATGCAGACAATAAAAGTGCTATAAATAACTCGTAAAAATAATCAAAACAACAGGATACCTGTTTGCTCAGTGCTGTTCCTCTGATTAGCTTAATGTGAAATGACAGAAACACAAGTTAACTTCTTAACTAACAAAGTTGAAACCTGAAATTACTTTAAAAAAAAGGTCGAAAGAACCAATGAGGTGCTTACTCCAAACTGTAGTCCAGGTAAACCCTATCAGCCAATGACCATAAACACTCCACTCTCACTGAAATGCTGTATTGGCTTTGGCTAAACTAAGATGGCCTGGAACATGTGCGCAGACAGATCTACTTCATTTGCCCAAACTTCTGATTGCCCGATACCCATTTGCCGACCCCATTTGACCGAAATTTAATTTGACCGAAATTTCATTTGATCGACACTTCATTTGACTGACAAGTATTATTGGCAAGTAAATGGAATATGCCCCCTTCCCCAAAGTAGTGTGACCCTGGAGTTAGAATATAAAGTTGGGGGTGGGGGGCACAGCCTCCACAATGGACTTACTTTTGTTTTACTAAGAAATATTAAAGCAAAACTAAACAACATAATAATATGAAATTAAGTGGGGGGCTTCACCCCCCACACCCCCCAACTATATATTCTAACTTGAGGGTCGCGCTACAATGGGGAAGGGGGCATATCCCATTTACTTACCAATAATACCTGTCGGTCAAATGAAGTGTTGGTCAAATGAAATTTCGGTTATTTGGTGTCAGGCAAATGGGTTTTGGGCAATCGGAAGTTAGGGCAAATGAAGTAGACCCACTCAGACACACAGTCTCTACCAACAAAACAACTTGGAAAATCAGAACAAACGAACCCAACCAGATATTTAACAATTGTAGAAAATATCTAGTTAACACCTCACATACAGTGAAACTAGCTAGAAAAGTATAAGCAGACAAAAAAATTGCTATAAATAACTCATAAAAATAAGCAAAAAAGGTACTTGTTTGCTCAGTGCTCAGTAAGCTCAATGTCAAATCGAAGAAACATACAGAAGTCAACTTCTTACGTAACAAAGTTTAAACCTGAAACAACTTAAAAAAAAGGTGGAAAGAACCAGTGAGGTGCTTACTCCAAACTGTAGTCCAAGTAACCCCAACCAGCAAATGACCATAATCACTTCACTCTCACTGAAATGCCATATTGGCTTTGGCTAAACTAAGATGGCCTGGAACACGTGCTCAGACACAAATCCTCTACCACCAAACAACTAGGAAAATCAGAACAAACAAACCCAACTAGATGCTTAACAATTGTAGAAAATTTCAAGTTAATACCTCACACACAGTGAAACTAGCTAGAAAAGTATATGCAGACAATAAAAGTGCTATAAATAACTCTTAAAATAAGCAAAAAAACAGGATACTTGTTTGTTCAGTGCCCTTCCTGCGATTAGCTCAGTGTGAAATGGTAGAGACTCTCACACGCTAACTTCTTAAGTAACAAAATTTAAACCTGAAACAACTTTAAAAAAGGTAAAAAAAAACAGTGAGGTGCTTACTCCAAACCGTAGTCCAGGTAAGCCATATCAGCCAATGACCATAAACACTTCACTCTCACTGAAATGCTATACTGGCTTTGGATAAACTAAGATTCCCTGGAACATGTGCTCAGACACACAGCCTCTACTGAATAACAACTAGGAAAATCAGAACAAACAAACCCAACTAGATGCTTAACAATTGTAGAAAATTTCACGTTAATACCTCACACACAGTGAAACTAGCTAGAAAAGTATATGCAAACAATAAAACTGCAATAAATAAGTCATTAAAATAAGAAAAAAAACAGGATACTTGTTTGCTCAATGCCCTTCCTCCGATTAGGTCAGTGTGAAATGGCAGAAACACTCACAAGTTAAATTCTTAAGTAACAAAATTGAAACCTGAAACAACTTTAAAAAAAGGTCGAAAGAACCAATGAGGTGCTTATTCCAAACCGTAGTCCAGGTAATAGCAATCAGCCAATGACCATAAACACTTCACTTTCACTGAAATGCTATATTGGCTTTGGATAAACTAAGATGCCCTGGAACATGTGCTCAGACACACAGCCTCTACCAACAAACAACTAGGAAAATAATA
>NC_056726.1:1050410761-1050443261 GCF_019279795.1 Protopterus annectens | reverse complement strand
TTAATGACTCTTTTTAAGCGCAGACTAGAAAATTGGGTGGGTGATTGGAACTTCACCCTGAGGGTGGCACCTATGTCATTCATGGACAGGAGCAGCTGGTGGTAACCATATAATCTCTCCACTAACAACAACCATCTAACTATGGTCAGTTTTGGGTAAAGGGTTTGTTTACATGGCTAGGCTTGTAAAGGCCCTAGGGCCATTAACCTTGTAATCTCCAATGAACCTATATGTTGATTCAAAGTTAAATCTTTGATATCTGTTGACTGGTGTTTAAAAACTTCATCAGTACAATCTGTTGAAGCAAAAAGGTGTTATTTAAATAGAAATATTGTCAGATATCACATGACATTACTATGATTTACAGACATAACACAACAGAATACAACAGTTATGTAGTATATTCTGTTATTTAATACATTCGAAACATGAAGAATACATTATACATCATTTAAACCTAGATGCTGGAGTCCCCCAAGTAAAGCAATTAATGTACTCTCTTTTTTCATGACAAATGTAACAATAAATCTTAGATGCATGATTGCAATGAGTCATAACATGAGACTAACCTATCAATAACAATACATGTATAATGTCTAGTATTATACTTCAAAGTACGTTTATAAAGGGCACTAAATGTCTTCTTACACCCAATGTCACGCTCTTTACATGTATGTTAAGACTAGTTGAAAGGTTTGCATGCCACGTATATGTCAGAATTCACACTTTTAATAATGCAATCCATGCCATCATTGCTGTCAATGAGCTGTGTATTTACTGGGTGCCATCAATGTTGACAATGAGCTGTGTATTTACTGGGGGCCATCAGTGTTTATCAATGAGCTGTGTATTTACTGGGTGCCATCAATGTTGTCAATAAGCTATGTATTTACAGGGTGCCATCAATGTTATCAGTGAGCTGTGTATTTACTGGGTGCTATCAATGCTGTCAATGAGCCGTGTATTTACTGAGTGCTGTCAATGTTATCAGTGAGCTGTGTATTTACTGGGTGCCATCAATGTTGTCAATGAGCTGTGCATTTACTGAGTGCTGTCAATGTTGTCAATGAGCTGTGATTTTACTGGGTGCCATGAATGTTGTCAATGAGCTGTGTATTTACTGGGTGCCATCAATGCTAACAGTGAGTTTTGTATTTACTGGAAGTTATCAATGTTATCAATGAGCTGTGTATTTACTGCCTGCCATCAATGTTGTCAATGCGCTACATATTTAATGGGTGCCATTAATGTTATCAATGTGCTGTGTATGTACTGGCTGCCATCAATGTTGTCAATGAGCGGTGTATTTCCTGGGTGCCATCAGTGTTGTCAATGAGCTGTGTATTTACTGGATGTCATTAATCTTGTCAGTGAGCTGTGTTTTTCCTGGGTGCTTTCAATGTTGTCAATCAGCTGTGTATTTACTGGGTGCCATCAATGTTGTCAATGAGCTGTGTATTTACTGCTTGCCATCAGTGGTGTCAATAAGATATGTATTTATTGGGTGCCATCAATATTATCAGTGAGCTGTGTATTTACTGCGTGCCATCAATGTTGTCAATGAGCTGTGTATTTACTGGGTGCCATCAATGTTATCAATGAGCTTTGTATTTACTGGGTGCCATCAGTGTTGTCAATGAGCTGTGTATTTACTTCTTGCCATCAGTAGTGTCAATAAGGTATGTATTTATTGGGTGCCATCAATATTATCAGTGAGCTGTGTATTTACTGCGTGCCATCAATGTTGTCAATGATCTGTATATTTACTGTGTGCTGTCAATGTTGTCAATGAGTTGTGTATTTACTGGGTGCTATCAATGTTGTCAATGAGCTGCGTATTTACTGGGTGGTATCAATGTTGTCAAACAGCTGTGTATTTATTGGGGCGATCATTGCTGTCAATGAGCTGTGTATTTACTGGGTGCCGTCAATGTTGTCAATGAGCTGTGTATTTACTGGGTGCCCTCAATGTTGCTAATGAGCTGTGTACTTACTGGGTGCCATCAATGTTGTTAATGAGATGTGTATTTACTGGGTGCATCAATCCTGCCAATGAGCTGTGTATTTACTGGGTGCCATCAGTGTTGTCAATGATCTGTATATTTGCTGTGTGCTGTCAGTATTGTCAATGAGCTGTGTATTTACTGGGTGCCATCAGTGTTATTAATGAGCTATGTTTTTACCTGTTGCCATCAATGTTGTCAATCAGCTGTGTATTTACTGCCTGCCATCAGCGTTGTCAATAAGATATGTATTTATTGGGTGCCATCAATCTTATCAGTGAGCTGTGTATTTACTGTGTGCCATCAATATTATCAGTGAGCTGTGTATTTACTGCGTGCCATCAGTGTAGTCAATGATCTGTATATTTACTGAGTGCTGTCAATTTTGTCAATGAGTTGTGTATTTACTGGGTGGTATCAATGTTGTCAATGAGCTGCGTATTTACTGGGTGGTATCAATGTTGTCAAACAGCTGTGTATTTATTGGGGAGATCATTGCTGTCAATGAGCTGTGTATTTACTAGGTGCCATCAATGTTGTCAATGAGCTGTGTATTTACTGGGTGCCATCAATGTTGTCAATGAGCTGTGTATTTACTGCGTACCATCGATGTTGACAATCAGCTGTATGTTTACTGGGTGCCATCACTGTTGTCAATGAGCTGTGTATTTACTGGGTGCCATCAATGTTGTCAATGAACTCTGTATTTACTGGGTGTCATCAATGTTGACAGTGAGCAGTGTATTTACTGCGTGCCATCAATGTTGACAATCAGCTGTGTTTGTACTGGGTGCTGTCAATGTTGTGAATGAGTTCTGTATTTACTGGGTGTCATCAATGTTGACAATGAGCAGTGTATTTACTGCGTGCCATCAATGTTGACAATCAGCTGTGTATTTACTGGGTGCCATCAATGTTGTCAATGAGTTACATATTTATTGTGTGCCATCAGTGTTGACAATGAGCTGTGTATTTACTGGGTGCCGTCAATGTTGTCAATGAGCTGTGTAATTACTGCGTGCCATCAATGATGACAATGAGCTGTGTATTTACTGGGTGCCATCAATGTTGTCAATGAGCTGTGTATTTACTGGGTGCCATCAATGTTGTCAATGAGCTGTGTATTTATTGTGGGCTTTCAACGTTGTCAATGAGCTGTGTATTAACTGTGTGTCATCAATGTTGTGAATTAGCTGTGTATTTAATGGGGGCCATCAATGTTTTCAATGAGCTGTGTATTTACTGGTTGCCATTAAAATTATCAGATAGCTGTGTATTTACTGAGTGCCATCAATGTTGTCAATGCGCTGTGTATTTACTGGGTTCCATCAATGTTGTCAATCAGCTGTGTATTAATGGGTGGCCTCAATGTTGTCAATGAGCTGTGTATTTACCGGGTGCCATCAATGTTGTCATTGAGCTGCATATTTACTGGGTGCCATTAATGTTGCCAAAGAGCTGTGTCTTTACTGGGTGCCATCAATGTTGTCAATTAGCTGTGTATTTACTGGGTGTCATCACTGTTGTCAATGAGGTGTGTATTTACTGGGTGCCATTAATGTTGTCAATGAGCTGTGTATTTACTGGGTGGTATCAATGTTCTCAAACAGCTGTGTACTTACTGTGTGCCATCAATGTCAATGAGCTGTGTATTTAGTGGGCGCGATCAATGTTGTCAATGAGCTTTGTATTTACTGGGTGCCATCAATATTGAGAATATGCTGTTTATTTACTGGGTGCCATCAATGTTGACAATGAACTGTGTATTTACTGGGTGCCATCAATGTTGTCAATGAGCTGTGTATTTACTGGTTGACATCAATGTTGTCAATTACCTGTGTATTTACTGGGTGATATCAATGTTGCCAATGAGCTGTGTATTTACTGGGGCCATCAATGTTATCAGTGAGCTGTGTATTTACTGGGTGATATCAATGTTGCCAATGAGCTGTGTATTTACCTGGTTCCATCAATGTTGCCAATGAGCTGTGTATTTACCTGGTTCCATCAATGTTGCCAATGAGCTGTGTATTTACCTGGTTCCATCAATGTTGCCAATGAGCTGTGTATTACCTGGGTGCTTTCAGTGTTATAAATGAGCTGTGTATTTACTGGGTACCATCAATGTTGTCAATGAGATTTGTATTTACTGGGTGCCATCAATGTTGTCAATGAGATTTGTATTTACTGGGTGCCATCAATGCTGTCAATGAGCTGTGTATTTACTGGGTACCATCAATGTTGTCAATGAGATTTGTATTTACTGGGTGCCATCAATGCTGTCAATGAGCTGTGTATTTACTGGGTACCATCAATGTTGTCAATGAGATTTGTATTTACTGGGTGCCATCAATGCTGTCAATGAGCTGTGTATTTACTGGGTACCATCAATGTTGTCAATGAGATTTGTATTTACTGGGTACCATCAATGTTGTCAGTGAGCTTTGTGTTTTCTGGGTGCCATCAATGCTGTCAATGAGCTATGTATTTACTGGGTGCCATCAATGTTGTCAATGAGCTATGTATATAATGGGTACCATTAATGCTATCAATGAACTGTGTCTTTACTGGGTGCCATCAATGTTGTCAAAGAGCTGTTTATTTACTGGGTGCCATCAATGTTATCAATGAGCTGTGTATTTACTGGGTGCCATCAATGTTGTCAATGAAATGTGTACTTACTGGGTAGCATAAATGTCAGTGACCTGTGTAATTACTGGGTCCATCAATCCTGACAATGAGCTATGTATTTACTTGGTGTCATCAATGTTGTCAATAAGCTGTGTATTTACTGGCTACCGTCATGTTGTAAATCAGCTGTGTGTTTACTGCCTGCCTTCAATGTTGTGAATGAGCTGTGTATTTCCTGGGTGCCATCAATGTTGTCAATCAGCTGTGTATTTACTGGGTGCCATCAATGTTGTCAATGAGATGTGTATTTACTGGGTAGCATAAATGTCAGTGAGCTGTGTAATTACTGGGTCCATCAATCCTGACAATGAGCTGTGTATTTACTGGGTGCCATCAATGTTATCAATGAGCTGTGTATTTACTGGGGGCCATCAATGTTATCAATGAGCTGTGCATTTACTGGGTGCCATCAATGTTATCAATGAGCTGTGTATTTACTGGGTGCCATGAATGTTGACAATCAGCTGTGTATTTACTGGGTGCCATCAATGTGATGTGTATTTACTGGGTGCATCAATCCTGCCAATGAGCTGTGTATTTACTGGGTGCCATTAGTGTTGTCAATGATCTGTATATTTGCTGTGTGCTGTCAGTGTTTTCAATGAGCTGTGTATTTACTTGGTGCCATCAATGTTGTCAATAAGCTGTGTATTTGCTGAGTGCCATTAATGTTGTCAATGAGCTGTGTATTTACTGGCTACCATCATGTTGTCAATCAGCTGTGTGTTTACTGCCTGCCTTCAATGTTGTGAATGAGCTGTGCATTTACTGGATGTCATTAATCTTGTCAGTGTGCTGTGTATTTCCTGGGTGCCATCAATGTTGTCAATCAGCTGTGTATTTACTGGGGGCCATCAATGTTGTCAATGAGCTATGTATTTACTGGGTGCCATCATTATTGTCAATGTGCTGTGTATGTACTGGGTGCCATTAATGCTCTCAACAAGCTGTGTATTTGCTGGGTGCCATCAATGTTATCAATGAGCTGTGTATTTACTGGGTGTCATCAATGTTATCAATGAGCTGTGTATTTACTGGATGCCATCAATGTTGTCAATGATTGTATATTTACTGTGTTCTGTCAATGTTGTCGATGAGTTGTGTTTTTACTGGGTGCTATCAATGTTGTCAATGAGCTGCGTATTTACTGGGTGGTATCAATGTTGTTAAACAGCTGTGTATTTACTGGGGTGATCATTGCTGTCAATGAGCTGTGTATTTACTGGGTGTCATCAACGTTGTCAATGAGCTGCGCATTTACTGGGTGGTATCAATGTTGTTAAACAGCTGTGTATTTACTGGGGTGATCATTGCTGTCAATGAGCTGTGTATTTACTGGGTGTCATCAACGTTGTCAATGAGCTGTGTATTTACTGGGTGTCATTAATATTGTCAATTATCTCTGTATTTAGTGGGGACCATCAGTGTTGTCAATGAACTGTGTATTTACTAGGCACCATTAAAATGATCAGATAGCTGTGTATTTACTGAGTGCCGTCAATGTTGTCAATGAGCTGTGTATTTACTGGGTGCCATCAATGTTGTCAATGAGCTGTGTATTTACTGGGTGCCATTAATGTTGTCAATGAGTTGTGTATTTACTGGGTGGTATCAATGTTGTCAAACAGCTGTGTACTTACTGCATGCCATCAATGTCAATGAGCTGTGTATTTACTGGGTGCGATCAATGTTGTCAATGAGCTTTGTATTTACTTGATCCATCAATGTTGTCAATGACCTGTGTATTTACTAGGTGCCATCAATGTTGTCAATCAGCTGTGTATTTACTGGGTGCTATCAATGTTGGCAATAAGCTTTGTATTTAGTGAGTGCCGTCAATGTTGTCAATGATCTGTTTATTTATTGGGTGCTGGCAATGTTTTCAATGAGTTGTGTATTTACTGGGTTCCATCAGTGTTGTCAATGAGCTGTGTATTTACTGGTTGCCATTAATGTTGTCAATTAGCTATGTATTTACTAGTTGCCATCAATGTTGTCAATTACCTGTGTATTTACAGGGTGGTATCAATGTTGCCAATGAGCTGCCTATTTACTGGGTGCAATCAACATTGTCAATGAGCTTTGTATTTACTTGGTTCCATCAACATTGTCAATGAGATGTATATTTACTGGGTGCATCAATCCTGCCAATGAGCTGTGTATTTACTGGGTGGCATCAGTGATGTTAATCATTTGTATATTTGCTGTGTGCTGCCAGCGTTGTCAATGAGCTGTGTATTTATGGGGTGCCATCGATGTTGTCAATGAACTGTGTATTTACTAGGTGCCATTAAAATGATCAGATAGCTGTGTATTTACTGAGTGCAATCAATGTTGTCAATGAGCTGTGTATTTATTGGGTTCCATCAATGTTGTCAATGATGTGTGTATTTACCGGGTGCCATCAATGTTGTCAATGAGCTGTGTATTTACTGGGTGCCATTAATGTTGTCAATGAGTTGTGTATTTACTGGGTGGTATCAATGTTGTCAAACAGCTGTGTACATACTGCGTGCCATCAATGTCAATGAGCTGTGTATTTACTGGGTGCGATCAATGTTGTCAATGAGCTTTGTATTTACTTGATCCATCAATGTTGTCAATGACCTGTGTATTTACTGTTGCCATCAATGCTGTCAATGAGCTTTGTATTTACTGGGTGCCATCAATGTTGTCAATGAGTTGTGTATTTACTGGGTGGTATCAATGTTGTCAAACAGCTGTGTACATACTGCGTGCCATCAATGTCAATGAGCTGTGTATTTACTGGGTGCGATCAATGTTGTCAATGAGCTTTGTATTTACTTGATCCATCAATGTTGTCAATGACCTGTGTATTTACTAGGTGCCATCAATGTTGTCAATCAGCTGTGTATTTACTGGGTGCTATCAATGTTGGCAATGAGCTTTGTATTTAGTGAGTGCCGTCAATGTTGTCAATGATCTGTTTATTTATTGGGTGCTGGCAATGTTTTCAATGAGCTGTGTATTTACTGGGTTCCATCAGTGTTGTCAATGAGCTGTGTATTTACTGGGTGCCATTAATATTGTCAATGAGATGTGTATTTATTGGGTGCCATCAATGTTGTCAATGAGCTGTGTATTTAGTGGGTAGCATAAATGTCAGTGACCTGTGTAATTACTGGGTCCATCAATCCTGAAAATGAGCTGTGTATTTACTGGGTGCCATCAATGTTGTCAAAGAGCTGTGAATGTACTGGGTGCCATCAACGTTATTAATGAGCTGTGTATTTACTGGGTGCCATCAATGTTGTCAATGAGATGTGTATTTACTGGGTGCATCAATCCTGCCAATGAGCTGTGTATTTACTGGGTGCCATCAGTGTTGTCAATGATCTGTATATTTGCTGTGTGCTGTCAGTATTGTCAATGAGCTGTGTATTTACTTGGTGCCATCAATGTTGTCAATAAGCTGTGTATTTACTGGGTGCCATCAATGTTGTCAATGAGCTATGTGTTTATTGGGTGCCATCAATGTTGTTAATGAGCTGTGTATTTACTGGGTGCCATCATTATTGTCAATGTGCTGTGTATGTACTGGGTGCCATTAATGCTGTCAACGAGCTGTGTATTTGCTGGGTGCCATCAATATTATCAATGAGCTGTGTATTTACTGGGTGTCATCAATGTTATCAATGAGCTGTGTATTTACTGGGTGCCATGAATGTTATCAATGAGCTGTGTATTTACTGGGTGCCATCAATGTTATCAATGAGCTGTGTATTTACTGGGTGCCATCAATGTTGACAATCCGCTGTGTATTTACTGGGCGCCATCAATGTTGTCAATGAGCTGTGTATTTACTGGGTGCCATCAATGTTATCAATGAGATGTGTATTTACTGGGTAGCATAAATGTCAGTGAGCTGTGTAATTACTGGGTCCATCAATCCTGACAATGAGCTGTGTATTTACTGGGTGCCACCAATGTTGTCAAAGAGCTGTGTATTTACTGGGTGCCATCAACGTTATTAATGGGCTGTTTATTTACTGGGTGCCATCAATGTTGTCAATGAGATGTGTATTTACTGGGTGCATCAATCCTGCCAATGAGCTGTGTATTTACTGGATGCCATTAGTGTTGTCAATGATCTGTATATTTGTTGTGTGCTGTCAGTGTTGTCAATGAGCTGTGTATTTACTTGGTGCCATCAATGTTGTCAATAAGCTGTGTGTTTGCTGAGTGCCATTAATGTTGTCAATGAGCTGTGTATTTACTGGCTACCATCATGTTGTCAATCAGCTGTGTGTTTACTGCCTGCCTTCAATGTTGTGAATGAGCTGTGCATTTACTGGATGTCATTAATCTTGTCAGTGTGCTGTGTATTTCCTGGGTGCCATCAATGTTGTCAATCAGCTGTGTATTTACTGGGTGCCATCAATGTTGTCAATGAGCTATGTGTTTATTGGGTGCCATCAATGTTGTTAATGAGCTGTGTATTAAATGGGTGCCATCATTATTGTCAATGTGCTGTGTATGTACTGGGTGCCATTAATGCTGTCAACGAGCTGTGTATTTACTGGGTGCCATCAATGTTATCAATGAGCTGTGTATTTACTGGGTGTCATCAATGTTATCAATGAGCTGTGTATTTACTGGATGCCATCAATGTTGTCAATGATTGTATATTTACTGTGTTCTGTCAATGTTGTCGATGAGTTGTGTTTTTACTGGGTGCTATCAATGTTGTCAATGAGCTGCATATTTACTGGGTGGTATCAATGTTGTTAAACAGCTGTGTATTTACTGGGGTGATCATTGCTGTCAATGAGCTGTGTATTTACTGGGTGTCATCAACGCTGTCAATGAGCTGTGTATTTACTGGGTGTCATTAATGTTGTATATTAGCTGTGTATTTAATGGGGACCATCAGTGTTGTCAATGAACTGTGTATTTACTAGGTGCCATTAAAATGATCAGATAGCTGTGTATTTACTGAGTGCCATCAATGTTGTCAATGAGCTGTGTTTTTACTGGGTGCCATCAATGTTGTCAATGAGCTGTGTATTTACCGGGTGCCATCAATGTTGTCAATGAGCTGTGTATTTACTGGGTGCCATTAATGTTGTCAATGAGTTGTGTATTTACTGGGTGGTATCAATGTTGTTAAACAGCTGTGTACTTACTGCGTGCCATCAATGTCAATGAGCTGTGTATTTACTGGGTGCGATCAATGTTGTCAATGAGCTTTGTATTTACTTGATCCATCAATGTTGTCAATGAGCTGTGTATTTATTGGGTGCCATCAATGCTGTCAATGAGCTTTGTATTTACTGGGTGCCATCAATGTTGTCAATCAGCTGTGTATTTACTGGGTGCTATCAATGTTGGCAATGAGGTTTGTATTTAGTGAGTGCCGTCAATGTTGTCAATGATCTGTTTATTTATTGGGTGCTGGCAATGTTTTCAATGAGTTGTGTATTTACTGGGTTCCATCAGTGTTGTCAATGAGCTGTATATTAACTGGGTGCCATCAATGTTTTCAAGGAGCTGTGTATTTACTGGGTGCCATCAATGTTGTCAATGAGCTGTGTATTTACTGGGTGCCATCAATGTTTTCAATGAGTTGTGTATTTACTGGGTTCCATCAGTGTTGTCAATGAGCTGTGTATTTACTGGTTGCCATCAATGTTGTCAATTAGCTATGTATTTACTAGTTGCAATCAATGTTGTCAATTACCTGTGTATTTACAGGGGGGTATCAATGCTGCCAATGAGCTGCGTATTTACTGGGTGCGATCAATGTTGTCAATGAGCTTTGTATTTACTTGGTTCCATCAACATTGTCAATGAGATGTATATTTACTGGGTGCATCAATCCTGCCAATGAGCTGTGTATTTACTGGGTGGCATCAGTGATGTCAATCATTTGTATATTTGCTGTGTGCTGCCAGCGTTGTCAATGAGCTGTGTATTTACTGGGTGCCATCAATGTTGTCAATAAGCTGTGTATTTGCTAGGTGCCATTAATGTTGTCAATGAGCTGTGTATTTACTGGGTAACATCATGTTGTCAATGAGCTGTGTGTTTACTGCCTGCCATTAATCTTGTCAATGAGCTGTGTATTTACTTGGTGCCATCAATGTTGTCAATGAGATTTGTATTTCCTGTGTGCCATCAATGTTGTCAATCAGCTGTGTATTTACTGGATGCCATCAATGTTGTCAAAAACTGTATATTTACTGGGTGCCATGAATGTTGTCAATGAGCTGTGTATTTACTGGGTAAAATCATGTTGTCAATGAGCCATGTGTTTACTGCCTGCCATCAGTGTTGTCAATGTGCTGTGTATTTACTGGGTGCCATCAATGTCAGTGAGCTGTGCATTTCCTGGGTGCCATCAATGTTGTCAATCAGCTGTGTATTTACTGGGTGCCATCAATGTTGTTAATGAGCTGTGTATTTACTGGGTGCCATTAATGCTGTCAACGAGATGTGTATTTACTGGGTGCCATCAATGTTGTTAATGAGCTGTGTATTTACTGGGTGTCGTCTATGTTATTAATGAGCTGTGTTTTTACCTGTTGCCATCAATGTTGTCAGTCAGCTGTGTATTTACTGCTTGCCATCAGTGTTGTTAATGAGATCTGTATTTATTGGGTGGCATCAATGTTATCAGAGAGCTATGTATTTACTGAGTGCCATCAATGTTGTCAATGATCTGTATATTTACTCTGTTCTGTCACTGTTGTCAATGAACTGTGTATTTACTGGGTCCTCTCAATGTTGTCAATGAGCTGCATATTTACTGGGTGTTATCAATGTTTTCAAACAGCTGTCTATTTACTGGGTGCCATCAGTGTTGTCAATGAGCTGTGTATTTACTGGGTGGCATCAATGTTATCAGTGAGCTGTGTATTTACTGGGTGGCATAAATGTTGTCAGTGAGGTGTATATTTACTGGGTTCCATCAATGTTGTCAATGAGCTGTGAATTAATGGCTGCCATCAATGTTGTCAATGAGCTGTGTATTTACCGGTTGCCATCAATGTTGTCAATGAACTGTATACTTACCGGGTGCCATCAATGTTGTCAATGAGCTATGTATTTACTGGGTGCCATCAATATTGTTAATTAGCTGTGTATTCACTGGGTGTCATCACTGTTGTCAATGAGGTGTGTATTTACTGGGTACCATTAATGTTGTCAATGAGCTGTGTATTTACTGGGGGATATTAATGTTGTCAATGAGCTGTGCATTTACTGGGTGGTATCAATGTTGTCAAGCAGCTGTGTACGTACTGTCTGCCATCAATGTTAATGAGCTGTGTATTTACTGTGTGCGATCAATGTTGTCAATGAGTTTTGTATTTACTTGGTTCCATCAATGTTGTCAATAAGCTGTGTATTTACTTGGTGCCATCAATATTGAGAATGTGCTATTTCCTATGTGCCGTCAACATTGTCAATGAGCTGTGTATTTACTGGATGCCATCAATATTGTCAAAAACTGTGTATTTACTGGGTGCCGTGAATGTTGTCAGTGAGCTTTGTATTTTCTGGGTGCCATCAATGTTGTCAATCAGCTGTATATTTACTGGGTGGTTTCAATATTGTAAATGAGCAATGTATTTACTGGGTGCCATCAATGTTGTCAATGAGCTATGTATTTACTGGGTGGTATTAATGTTGTCAATGAGTTGTGTATTTACTGGGTGGTATCAATGTTGTAAAACAGCTGTGTATTTACTGGGTGTCATCACTGTTGTCAATGAGGTGTGTATTTACTGGGTGCCATTAATTTGTTAATGAACTGTGTATTTTCTGGGTGGTATTAATGTTGTCAATTAGCTGTGTATTTACTGGGTGGGATCAACGTTGTCAATGAGGTTTGTATTTACTTGGTTCCATTAATGTTGTCAATGAGCTGTGTATTTACTGGGTGCCATCAATATTGAGAATGTGCTCTGTATTTACTTGGTGCCATTAATGTTGCCAATGAGCTGTGTATTTACTGGGTGCCATCAATGTTGTCAAGAAGCTTTGTATTTACTGGGTGTTATCAATGTTGGCAATGAGCTGTGCAGTTACTGTGTGCCGTCAACGTTGTCAGTGAGATGTGTATTTACTGGATGTCATCAATGTTGTCAAAAACTGTATATTTACTGGGTGCCGTGAATGTTGTCAATGAACTATTTATTTACTGGGTGCCATCAATATTGAGAATGTGCTGTGTATTTACTGGGTGCCATTAATGTTGTCAATAAGCTGTATATTTACTGGGTGCCATCAATGTTGTCAATGAGCTACGTATATAATGGGTATCATTAATGTTATCAATGAGCTGTGTATGTACTGGGTGCGATCAATGTTATCAATGAGCTGTTTATTTACCTGTTACCGTCAATGTTATCAGTGAGATGTGTATTTATTGGGTGCCATCAATATTATCAGTGAGCTGTGTATTTACAGTATGCTGTCAATGTTGTCACTGAGCTGTGTATTTACTGGGTTCCATGAATGTTGTCAATGAACTGCGTATTTACTGGGTGGTATCAATGTTGACAAACAGCTGTGTATTTACTGGGGCCATCATTGCTGTCAATGAGCTGTATATTTGCTGTGTGCTGTCAGTGTTGTCTATGAGCTGTGTATTTGCTGGGTACTATCAATGTTATTAATGAGCTGTGTATTTATGGGTGCCATCAATGTTGTTAATCAGCTGTGTATTTATGGGTGCCATCAATGTTGTCAATAAGCTGTGTATTTGCTGGATGCCATTAATGTTGTCAATGAGCTGTGTATTTACTAGGTGCCATCATGTTGTCAGTGAGCTGTGTGTTGACTGCCTGCCATTAATGTTGTCAATGAGCTGTGTATTTACTGGGGGCCATCAATGTTATCAATGAGCTGTGTATTTCCTGGGTGCCATCAATGTTATCAATGAGCTGTGTATTTCCTGGGTGCCATCAATGTTGTTAATCAGCTGTGTATTTATGGGTGCCATCAATGTTGTTAATCAGCTGTGTATTTATGGGTGCCATCAATGCTCAACGGGCTGTGTATATTCTGGGTGCCATCAATGTTATCAATGAGCTGTGTATTTACTGGGTGCCATCAATGTTGTCAAGGAGCTGTGTATTTCCTGGGTGCCATCAATGTTGTCAATCCGCTGTGTATTTATGGGTGTCATCAATGCTCAACAGACTGTGTATTTATTGGGTGCCATCAATGTTGTTAATGAGCTGTGTAGTTACTGGGTGCCATCAGTGTTATTAATGAGCTGTGTTTTACATGTTGCCATCAGTGTTGTCAATCAGCTGTGTATTTACTGGTTGAAATCAGTGTTGTCAATGAGATATGTATTTATTGGGTGCCATCAATGTTATCAGTGAACTGTGTATTTACTGGGGCCATCATTTCTGTCAATGAGCTGTGTATTTACTGGGTGCTTTCAATATTGTCAATGAGCTGTGTATTTACTGAGTGCCATCAATGTTGTCAATGAGCTGTGTATTTACTGGGTGTAATCAATGTTGTCAATTAGCTGTGTATTTAATGGGGGCCATCAGTGTTGTCAATGAGCTGTGTATTTGCTGGGTGCCATCAATGTTATCAGTGAGCTGTGTATTTACTGGGTGCATCAGTGTTGTCAATGAGCTGTGTATTTACTGGGTGCCATCAGTGTTGACAATGAGTTATGTATTTACTGGGTGCCATCAATATTGTCATTGAGCTATGTATTTACTGGGTGTCATCAATGTTGTCAATGAGCTGTGTATTTACTGAGTGCCATCAATGCTGTCAATGAGCTGTGTATTTACTGGGTGTAATCAATATTGTCAATTAGCTGTGTATTTAATGGGGACCATCAGTGTTGTCAATGAGCTGTGTATTTACTGGGTGCCATAAATGTTATCAGTGAGCTGTGTATTTACTGGGTGTCATCAATGTTGTCAATGAACTGTGTATTTACTGGGTGCCATCAATGTTATCAGTGAGCTTTGTATTTACTGGGTGGTATCAATGTTGTCAATGAGCTGTGTATTTCTTGGGTGCCATCAATGTTGTCAATCAGCTGTGTATTTACGGGTGCCATCAATGCTTTCAACAAGCTGTGTATTTGCTTTGTTCCATCAATGTTATCAATGAGCTGTGTATTTACTTGGTGCCATCAATGTTGTCAATGAGCTGTGTATTTACTGGGTGCCATCAATGTTGTTAATGAGATGTGTATTTACTGGGTGCCATCAATGTTATCAATGAGCTGTTTATTTACCTGTTGCCATCAATGTTATCAATGAGCTGTGTATTTACTGGGTGCCATCAATGTTATTAATGAGCTGTGTTTTACCTGTTGCCATCAGTGTTGTCAATCAGCTGTGTATTTACTGCTTGAAATCAGTGTTGTCAATGAGATATGTATTTATTGTGTGCCATCAATGTTATCAGTGAGCTGTGTATTTACTGTGTGCCATCAATATTGGTGATGATTAGTGATCAGCAGTATGGTTTCATGCCAGGAAAGAGCACTACAGATGCAATGTTTGCTCTGAGAGTGTTATTGGAGAAATTCAGAGAAGGTCAGAAGGAGTTGCATTGTGTCTTTGTAGACTTGGAGAAGGCATATGACAGGGTGCCCAGAGAAGAGTTGTGGTATTGTATGAGGAAGTCGGGAGTGGCAGAGAAGTTTGTAAGAGTGGTACAGGATATGTACGAGGGTAGTGTGACAGTGGTGAGGACTGCAGTGGGAGTGACAGATCCGTTTAATGTGGAGGTAGGATTACATCAAGGATCAGCTCTGAGTCCTTTCTTATTTGCAGTGGTGATGGACAGGTTGACAGATGAGATCAGACAGGAGGCCCCGTGGTCTATGATGTTTGCAGATGACATTGTGATCTGTAGTGAGAGTAGGAATCAGGTTGAGGAGACTCTGGAGAGGTGGAGATATGCTCTAGAGAGCAGAGGAATGAAGGTCAGCAGGGCTAAGACAGAATATATGTGTGTAAATGAGAGGGAGGGTAGAGGAATGGTGAGGATGCAGGGAGTAGAGTTGGTAAAGGTGCACGAGTTTAAGTACTTGGGGTCAACAGTTCAGAGTAATGGTGATTGTGGAAGAGAAGTGAAGAAGAACGTACAGGCAGGGTGGAATGGGTGGAGAACAGTGTCAGGAGTGATTTGTGACAGATGGGTGCCTGTAAGAGGAAAGGGAAGGTCTACAAGAGGGTAGTGAGACCAGCTATGTTATATGGGTTGGAGACAGTGGCATTGACAAAGAGGCAGGAGTCAGAGCTGGATGTGGCAGAGTTAAAGATGTTAAGATTTGCACTCGGTGTGACTAGGATGGATAGGATTAGGAATCAGTATATTAGAGGGTCAGCTCATGTTGGACAGTTTGGAGACAAAGCAAGAGGACAAGATTGCATTGGTTTGGACATGTGCTGAGGACGGATGATGGGTATATTGGGAAAAAGATGCTAAGGATGGAGCTGCCAGGTAAGAGGAAAAGAGGAAGGCCTAAGATAAGGTTTATGGACGTGGTGAGAGAGGACATGCAGGCAGTTGGTATGACAGAGCAAGATGCAGAGGATAGGAAGAAATGGAAAGAGATGATCCACTGTGGCGACTCCTAACGGGAAAAGCCGAAAGATGATGATGATGATGGTCAATGTTATCAGTGAGCTGTCTATTTTCTGGTTGCCATCGATGTTAACAATGAGCTGTTTATTTACTGGGTGCCATCAATGTTGCCAATGATCTGTATATTTACTGTGTGCTGTCAATGTTGTCAATGAGCTGTGTATTTACTGGGTGCCATCAATGTTGTCAATGAGCTATGTATTTACTGGGTATCATCAATGTTGTCAATGAGCTGCGTATTTACTGGGTGTAGCCAATGTTGTCAATTAGCTGTGTATTTAATGGCGGCCATCAGTGTTGTCAATGAGCTGCGTATTTACTGGGTGCCATCAATGTTATCAGTGAGCTGTGTATTTACTGAGTGCCATCAATGTTGTCAATGAGCTGCGTATTTACTGGGTGGTATCAATGTTCACAAACAGCTGTGTATTTACTGGGGCCATCATTGCTGTCAATGAGCTGTGCATTTACTGGGTGCCATCCATGTTGACAATGAGCTATGTATTTAATGGGGGCCATCAGTGTTGTCAATGAGCTGTGTATTTACTGGGTGCCATCAGTGTTGTCAATGATCTGTGTATTTACTGGGTGCCATCAATGTTATCAGTGAGCTGTGTATTTACTGGGTGCATCAATGTTGTCAATGTGCTGTGTATTAATGGGTGCCATCAATGTTGTCAATGAGCTGTGTCTTTACTGGGTGCCATCAATGTTTTCAATTAGCTGTGTATTTACTGGGTGCCATGAATGTTGTCAATGAGCTGTATATTTCCTGGGTGCCATCAGTGTTATCAATGAGCTGTGTATTTACTGGGTGTCATCTGTGTTGTCAATTAGCTATGTATTTAATGGGGGCCATCAGTGTTGTCAATGAGGTGTGTATTTACTGGGTGTCATCAACGTTGCCAATGAGCTGTGTATTTACTGGGTGTCATCAATGTTGTCAATTAGCTGTGTATTTAATGGGGGCTATCAGTGTTGTCATTGAGGTTTGTATTTACTGGGTAACATCAATGTTGGCAATGAGCTGTGTATTTACTGGCTGCTTTCAATATTGCAATGCACAGTGTATTTACTGGGTGCCATCAATGTTGTCAATGAGCTATGTATTTACTGGGTGTCATCAATGTTGTCAAAGAGCTGTGCATTTAATGGGGTCCATCAATGTTGTCAATGAACTGTGTATTTACTGAGTGCTGTCAATGTTATCAGTGAGCTTTGTATTTACTGGGTGCCATCAATGTCGTCAATGCGCTGTGTATTTACTGGGTACCATCAATTTTGTTAATGAGCTCTGTATTTACTGAGTGCCATCAATGTTGTCAATGAGCTGTGTATTTACTGGTTGTATCAATCCTGTCAATGAGCTGTGTATTTCCTGGCTGCCATCAATGTTGTCAATGAGCTGTGTATTTACTGTGTGCCATCAATGTTATCAGTGAACTGTGTATTTGCTGGGTGACATCATAGTTGTTAATGAGCTATGCATTTACTGGTTGCTCTCAATGTTGTTAATGATCTGTGTATTTACTGGGTGTTTTCAAAGATCTGTATACTTGCTGTGTGCTGTCAATGTTGTCAATGAGCTGTGTATTTACTGGGTTCTGTCAATGTTGTTAATGATCCGTGTATTTACTGGGTGCCATCAATCTTATCAGTGAGCTGTGTATTTCCTGGGAGCCATCAATGTTGTTAATGAGGTATGCATTTACTGGGTGCTCTCAATGTTGTCAATGAGCTGTGTATTTACTGGGAGCCATCAATGTTGTCAATGAGCTGTGTTTTTACTGGGTGCTGTCAGTGTTGTTAATGATCTGTGTATTTACTGGGTGCCATTAATGTTGTCAATGAACTGTGTATTTCCTGAGTGCCATCAATGTTGCTAATCAGCTGTGTATTTACTGGGTACCATCAATGTTGTCAATGAGCTGTGTATTTACTGTGTGCCATTAATATCGTCAATGAGCTGTGCATTTACTGGGTGCCATCAATGTTTTTAATGAGCTGTGTCGTTACTGGGTGCATCACAGGAAGATGTGTCACACATGTACTTTGTATAACACCTTGAAGGGATGTCTGCACTGTCAACTCGTAATGGTTATGCATCATAAAGAATACTTATGTATGACAAAAAAGCTGTGTAGAACCTAACGATGGCAAATGTGATAGACTTGAGCAAATCATCCCTGTTACAATTGTGGCAAGGGTGCAATGTACTCAATTATTGCTGTGCTGGGAGCTGATAACAATGGGAGTATAATGTCCTTTGATGTGAATGGCCTACCTGTGCTCAGTAGTTGCGCTACATACACTGTTTTTTAACCACTGTGTTCACCTGCTGGTAGAAGTTCCGCTTTCTATCTACCTGAGTAACCAGGTCACATACCACTTGGTTTTCTCATAGTGGTGTGTTGTCTATATTGTAATTAGCTTATGCATTTGCTTTCAAAAAGAAAATAATCATACTCTTTGTTCATCTAGTGTGTTGTCATAGTCATGGCAACAATCATTTGTCTATGTTAATACTTTCTGCATTATATCAGTAGTGTTCTTGGATTCAGTGAGTGCCCACAATTTGCAGTCATCCAAAAAGCTAGTTAAAGAAAGGATGTATTAGTGTGTCTTGACTTATGAGACTAAAATACTAAACAGGAAAGGGCCTACTATACAGCCCTAGGTAAGGACATAGCCAATGGACTCTAACTAAAGGTGACTTCACACATCTCAACATTATTTGTCCTGTCTGTGACCCATCTGTCTACCCACTTGGTGGCATCGGTGTTTATGCCCACTTGAGACAGTTTTCTTTAATACCTGCATGTGGATTTGTGTCAAATGCCTTGGCCAGGCCACGTTAAGTGGGATGCCAGTTGTTTCCTCTTGCATGGCCTTAGTGACCTTCTTGAAAACATCAGCCATATTTAATCGCCATGATGTAACCTTAATGAATCAAAAATGGGTTTGTTACACAGTCAGGAGATTATCTGTGTCTTTTTGATAAAGTCCATGATGAGTCTTTGGTCTACCTCACAGATGAGGAGAGTCAAGATCATGGGTCTATAATTCCCTGCATCAGGTGATGGTCCCCCTTTATTCAGATGGATGACTGTTCCTGAACACCCTTCTGGAAGAACATAGGCTGTCTGGAGGCTGTATTTAAGCAGGGATCCAAATGTGTCTGCTAGGTCATGTTTACGTTATCATATATTCCACAATTTTCAAGATGAGCACTTTCAAACACGAAAGTGCTCATCTTGAAAATTGTGGAATAAATGACTAATTTCTCTTAGTTGCGGTTATTTTGTTTTACCAGTCACCTCGTGCTTCTGTTGATTTTTGTTACGTTATCATATAGGCAACATGGTATTTTGTCAGGGGCAACTAATTCTGTGTTTTGATAGGGAACACACAGATGAGCTGCTGTCCTGAGAACATAAACTGAGTAATGTTTGCATGCATACTTTTCATGATGGCTGCTGTGGATGGGAGTGGGTGATGTGTTTGACAGTCAGGTATTGTCTGTTTTCTCCTGCTGAGGTATGGTTGTTGGTATCCACAAACAGGTCTATGCTTAGTCGTGTATTACCCTTAGCATAACATACTTATTTAAATAAATGATTTGTGACATCTCCTCAAATACAACCTTGGTTATGCATCACATGCCAGACAGTGGTACTGTTTACTCAGTCAGAACACTCAACCTATGTCATGTAATTTCATCAGTTGCACAAAATATGCCTATATGTTTTCATTGGAAACCTGTACATGAGCTGCCTGATACCACATATGGACACATTACAAATGAGTTCATTGTGGCTCATGCAGAAGAGTGACTGACATAAATGCTGACAGTCACACAATGGTGCTGCTGACCTCTTAAATAATCATTGAGAATAGCAACACACTCACACATACAATGAATTCTGCAAGGTTGCAGTTGAATCAGAACATGCTATTTTATGTATATCACATCATTACAGCATGTGGACAAAACAGGATTTACAAGATTTATGTGCCCATGTAATCAGTATGACTTTATATTGATGTATGTCACAGAGTATTTAATGATGGTAGTTATACACATGCACACATGTACCATGCTGTGTCACTGTGGTGGTTGAATGAGAATTGCATAGAATTTGATCTGCTCCACTACAAAAACACATGTCTTAATAAGCCAACAATATACATAGTTTTATCCCATGTCAACCATTCTCAGGAGGCATATCACCACAGCTGTTAAGGAAAGAACATGAAATCAAATGGCTGTAGCAGCCATCACAGATTGTCATACCCTCTTGTAGGTATACCATACATCCATACCTCAACATAACACATGTCGATGACAGCAACTTTGACATGTGAAATGTCCATATGGTCATAGGATACTACTAAGCTAATAGCCAACATCACATAAAATCTTATCCATTATTATACCATTTAAATCAAACTCCCTATATCTATGTAACAGAAGATAGTAAGGCTAGGTGCATATGCTTGTATTTGTTTAAGTGCATTACATACTGCTTCTGTCAATATGTGGCGTGCACTTCCCCATGACAGAATTAGCAATCACACATACAATGGTCTGGAGATGGCTTGCAGTGGCTCATGGAAGTAGTCTTCTTCATGATGTGTGTATGCATCTTTAAGTTGAGGACATCCTCCATTTCTCTGCAGGAAAGATGTCATGTGTCCAGAGGGAAAAAGAGTATGCTGGATGCATAGGGCTACATTAAATGTTCTACGAAGTGGTAGTGAAATGAAAAGCGATTCCAAAGATCATACAATGAATGTAATGCACCACCAACCACACACACAGTGGTAGACTTGGTCTGATTTGACCATTACACCTGTGTAGGTACAGAAGCTGAATTCCATATAATATAACACTAGCACCACCACATATGTCTGACTTCAACACCATTACATTGTACTTTATAGATTATGATAGCAGCATTGTATGCTGAAGAGAACATGCTGGGAGGTGTCTCTGACATGGAGTGGAGTCACATCACTGTGTAAAATTGTCTTAAAAATGTTATTTGAATGTATGCACACTCAAGCTGCCTGTTGTCAGATGAGAACCCCAAAGTATCTAGTTACAGAAGCTATAGGATACAGTAGTTAATGTTACTGCCACAGCTTAAGTTTGAAACAAATATTGCCAGAGTGCACTTCATACAGGATGACTTCATCAGTGTATGTTACAACAGGATGTTCTGGGGAGTGTCTGACATAGCTGTGGGCTCAGATGTATTTCTAAAATTGTCACCATACTGATTGTTCAATGAACAAGCACATCAGTTGGCCATAGTGATGCTATAACTCCTACATAACTATCTACAGAACACAGTACTTAAAGCAAGTGCAACAGCACAAGACTGGCCTTTATAGTGTCAGACAACACTTCATAGCTGATTATGTCAACAGTGTCTAGTGAGAAGAAGATGATAGTAGGACTGTGTCACATACTTTTCTGAAATGGTCTCTAGAATGTGAACTGATTACAAGCACATATACAACAATTGACTGCAGTGAGATGAGAACTACCTAATTATCTATAGAACACAGTGAACACAGTACTTATTGCATTTGCCACAGCACAAGTCTGGCTTTTATAATGTCAGACAACACTTTACAGCTGATAACATCATCAGTGTATGTTTGTGAGACAATGTTGGAAGGCCTGTATGAAATGGCTGAGTAGGCAGGTACAACTGTCAAAATATTTGTTCTGCGTGGGACTGGATTTCTGACAAGAGGATACAGACTCATGCTTTTCTGACTACAGACACCCAACCCCCCACCACCCCTACATACACACACATTGACTGCAGTGATATTAGAACCCCTACTTAACTAGTTGCACATGCTACATAACTCAGTACTTAATGCAAGCTCCACAGCACAAGTCTGACTTTCACACTGCTGCTGGACAATTTTATAGTTAATGACATCATCGTATGCATTGGAGAAGATGTTGTGAGGTCTATATGAAATGGCTGAGTAGGCAGGTACAACTTTCAAAATATTTGTTGTGTACGGGAATGGATTGATGAAAATATGTTATACACTGATGTTCTTCTAAATATGCACACACACACACACACACACACACACACACACACACACACACACACACACACACACACACACACACACACACACACACACACGTTGACTGCAGTGAGATTAAAACCCCCTAACTACTTACAGAAGCTAGAGAACTCAGTATGTAATGCAAACTCCATGGCAAAAGTTTGATTTTACCACTGCTGCTGCTAGACAATTTTATAGTGGATGACTTCATCATTTGGGAGAAGATGTTGAGATGCATGCATGAAATGGCTGTCTGGGCATATATGACTGTCAAATTATTTGTTTTGCATGGGACTGGATTGATAGCAATAGAATACAGACTTATGTCCTTCTGACTATGCACACAAACTTACACATGCATAGAAACACACAGATAACGTAGCTGTTATGGTAAGTTAACTGACATTTAAGTATTTTGTTTCCATCCACAGAACACAGCAGTTAATAACTGTACCATCCCTCAAGTATGCTTTTATCTTGTCATACCTGTCTTTACAGATGATCCCATCAATTTTATCTGATGTCGGTAACATATCCTATTATGACAGTGGTGTGCAAAGTATGCATTTTGTATTTTCTGTTGTTTTTTCCAAAGTGCAGGTATGCTTTAAAAGGAAGCTTCTCAAACTAGATGCAAAAATTTGTCAGGAATGGTTCAGAGGTTCATAGGTTGGTACTAGGCTATTGGCCCTAGGGCTTATAAAAGCCTAGCCATAAAAATTCCCTGGATATTTCTTCCCACAATATTTACTTCCCTGGACTCCTGTCTAGCATTCTTCTGTGTCCAATACAGACATAGGTGTCAAACCAGGGATGATGCTGATCACAAAATATTTGTGTCTCTGTGTGTGACTGTAAGTGTGTAATCTACACAATATACTGAGAAACAGGTGCATATGTCACAGTTATGTAACATATGCATATTACATAACTGTGACATATGCACCTGTTTCTCAGTATATTGTGTAGATTACACACAGTCACACACAGAGACACACATATTTTGTGATCAGCATCATCCCTGGTTTGACACCTATGTCTCTAATGGACACAGACAGCCTGTAAATGGTTAATTTCCCAGGCCCCTACTTGTAAATACATCATCTGTCAAGTCCCTGCTTACACTTATCAAGGATACCAGAACTTGCCAAAGATTTTGGGAAGCAAAGTTAGGATGAAAAAGGCTCTTGTGGTCACTAGTTTACTAAACACCTTTTAAACTATGAACCTATGGATGCAACTGTGTATGTATGTATGTATGTATGTATGTATGTATGTATGTATATCTGTATGTATATATGTATGTGTGTTCATATTTGTGATGAATTTATGTCCACATTAATGAATGCAGAATACAATCGGAATATCTATTGTATAAAGCTTTAGATGATGTAACAATGCAGCTGTACTATTTATTTCTGAAGTGTAGTTGACATTTGGGAACTACTGCTGAGATATCCAGTTTCAAGTGCTTGGGTGCAGGGCACACATGAGTCTAAGTAAATATGTGTTCAAGCACTACAAGTGCCTCCCTTTGGTTGTGATTTTATGTAGAATATAATGGGATGAAAACTAGCTCAGTAGTAAACATAGTAAGTCATGCCAGTCAGCACTTTCCATAGAGCACTGCTGAGCAGCTGGCTTGTGCAATTGATAGCAAAGTTTTTGCACATGCAAGATTCACATTTAATGACTAAGACCTCAACTTGAGAAGCAGTTATGCATATAGACTATGGTAGAAATAGCTGACAGTTACCGTGGTGCTCATAATGTAGTATATATTGCAAATGATATGTCACAAATTTTATGACATTAAGGGCTATTACTATTACTTTTCCTGTTTGCAAAAAATTAAACAACAAGCAACTGCAGGTCTGTGCTTAATTTAGAACATACTAATAGTTCTGTTGGTTTACCTTCCTAGACACAGACATATTAAGTAGTGAAGTGAGACATACATAGTAATAGTTCTATTGGTTTGCCTTCCTTGGCACAGACACATTAAGTAGTGAAGTGAGACATACATAGTAATAGTTTGATTGGTTTGCCTTCCTCGGCACAGACACATTAAGTTGTGAAGTGAGGCATACATAGTAATAGTTCTGTTTGTTTACCTTCCTCAGCACAGACACATTAAGTAGTGAAGTTAGGCATACATAGTAATAGTTCTATTGGTTTGCCTTCCTCGGCACAGACATGTTAAGTAGTGAAGTGAGGCATACATAGTAATAGTTCTGTTCGTATACCTTCCTCGGCACAGACACATTAAGTGGTGAAGTGAGACATACATAGTAATAGTTCTATTGGTTTGCCTTCCTCGGCACAGACACGTTAAGAGGTGAAGTGCAACATACATAGTAAAAGTTCTAATGGTTTGCCTTCCTTGGCACAGACATGTTAAGTAGTGAAGTGAGGCATACATAGTAATAGTTCTATTGGCTTGCCTTCCTTGGCACAGACACGTTAAGTTGTGAAGTGAGGCATACATAGTAATAGTTCTATTCATTTACCTTCCTCGGCACAGACACGTTAAGCGTTCAGCACTCTGGATAGCACTGAGTAGAAGGAAAACGCTGCATATCTGTCTCTGTGGCAGCAGGTGTAACAACAGTGAGCTCTTTTTTTGAGCAGAAATGATACAGGATTTGAATTAAGCTCAATCTAATTTTTAGATATGTTTTCAGGATGACATTAAATAATTGAATGTGATAATTTTTGCAAATGTGAGAGAGAATAACTCCAGTGAAGTACTGTATAAAACAAACATCAGTCAAATGATTTATGTCAACAGTACACATATGGATCAGAATTTTTATGCATTCATCAGTCTAAATAAATATTACAGTAAATATTTAATATTAGTACCATTACTCTGTTTTAACTGTGTGTTTCTTTAGTACAGTGAGTTTAAGTAGCCTTACATGAAGGTAACCGCACCATGCCATGCCATACATGGAGGTAACTGCACCATGAAGAGCCATTCATCATTGCTCGGCACTGGTGCCCAATGCCAAACTCTGTGAAATGCAGAGGACAAAAAGTGTAGGACTTCACTTGGAGCATTTATGCTGTGTGTGGTGTTTAATTCTATTTTTGACTAGATTAAAGGTGTGAAAACGGGTAGATAGAAAAGTAGTGAAATGAGGGGCAAGCATGGGGAAGAACAAAAGGAAAGCAATACAGGAATGTGCGGGAGGATATTAGGAAAGAACCATAGCTATCCACTTCATCAACAGTGTAAAATGAACATGGTTAAAATCTTCTTCTTCTTCTGCTTCTTCTTCTCTTTTGGCTGCTCCCATTAGAGGTCGCCACAGCAGATCATCTGTTTTCATTTCTTCCTGTCCTCTGCATCTTGCTCTGTTACACCAACCACCTGCATGTCCTCTCTCACCACATCCATAAACCTTATCTTAGGCCTTCCTCTTTTCCTCTTACCAGGCAGCTTCATTCTTAGCATCCTTTCCCAATATACCCAGCAGCCCTCCTCAGCACATATCCAACCCAACCCAATCTCGCCTCTCTGACTTTGTCTCCAAACTGTCCAACCTGGGCGGACCCTCTAATATACTGATTCCTAATCCTGTACATCCTTGTCACACCCAGTGCAAATCTTAACATCTTTAACTCTCCTACTTCCAACTCTGACTCCTGCCTTTTTGTCAATGCCACCATCTCCAACCCATATAACATAGCTGGTCTCACTACCATCTTGTAGACCTTCCCTTTCACTCTTACTGGTACTCATCTGTCACAAATCACTCCTGACACTCTTCTCCATCCACTCCACCCTGCCTGTACTCTCTTCTTCACCTCTCTTCCACACTCACCATTACTCTGAACTCTTGATCCCAAGTACTTAAACTCATCCACCTTTGCCAACTCTACTCCCTGCATCCTCACCATTCCTCTATCCTCCTCTCATTCAAGCACACATATTCTGTCTTACTCCTGCTGACCTTCATTCCTCTCCTCTCTAGAGCATATCTCTACCTCTGGATGAATTTGGACTGTCACCTCAATGAAGATTGGTGACAACAACACAGTCATTTTGTATAGCCAATTGGATTGAACGAAGTGTGTCAAGAAGACAAATGTGCAATGTGGAAAGCTATGTATGGGACAATATTTTGTTGTGGGACAGGTGCCCATTTGTCCATTTTTTTATTTTATTTTAGTAATAGAGGAATGTTGTGTAAGGGACGTAGGTATTTCAGGGTCAGGTATGTTGGGTAGGTGAGGAAGCAGGTGCAGATAATCAGGACAAACAAAACAAGACACAGAGATGGTGAGGGACACAACAGGTAGGGGGACACCATGACTGGAGATTGGGAGGTGACATTGGATGGCCATGCCCATCTAGCACGGGGAAAGTGAGAATCTAGTCCTCACCATCAGAACTTTCAGCACTGTCCCCTTCTCCATGTGGCTGATGTGTGCACTAATGGTAGCATCTATGACTTCATGTACTATCACCATAACTCCCAAAATGAACAAACCAATAAATATGACAAAGCGAAAAGCCACCAGCTGGAATCAGATGAATTTATTTTACTTAAAAAAGACTTTAAACGCACAAACATTCAAAAACAAATTTAAAACAGAGTAAAAGTAAGCGCTTTAGTTTAATTAATATTAAACTTCCTCAGACACTGCCTTAAATTACTTCACTTCCTTTTATAAACTTTCCTAACTTCAAACAGAACCACATGACTCATAAAGCCAACGCATGCCTACTAACTCCATTTTGACACTCTAAAATTATATACCATGATCCATTCTATTTCTTCATAACTTGGCTTTATGAGTCATGTGGTTCTGTTTAAAGTTAGGAAAGTTTATAAAAGGAAGTGAAGTAATTTAAGGTAGTGTCTGAGGAAGTTTAATATTAATTAAACGAAAGCGCTTACTTTTATTCTGTTTTATATTTGTTTATGAACGTTTGTGCGTTTAAAGTCTTTTTTAAGTAAAATAAATTAATCTGATTCCAGCTGGTGGCTTTTTGCTTTGTCGTACTTCATGTACTATGCCTGGCAGCTCCTGGCCGGTGACAAAACAGACCACCTCCACCAATACTCCCAGAGGGTAGCACTGAACCAGCTGCAGGGGTAATGCTACCTGATGTTGAAGGCCTAGGCAGTGCAGGGACTCGGGGACAGTACTGCCAGGTTGCATCCCAGATGTGCTGGGCATTGGTACAGCAACAGTTGAAAGGGTGGCAGGCTGATCCCCATTGGTTGGCATATCTCCTTGCACTGCAAATAATTTTGTCAGCTGTCAGAAACTGATTACATCAGAACATTGTGACCACATGTATAAACATAAAACAAATGAATAAGTGGTGGGGTAAGAGACAAAAAAGAAAAAGATAATTAGAACCATCACATGTCACATACAATAAATTACTACAATATAAATATAATTTTCCTTTTACATTAATTACACTTTTTAAAAACAACAAACTATGACTGATAATTCTTTCAAGTAATCCTTGCAATATGCATATAGTGTACATATGTTTTTTCACATAATACCAATTAAGTCAACAACATGGGATTTATGCCAATTTTGTTAAAATTAATATTTAATCATTTTTCATTTTTTTTAGAATGTGTTTGTTACCTGTAAGATCTGAACCCACAACATCTGTATACACTATTACAATTGACACCTGCAATTACCTTGAGGTACAGAATGAAGAATGCATGCTTGATTTTACAGTTAAGATATGCATGCTTAATTTTCTACTAATGTATAGAAGAGCAATACTTTTAATACAATAATAAATATTTTGTGGTTCATACATAACTCTTGCTTCTCTTAGTCTAAACATTCAGCACAGGCTTCCCTGTTCACTGCAATCTCCTGGGCAGCTGTAAAATAAAGAAGAGACAAAAAGAGAACAGCATTATGCATTCGAGTCTTGCCTATCTCCAGCTTTGTTTACAATTTAAAATATCTTTATCTGTATACTTATACAACTGAGGGATGTCAGCAGTCCTAAACGTGGGTCTGTATTATATAACCGAAAGTTAAATTCAGCAAACGCTCACATGAGCAAAAATGCTGGAAATCGCAGATAACCTTAACTTGTGCACTATGGGATTCAAACCTATGTAAAATAGACAATATATATTCTTCCTATACACATTTATTGTTATTTATAATTATCTTTATATTGTTCTTTAGTTTTAAAAATTGAGTGGAACAGCATTAATAAAATTTGGAGTATGCAACATTAGAACCCTTGCTCACCCATATTCTGGCTATGAACTTATGGCAGTTACTGCAGGGAATGTTGGGCACCAGGCTTATTTTTTACAAGCATTACTGTCCAAAGTGCTCATTGCAAATGAGGACTTGTTTGCCAGACATGCTATTTAGTTATACATGCACACTTAACAGCTGAGTGGTTAACCATTTATTTGTGTGACATGAAAGTTCAGAAAATAAATGTTTAACTCAGAACCATAATACCCACAGTTACAAATATATATATGTAGATGTCTCCCTATATCTGAAAACCTCTTAGTTAATATTGTAAGTGCTACACATGCCTTAGTCAGGTATTGGTTCCCCTTGATTTGCTCTTCCTCTCATCTGAGGATGACTGAGGTTGCAGAGTTCCTGCATGTGTCTCTATCCACGCTGTAGTGCTCTACAATTTCAACCTCATGCACAGCAAGAAAAGTTAAATGAGGTCTAAACACCCTTCTACTTCTTGGTTGACATCTATTACAGCATTAGCAGCAGCAGCACCATAGACTTGGGTCTGTTGCACATATACATGTATAAGAACAACAGCAGTTACTAACATTCTTTCCATGTAGAGTAGTTTCCATGGATGTGTTCCAAAAGGTTTTGGAATATGAAAGCAAAACCTGCAATAAGTGTACATGATTGCTTTATAGCTTGTTGAATAGCTCCTCCATCTTGGACTGGTTGATTAGCATACAGTTCAGCTGCTTATGTTGTAATTAGCATGCCACAATGTTTATCGGGCTTGCATGGCTCTACACAGTCTATAGAGCCACTTACTGAATACAAAAAGGCATATTATGATGCACGCATCACAGTCTTAGTGGACTGTGTAGGCTTAATTGAATTCAGACCATAGTTTTAATTAAAATAAAATGTGAACAAGTGTTATTTATTTATTTTTATCTATTTTACATTTGTTAACCGGGAAAGTCCGATTGGATACATATCCATTTTCAGTGGTGGCCTGGGGAGAAAAGCTCCAAGCAGATAAACATTTAAAATGCAGTATACAGTAATATTTAGCAATTAACAAAATCAAAAGAAAAATACACATAGGTTACATATTTAAAAGAATGGTCTGAGTAAGGTAATATTTACAGAGATATTAAGCAATTTAACAAAAATAAAAAGACAACTACAAATAGGTTCCATAATGAAAAAAGGTTCACAATAAGGTTATATTTGGATAAGAGAAAGTCAACAACAATGTGGGAGGTGTAGGGAAACTATAAAGGGAGAAAAAATAAAACATATAAGAGAAATGGGGGTATAAAAAGAGGAAACGGGTAAAGGGAGATCATTTATAAAGAAAGAGCGGAAGAATGAGGTAAGAGAAGGGCAGGTTAGGTAGAAAGCAGCCGAGGCTGAGAACGGAGGTTCTAGTTCTGATAATGGAAGCTCGAGCTAATATAAAGGGGGAGAATGAATTAACTGAAGGAAGGTACAGAGAGAGAAAACAGGGAAATTCTCTTAGATAGATAAGATGGTTTAATAGATTATGTGAGTAATGTCAGGTTAGACTTGGACTAGCTAAGACTGAGATGAGCTTTAGTTGAAACTCAAGTCAGTGAAGTAACTCAGACTGAGTAATTTAAGTTTTAGTCAGGGTTTAGACAAGGACATAGCCAGTTATTGTACATGTGTGTCTTTAGTGATATTTTGAAGTGAGGCAGTGGTTAGTTCACCAGGAAGGGAGTTCCATATTTTACCAGCAGTGTTAGAGAATAAGGCATCTCCGGCAGAGTTGTTGGCTTTGGTAGGTTGTACTAGCGTTCAATTCTTCTACAACTGTAAAGACATCTTATTTATTTATTTATTTATTTTTAGTTATTTTACATTTGTTGACCGGGAGAGTCCAATTGGATTACAAGTCCATTTTCAGTGGAGGCCCAGGGAGAAAAGCTCCAAGAGAACATTTTTTTTTACAAAACATACCCCGGGATTCATGAAGCTCGGCGCAAGGCCGGCGTAAGGCTTGCGCCAGCGGTGCATGGAATAGCCGGCGCAGTAGCGCCATATGCATATTAATGAGAGTGCACCGGAACCACAGACACGTGCGTAGTGTACGTGAGCGAGCCCAGGTAGGATGCGTCTGGAGGCGTGTCTAAGCCGGCATGAGGTGAGCAACCTAATGTGCTGACAGCCACGGTCCGCCCATAATAGTAATGGCAGCAGCCAGGTCCCGTGCAGAACGAAACGCACGTAGAGTATGCAACATAGTACCCGTCCCAAATTAACGGAGAAGCAAATCCAAGCCACGAAGGCTTAAGTGTACCCGTCCAAGGAGCAAAGGATATGCATAAGACCGCGTGTGTCCCGCAATGCACCGTCAGTGCTTACACTCAGAGAAGGTGTACAGCAGCATGTCAGCGCCGCACCGACACAGGAGCAGCGACTAAGGTCACCACCTGTCCCACTTTGGTTGGGGCAGTCTCTCTATGGGCAGTTGTGTCCCAAAAAAACGTATTAAAAATGGCAGATGTGCTAAGATTGTAGGACACAATGATATCCCGTATTTAATGTAATGGTAGCATGAATTGGTTATTTCTGTAACAGAAATACCTAAATGACACAAGAAACAGAATAAGCAAGCAAATTGCCACAACAATAAGCTTTCATTTAGGCAAACAAGTGAAGTTCTATGCTATATAGTGACCGTGTGTATGTGTCGGCCTGTAAAGTCAGATGTGAGTCCCGGAAATATCCCAGATTGGAAACTGGAAAAGGTGGCAACCCCAGTAGCGACATGGGCATGGTCACCAGGGTTACCTGCTGTCCCAATGTGCCATGGACAGTCCCTGATTGGACAGTTGTGTCCCTGCAACAATTGGAAAAATGGAAAATGACCTCCGATCCCCTGCCCAGAAAATTCCCGCAATATACATGTAATAGTAGCATAAAACATATACATTACTATATGAAACACAGACATGGCATAAGAAAATGAATAAGGAACCCAAATGCTTACAGAATAAGCTTATAGTATGGCAAACAAGTGAAGTTCTGTCAACTGCACTAGCCGTGGGTATGTGTAGTCCTGCAAATTCGGTTTCACATAACATGCCCCACTATGGGCATTGGAAAAGGTGCCAACCATAATGGTCACAAGCAGTAGTGAGAGTACATAGCCGGGTAGCTGTGTTGACATAACAACAGTAAGGAAGCAAGATACCTCAAACACAGGCAAACATGTGCATAGCAACATATCCCACACCCAGCAACGCCTCTGTTGCATACACTGGATGGCGTATGTTGAAGTGTAATATCCAGAAGCAGAACCCATGCATTCAGATGTAATACACAATAGCCTCATTGTACATGTCAGTCCCACCCATGTACACCTTTGCACCATAACCTGCTAGCATCCGTGTGCAGCTATACACCCACACACAATGTGCATACCTGAAATGTGGTAAGATGTTTGTGTTAGGCAATGCCACGCGGGCAAATACGCACTCTACATGTCACCAACCCACCGCGAGGTACAGATATGTAAATGGCTGCATGTGAATGTGTCTGCAGAATGTGTACATCCCGCATGTAGTATGTACCCATCCAAACCATATAGGTTTGCATACGACACGGTGCACATAACTGTACACATGTGGACAAGTCGGGTTGTTGGACCACCGCATCGATGATTATTTATGCAGTGAAGTCGATCACATATAGCCGGAACACGTGCCTACCAAACAGGACGACCTAACAGGGTGCTACAGGCAAAGAAGGGGAAGGTGGGACATCACATGTGGAGAGTAGCGTTGCCGGACGGACAAATACACACGGTCAAGGTAAAGGACGGAACAACAAAAAAAAGCCAAAATGGGGCCCCCAAAAAAAAA
>NC_056726.1:1050375659-1050410261 GCF_019279795.1 Protopterus annectens | reverse complement strand
CACCCTTAGCTTAAAGTGTCATGTGCATAATGAACTGAATGGTGCACTGCATACTTACCGTATAAGATAGCCTGGCACGTACCATATAAATATGTTATTGTGTCATGCGCATAATAATCAGAATAAGATGCTGCATAACTACTGAATAAGTTAGCATTTCAGGCACCATATAAACAGGTTAACATGTCACGTGCATAATAAACAGAATAGTGCACTGAATACCTAGTGAGTAAGTTAGCATGTCAGGCACATATAAACAGGTTAATGTGTCATGTTAATAATGAACAGAATAGAACAATGCATACCTAGTGAGTAGTCAGCATATCAGGCACCATATAAACAGGTTAATGTGTCATGTGAATAATGTACAGAATAGCTCAATGCATACCTAGTGAGTAAGTTAACATGTCAGGCACCATATAAACAGTTTAATGTGTCATGTGAATATTGTACAGAATTACACAATGCATACCTAGTGAGTAAGTTAGCATGTCAGGCACCATATAAACAGGTTAATGTGTCATGTGAATAATGTACAGAATAGCTCAATGCATACCTAGTGAGTAAGTTAACATGTCAGGCACCATATAAACAGTTTAATGTGTCATGTGAATAATGTAGAAAAGTGTGCACTGTGTACCTATTGACTAAGATAGTGTGTCATACAATATTAAAAAGGTTACAGTGTCATGCGAATAATAGAGGAATACTGTACTCCATACCTACTGAATAAGTTAGTATTTCAGGCACCCAATAAACAGGTTATTGTATCACATTTACAGTAAAAAGAACATAAATAAAATAGTGAGCTGCATGTCTGTCGAATAACTTAGCATGTCATGCACCATATAAGCAGATTATTATGTACATAATAAACAGAAGATTATACTGTGTATCTACTGAATAACATGGTCTGTCATATACATGATAAACAGAATAGTATGTTGTGTATCTATTGAATAAGTCAGCCTGTCATGTACCATTTAAACATGTTATTGTGTCAGGTGCATAATAAACAGAATAGCATGCAGCATCCCAAGTGAATAAGTTACATGTCAGACACCCTATACATAGCTTAAAGTGTCATGTGCATAATGAACAGAATGGTGCTATGCATACCTATTGTATAAGTTAGCATGACACGTACCATATAAATATGTTATTGTGTCATGCACATAATAAACAGAATAGCACGCTGCATAACTACTAAATAAGTTAGCATGTCAGGCAACATAGAAATAGGTTAACATGTCATGTGCATAATAAACAGAATAATGCACTGCATACCTAGTGAGTAAGTTGGAATTTCAGGCACTATATAAACAGGTTAATGTGTCATGTGAATAATGTACAGAATAGTACAACGCATACAAAGGGAGTATGTTAACATGTCAGACACCATATAAACAGGTTAATGTGTCATGTGGATAATGTACAAAATAGCACAATGCATTCCTAGTGAGTAAGTTAACATGTCAGGCACCATATAAACAGGTTAATGTGTCAAGTGAATAATGTACAGAATAGCACAATGTATACCTAGTGAGCAAGACAGCTTGTCAGGCACCATATAGACAGGTTAATGTGTCATGTGAATAATGTACAGAATAGCACAATGCATACCTAGTGAGCAGGTTAGCATGTTAGGCACCATATAAACAGGTTAATATTTTTATTTATTTTATTTTATTTCAGTTTGATTACTGGGGAAGGGAGAAAAGCTCCAAAGATAGTACAATCAAGGTTACAAATGAAAGATAAAAATAGAATAGAGGTACAATAGAAGTGTCTTGTATTAATTATACATAGTAAGAACAGTGCAACAATCTAAAATAACGTTTTAAAGTTCTAAAAATGTTCTAAAAACAATCTAAAAGATTCTAAAGAAAAAAATGTTCTAAAAATGATCTAGAATTTTTTTTTTTGTGCAATATTTTCCTCTGTACAGTCGACTGAGAGGTAGCTTAGACATTGTGGGAGTTAAAAATGAAATCAGAGAGCAGATATGAGAGAGGGTAATTTATGTAGGGTGAAAGCAAGAAAATTTCCATTTGGATGGCAGGTATGAGTGGAGTTGGGTCTTGAAAAATTCCGTGTTAGGTATAGTCCTAAGTGAAGGAGGCAGAGAGTTCCATTTTTTGCCAAGAGAGTAGGATAGTAGTAGCTAGCCAGCAGAATGTTTTGGTCTGTGAATGGAGATTAGGTTTTGGTGTTCTGATCTCAATGATCAGCTAGGGATGTAAGGGGGAAGGATGTTGGATAAAGCAGGGCATTTTTCAGGGTAGAATATTAATTTATGAGTGGTTGTTAGTTGGAGATAGTTGAGGTGGTTAGGGAGCTCTAACCAGTTTAGAGATTGAAGGGTAAGGCAATGGTGGGTTGAGGTTTTGGATTTAGTGGCGAATTTAGAGATTTTATTATAGCAAGCTTCAAGTTTAGAGGTGAGGGATGCAGATAGATTAGTTAGTAGAGGGGCACCATAAAGGAGAGAGGGAAGGAGGTAGGAGGTAGCTAAGGTGTGCCTAGTGGAGTTTGAAATAAATTGGTTGTTCCTGTAGAGCATGCCTAATTTTGGTGGGTTTTTTTTATGTTTTTTTGTATGTGGAGATCAAATTTGAGGTGCTCATCAATGGTAATGCCAAGGAGTTTTGCGGAAGGGACTACTTCTATGGGAGTATTGGTTTGGCTTAGGATGTTGAAAGTGTTTTTGTCAAAGGAGGAAGCCTTGGTAGGGGAAAAACTTAGTATTTTAGATTTGTCGGAGTTGAGGGAAAGATGGTTATTGTGCATCCAGTTTTCTGTAGTGGAAAAAGCTTTTTGTGTTTTGGACAGAAGTTCGGAAAAATTGAGGGTGGCGCAAACTAAGGTAGAGTCATCAGCGTATTGGATGACTGTAGTGTCAGGGAGGGCAGAGTGAAGGTTATTTATGAAGATGTTGAAGAGTATGGGACCGAGGATGGAACCCTGAGGAACTCCGGTAGGAGTAGGAAAGAAGGAAGAGGTACAGTCCTTCCATCTGACAGCTTGAGATCTAACAGAAAGGTAACTGGAGAACCAGGAAAGAGTATCTGGGGAGAGATTAAGGTAGGAGAGATGAGAGAGAAGGTGTGTATGGGATATGGTGTCAAAGGCTTTTGAAAGATCTAATAGAACAGTGGATACAAGGTATGCATATGTCATATGAATAATGTACAGAATAGCACAATGCGTACATAGTGAGTAAGGTAGCATGTCAGGCACCATATAAACAGGTTAATGTGTCATGTGAATAATGTACAGAATAGCACAATACATACCTAGTGAGTAAGTTCACATGCCAGTTACCATATAAACAGGTTAATGGGTCATGTGAATAATGTACAGAATAGCACAATGCATACCTCGTGAGTAAGTTAGCATGTCAGGCACCATATAAAAAGGTTAATGTGTCATGTGAATAATGTACAGAATATCACAATGCATGCCCCAATGGCCTAATGGATAAGGCATTGGCCTCATAAGCCAGGAATTGTGGGTTTGAGTCCCATCTGGTGTGATATAATCTGAAACCTTGACGAGTGGATGGGAAACAGAAAGTTTACCTCGGGGATCACTTCAGTGGCTCTGCTGGAAGGAGGCACAGTGAACAAACCTAAGAGGGCAGCAAAAGCCAACACATTCTGTCAAGGCTTATAAATGTCTTCGGGCAGATAGCTTAGTACCCACAAACCTATGTTAACATGTCAGCCACCATACAAACAGGTTAATGTGTCATGTGAACAATGTACAGAATAGCACAATGCGTACATAGTGAGTAAGGTAGCATGTCAGGCACCATATAAACAGGTTAATGTGTCATGTGAATAATGTACAGAACAGCACAATGCATGCCTAGTAAGTTACCATGTCAGGCACTATATAAACAGGATAATATGTCATGTGAATAATGTACAGAATAGCATAATACATACCTAGTAAGTTCACATGCCAGTTACCATATAAACAGGTTAATGTGTCAAGTGAATAATGTACAGAATAGCACAATGCATATCTAGTGAGTAAGTTAACATGTCAGTAACCATATAAACAGGTTAATGTGTCATGTGAATAATGCACAGAATAGCACAATGCATACCTAGTGAGTAAGTTAACATGTCAGGCACCATATAAACAGGTTAATGTGTCATGTGAATAATGTACAGAATAGCAAAATGCATACCTATTGAGTAAGTTAGCATGCCAGGCACCATATAAATAGGTTAATGTGTCATGTGAATAATGTACAGAAGAGCACAATGTATACCTAGTGAGTATGTTAGCATGTCAGGCACCATATAAACAGGTTAATGTGTCATGTGAATAATGTACAGAAGAGCACAATGCATACCTAGTGAGCAGGTTAGCATGTTAGGCACCATATAAACAGGTTAATGTGTCATATGAATAATGTACAGAATAGCACAATGCATACCTAGTGAGCAGGTTTCCATGTTAGGCACCATATAAACAGGTTAATGTGTTATATGAATAATGTACAGAATAGCACAATGCATACATAGTGATTAAGGTAACATGTCAGGCACCTTATAAACAGGTTAATGTGTCATGTGAATAATGTACAGAACAGCACAATGCATGCCTAGTAAGTTACCATGTCAGGCACTATATAAACAGGATAATATGTCATTTGAATAATGCACAGAATAGCACAATGCATACCTAGTGAGTAAGTTAGTATGCCAGGCACCATGTAAACAGGTTAATGTGTCATGTGAATAATGTGCAGAAGAGCACAATGCATACCTAGTGAGACAGTTAGCATGTTAGGCACCATATAAACATGTTAATGTGTCTTATGAATACTGCACAGAATAGCACAATGCATACATAGTGAATAAGTTGGCATGTCAGGCACCATATAAACAGGTTGATGTGTCATGTGAATAATGTACAGAAAAGCACAATGCATGCCTAGTAAGTTAGCATGTCAGTCACTATATAAACAGGATAATATGTCATTTGAATAATGTACAGAATAGCACAATGCATATCTAGTGAGTAAGTTAACATGTCAGTAACCATATAAACAGGTTAATGTGTCATGTGAATAATGTACAGAAAAGCTCAATGCATACCTAGTGAGTAAGTTAGCATGTCAGGCACCATATAAACAAGTTAATGTGTCATGTGAATAATGTACAGAATAGCTCAATGCATACCTAGTGAGTAAGTTAGCATGTTAGGCACCATATAAATAGGTTAATGTGTCATGTGAATAATGTACAGAATAGCACAATGCATACCTAGTGAGTAGGTTAGCATGTTAGGCACCATATAAACAGGTTAATGTGTCATATGAATAATGTAAAGAATAGCACAATGCATACATAGTGATTAAGGTAGCATGTCAGGCACCTTATAAACAGGTTAATGTGTCATGTGAATAATGTACAGAACAGCACAATGCATGCCTAGTAAGTTACCATGTCAGGCACTATATAAACAGGATAATATGTCATTTGAATAATGCACAGAATAGCACAATGCATACCTAGTGAGTAAGTTAACATGTTAGTCACCATATAAACAGGTTAATGTGTCATGTGAATAATGTACAGAATAGCTCAATGCATACCTAGTGAGTAAGTTAACATGCCAGTCACCACATAGGTTAATATGTCATGTGAATAATGTACAGAATAGCACAATGCATACCTAGTGAGTAAGTTAGCATGTCAGGCACCATATAAACAGGTTAATGTGTCAAGTGAATAATGTACAGAATAGCACAATGTATACCTAGTGAGCAAGTTAGCATGTCAGGCACCATATAAACAGGTTAATGTGTCAAGTGAATAATGTACAGAATAGCACAATGTATACCTAGTGAGCAAGTTAGCATGTCAGGCACCATATAAACAGGTTAATGTGTCATGTGAATAATGTACAGAATAGCACAATGTATACCTAGTGAGCAAGTTAGCATGTCAGGCACCATATAAACAGGTTAATGTGTCATGTGAATAATGTACAGAATAGCACAATGCATACCTAGTGAGTAAGTTAGCATGTCAGGCACCATATAAACAGGTTAATGTGTCATGTGAATAATGTACAGAATAGCACAATGTATACCTAGTGAGCAAGTTAGCATGTCAGGCACCATATAAACAGGTTAATGTGTCATGTGAATAATGTACAGAACAGCACAATGCATGCCCCGTAAGTTAGCATGTCAGGCACTATATAAACATGATAATATGTCATGTGAATAATGTACAGAATAGCACAATGCATACATAGTGAGTAAGTTCACTTGCCAGTCATCATATAAACAGGTTAATTTGTCATGTGAATAATGTACAGAATAGCACAATGTATACCTAGTGAGCAAGTTAGCATGTCAGACACCATATAAACAGGTTAATGTGTCTTGTGAATAATGTACAGAATAGCACATTGTATACCTAGTGAGTAAGCTAGAATGTAAGGCACCATATAAACAGGTTAATGTGTCATGTGAATAATGTACAGAACAGCACAATGCATGCCCCGTAAGTTAGCATGTCAGGCACTATATAAACATGATAATATGTCATGTGAATAATGTACAGAATAGCACAATGTATACATTGTGAGCAAGTTAGCATGTCAGGCACCATTTACAATAAAAAGAACATAAACAAAATAGTGAGCTGCATGTCTGTTGAATAACTTAGCATGTCATGTACCATATAAGCAGATTATTATGTACATAATAAAAAGAATAGTGTGCTGTGTATCTACTGAGTAACATGGTGTGTCATATGCATGATAAACAGAATAGTATGCTGTGTATCTATTGAAAAGTTAGCCTGTCACATGCCATGTAAACATGTTATTGTGTCAGGTGCATAATAAACAGAATAGCACACTGCAAGCACAGTGAATAAGTACAATGTCAGACAACCTATACATAGCTTAAAGTGTCATGTGCATAATGAACAGAATGGTGCACTGCATACATATTGTATAAGTTAGTATGGCACATACCATATTAATATGTTATTGTGTCATGCGCATAATAAACAGAATAACATGCTGCGTAACTACTGAAAAAGACAGCATGTCAGGCAACAGAGAAATAGGTTAACATGTCATGTGCACAATAAACAGAATAGTGCACTGCATACCTAGTGAGTAAGTTAGAATGTCAGGCACCATACAAGCAGGTTAATATGTCATGTGAATAATGTATAGAATAGTACAATGCATACCTAGTGAGTAAGTTAGCATGTCAGGCACCATATAAACAGGTTAATCTGTCATGTCAATAATGTACAGAATAGCACAATGCATACCTAGGGAGTAATTAGCATGTCAGGCACCATATAAACAGGTTAATGTGTCATGTGAATAATGTACAGAATAGCACAATGCTTACCTAGTGAGTAAGTTAGCATGTCAGGCACCATATAAACAGGTTAATGTGTCATGTGAATAATGTACAGAATAGCACAATGCATACCTAGTGAGTATGTTAGCATGTCAGGCACCATATAAACAGGTTAATGTGTCATGTGAATAATGTACAGAATAGCACAATGCATACCTAGTGAGTTAGATAGCATGTCAGGCAACATTTCAACAGGTTAATGTCTCATGTGAATAATGTACAGACTGGTACAAAGCATATCTAGTGAGTAAGTTAGCATGTCAGGCACCATATAAACAGGTTAATGTGTCATGTGATTGATGTACAGTGTAGCACAATGCATGTCTAGTGAGTAAGTTAGCATGTCAGGCACCACATAAACAGATTAATGTGTCATGTGAATAATGTACAGAATAGCACAATGCATACCTACTGAGTAAGGTAGCATGCCAGACACCATATAAACAGGTTAATGTGTCTTGTGAATGATGTACGGAATGGCACAATGCATACCTAGTTAGTAAGTTAACATGTCAGGCACCAAATAAAGAGATTAATGTGTCTTGTAAATAATTTACAAATTTGCATAATGCATACCTAGTGAGTAAGTTAACATGACAGGCACCATATAAACAGGTCAATGTGTCATGTGAATAACATACAGAATAGTACACTGCATACCTAGTGAGTAAGTTAACATGTCAGGCACCATATTAACAGGGTAATGTGTCACGTGAATAATGTTCGCTGTGTACCTATTGAATAAGATAGTGTGTCATTCAATATGAAAAAGGTTACAGTGTCATGCGTATAATAAAATAATACTGTACTTCATACCTACTGAATAAGTTTGCATCTCACGCACCCAATACACAGGCTGTTATATCACATTTACAATAAACAGAACATAAATAAAATAGTGAGTTGCATGTCTGTTGAATAAATTTGCATGTCATGCCCCAAATAAGCAGGTTATTAAGTACATAATGAACAGAACATTGTGCTGTGTATCTACTGAATAACATGGTGTGTTATACAATATAAAAAGGGTATTGTGTCATATGCATGATACACAAAATAGTATGCCGTGTATCTATTGAATAAGTTAGCCTGTCACGTACCATGTATACATGTTATTGTGTCAGGTGCATAATAAACAGAATAGCACGCTGCATACTCAGTGAATAAGTTACATGTCAGACACCCTATACATAGTTTAAAGTGTCAAGTGCATAATGAACAGAATGGTGCACTGAATACCTACTGCATAATTTAGCCTGGCATGTACCATATAAATATGTTAATGTGTCATGCTCATAATAAATAGAATAGCGTGCTGTATATGAAGAGAAAAAGTTAGTATCTCAGCCACAATAGAAATAGGTTAACATGTCATGTGCATAATAAACAAAATAGCTCACTGCATACCTAGTGAATACGTTAGAATGTCAGGCATCATATATACAAGTTATTGTCTCAAGTGAGTAATGTACAGAATAGCACAATGCATGCCTAGTAAGTTAGCATGTCAGGAACCATAAAAACAGGTTAATGTGTCATGTGAATAATGTACAGAATAGCACAATGCATACCTAGTGAGTAGTTAGCATGTCAGCCACCATATGAAGAGGTTAATGTGTCATGTGAAGAATGTACAGAATAGCACAATGCATACCTAGTGAGTAAGTTAGCATGTCAGGCACCATATAAACAGGTTAATGTGTCATGTGAATAATGTACAGAATAGCACAATGCATACCTAGTGAGTAAGATAGCATGTCAGGCATCATTTAAACAGGTTAATGTGTCATGTGAATAATGTACAGACTAGTACAATGCATACCTAATGAGTAAGATAGCATGTCAGACATCATTTAAACAGGTTAATGTGTCATGTGAATAATGTACAGAATAGCACAATGCATACCTAGTGAGTAAGTTAGCATGTCAGGCACCATATAAACAGGTTAATGTGTCATGTGATTGATGCACAGACTAGTACAATGCATGTCTAGTGAGCAAGTTAGCATGTCAGGCACCATATAAACAGGTTAATGTGTCTTCTGAATAATGTACAGAATATCACAATGCATACCTAGTAAGTTAGCATGTCTGGCATCATTAAAACAGGTTAATGTGTCATGTGAATAATGTACAGAATAGCAAAATGCATACCTAGCGAGTAAGTTAACATGCCAGGCACCATACAAACAGGTTAATGTGTCATGTGAATAATGTACAGAATAGCACAATGCATACCTAGTAAGTTAGCATGTCTGGCATCATTAAAACAGGTTAATGTGTCATGTGAACAATGTGCAGAATAGCAGAATGCATACCTACTTAGTAAATTAGCATGTCAGACACCATATAAACAGGTTAATGTGTCATGTGAATAATGGACAAAATAGCACAATGCATACCTAGTGAGTAAGTTAACATGTCAGGCACCATATAAACAGGTTAATGTGTCATGTGAATAATGTACACAATAGCACAATGCATACCCAGTGAGTACATTAGCATGTCAGGCACCATATAAACAGCTTAATGTATCATGTGAGTAATGTACAGAATAGCACAATGCATACCTAGTGAGTAAGTTAGCATGTCAGACACCATATACACAGGTTAATGTGTCATGTGAACAATGTACAGAATAGCACAATGCATACCTAGTGAGTAAGTTAACATGTCAGGCACCATATAAACAGGTTAATGTGTCATGTGAATAATGTACAGAATAGCACAATGCATACCTAGTGAGTAAGTTAGCATGTCAGGCACCATATGAAGAGGTTAATGTGTCATGTGAAGAATGTACAGAATAGCACAATGCATACCTAGTGAGTAAGTTAGCATGTCAGGCACCATATAAACAGGTTAATGTGTCTTCTGAATAATGTACAGAATATCACAATGCATACCTAGTGAGTAAGATAGCCTGTCAGGCACCATTTAAACAGGTTAATGTGTCATGTGAATAATGTACAGAATAGCAAAATGCATACCTAGCGAGTAAGTTAACATGTCAGGCACCATATAAACAGGTTAATCTGTCATGTGAATAATGTACAGACTAGTACAATGCATAACTAATAAGTAAGATAGCATGTCAGACATCATTTAAACAGGTTAATGTGTCATGTGAATAATGTACAGAATAGCACAATGCATACCTAGTGAGTAAGTTAGCATGTCAGGCACCATATAAACAGGTTAATGTGTCATGTGAATAATGTACAGAACAGCACCATGCATACCAATTGAGTAAGTTAGCATGTCAGGCACCATATAAACAGGTTAATGTGTCATGTGAATAATGTACAGAATAGCACAATGCATACCTACTGAGTAAGTTAGCATGTCAGACAGCATTTAAACAGGTTAATTTTTCATGTGAATAATGTACAGAATAGCACAGTGTATACCTCGTGAGTACGTTAGCATGTCAGGCACCATATAAACAGGTTAATGTCTCATGTCAATAACGTACAGAATAGCACAATGCATACCTAGTGAGTAACTTAGCATGTCAAGCACCATAAAAAAAGGTTAATGTGGCTTGAGAATAATGTACAGAACAGCACAAAGCATACCTAGTGAGTATGTTAGCATGTCAGGCACCATATAAACAGGTTAATGTGTCGTGTGAATAATGTACAGTCTAGTACAATGCATACCTAAAGAGTAAGTTAGCATGTCAGGCACCATATAAAGAGGTCAATGTGTCTTGTGAATAATGTACAGAATAGCACAATGCATACCTAGTGAGTATGTTAGCATGTCAGGCACCAAATAGACAGGTTAATGTGTCATGTGAATAATGTACAGACTAGAACAATGCATACATAGTGAGTAAGTTAGCATGTTAGGCACCATATAATCAGGTTAATGTGTCAATTGAATAATGTCCAGAATAGCAAAATGCATACCTAGTGAGTAAGTTAACATGTCAGGCACCATATAAACAGGTTAATGTGTCTTTTGAATGATGTACAGACTAGCACAATGCATACCTAGTGAGTACGTTAGCATGTCAGGCACCATATAAAGAGGTTAATGTGTCTTGTGAATAATTTACAGAATAGCACAATGCATACCTAGTGAGTAAGTTAACATGTCAGGCTCCTTATAAACAGGTTAATGTGTCATGTGAATAATATACAGAATAGTACAATGCATACCTAGTGAGTAAGTTAACATGTCAGGCACCATATTAACAGGGTAATGTGTCACGGGAATAATGTACAGAATGGTGCGCTGTGTACCTGTTGAATAAGCTAGTGTGTCATTCAATATTAAAAAGGTTACAGTGTCATGCGTATAATAAAATAATACTGTACTCCATACCTACTGAATAAGTTTGCATCTCAGGCACCCAATAAACAGGTTGTTATATCACATATACAATAAACAGAACATAATCAAAATAGTGAGCTGCATTAATTTTTATGTAATGTACTTAGTATATAGTGGAGCTTTTCTCCTCGGGCCTCTGCTGAAAATGGACATGTATCCAGCCAGACTAGCCCGGTCAACAAATGTAAAATAAAATAAAAATAAAATAAATGTCTGTTGAATGAATTTCCCTGTCATGCCCCAAATAAGCAGGTTATTAAGTACATAATGAACAGAATATTGTGCTGTCTATCTACTGAATAACATGGTGTATCATACAATATAAAAAGGGTATTGTGTCATATGCATGATAAACAAAATAGTATGCAGTGTATCTATTGAATAAGTTAGCCTGTCACGTACCATGTAAACATGTTATTGTGTCAGGTGCATAATAAACAGAATAGCACGCTGCATACTCAGTGAATAAGTTACATGCCAGACACCCTATACATAGCTTAAAGTGTCAAGTACATAATGAATAGAATGGTGCACTGCATACCTACTGTATAATTTAGCCTGGCATGTACCATATAAATATGTTAATGTGTCATGTGCATAATAGAACAGCACGCTGTATATCAACTGATAAAGTTAGCGTCTCAGGCACCATATAAATAGGTTAACATGTCGTGCATAATAAACAAAATAGTGCACTGCATACCTAGTGAGTAAGTTAGAATATCAGGCATCATATATACAAGTTAATGTGTCATGTGAATAATGTACAGAATAGCACAATGCATGCCTAGTGAGTAAGTTAGCATGTCAGGCACCATAAAAACATATTAATGTGTCAGGTGAATAATGTACAGAATAGCACAACGCATACCTAGCGAGTAAGTTAACATGTCAAGCACCATATAAACAGGTTAATGTGTTATGTGAATAATGTACAGACTAGTACAATGCATACCTAATGAGTAAGATAGCATGTCAGGCACCATATAAACAGGTTAATGTGTCATGTGAATAATGTACAGAATTACACAATGCATACCTGGTGAGTAAGTTAGCATGTCAGGCACCATATAAACAGGTTAATGTGTCATGTGAATAATGTACACAATAGCACAATGCATACCTAGTGAGTACATTAGCATGTCAGGCACCATATAAACAGCTTAATGTATCATGTGAGTAATGTACAGAATAGCACAATGCATACCTAGTGAGTAAGTTAGCATGTCAGACACCATATAAACAGGTTAATGTGTCATCTGAATAATGTACAGACTAGTACAATGCATACCTAATGCATAAGACAGCATGTCAGAAATCATTTAAACAGGTTAATGTGTCATGTGAATAATGTACAGAATAGCACAATGCATACCTAGTGAGTAAGATAGCATGTCAGGCACCATATAAACAGGTTAATGTGTCATGTGATTGGTGCACAGAATAGCACAATGCATGTCTAGTGAGCAAGTTAGCATGTCAGGCACCATATAAACAGGTTAATGTGTCTTGTGAATAATGTACAGAATAGCACAATGCATACCTAGTGAGTAAGATAGCCTGTCAGGCACCATTTAAACAGGTTAATGTGTCATGTGAATAATGTACAGAATAGCACAATGCATACCTACTGAGTAAGTTAGCATGTCAGACAGCATTTAAACAGGTTAATTTTTCATGTGAATAATGTACAGAATAGCACAATGCATACCTAGTGAGTAACTTAGCATGTCAAGCACCATAAAAAAAGGTTAATGTGTCATGTGAATAATGTACAGACTAGTACAATGCATACCTAGTGAGTATGTAGCATGTCAGGCACCATATAAACAGGTTAATGTGTCATGTGAATAATGTACAGAATAGCACAATGCATACCTAGTGAGTATGTAGCATGTCAGGCACCATATAAACAGGTTAATGTGTCGTGTGAATAATGTACAGTCTAGTACAATGCATACCTAGAGAGTAAGTTAGCATGTTAGGCACCATATAAAGAGGTTAATGTGTCTTGTGAATAATGTACAGAATAGCACAATGCATACCTAGTGAGTATGTTAGCATGTCAGGCACCAAATAGACACATTAATGTGTCATGTGAATAATGTACAGACTAGAACAATGCATACATAGTGAGTAAGTTAGCATGTTAGGCACCATATAATCAGGTTAATGTGTCAAGTGAATAATGTACAGAATAGCACAATGCATACCTAGTGAGTAAGTGTCAGGCACCATATAAACAGGTTAATGTGTGTTTTGAATGATGTACAGACTAGCACAATGCATACCTAGTGAGTACGTTAGCATGTCAGGCACCATATAAAGAGGTTAATGTGTCTTGTGAATAATTTACAGAATAGCACAATGCATACCTAGTGAGTAAGTTAACATGTCAGGCTCCTTATAAACAGGTTAATGTGTCATGTGAATAATATACAGAATAGTACAATGCATACCTAGTGAGTAAGTTAGCATGTCAGGCTCCTTATAAACAGGTTAATGTGTCATGTGAATAATATACAGAATAGTACAATGCATACCTAGTGAGTAAGTTAGCATGTCAGGCTCCTTATAAACAGGTTAATGTGTCATGTGAATAATATACAGAATAGTACAATGCATTCTAGTGAGTAAGTTAACATGTCAGGCACCATATTAACAGGGTAATGTGTCACGGGAATAATGTACAGAATGGTGCGCTGTGTACCTGCTGAATAAGCTAGGGTGTCATTCAATATTGAAAATGTTACAGTGTCATGCGTATAATAAAAGAATACTGTACTCCATACCTACTGAATAAGTTTGCATCTCAGGCACCCAATAAACTGGTTGTTATATCACATTTACAATAAACAGAACATAATCAAAATAGTGAGCTGCATGTCTGTTGAATGAATTTCCCTGTCATGCCCCAAATAAGCAGGTTATTATGCACATAATGAACAGAACATTGTGATGTGTATCTACTGAATAACATGGTGTATCATACAATATAAAAAGGGTATTGTGTCATATGCATGATAAACAAAATAGTATGCAGTGTATCTATTGAATAAGTTAGCCTGTCACGTACCATGTAAACATTATTGTATCAGGTGCATAATAAACAGAATAGCACGCTGCATACTCAGTGAATAAGTTACATGTCAGGCACCCTATACATAGCTTAAAGTGTCAAGTACATAATGAACAGAATGGTGCACTGCATACCTACTGTATAATTTAGCCTGGCATGTACCATATAAATATGTTAATCTGTCATGTGCATAATAGAACAGCACGCTGTATATCAACTGATAAAGTTAGCGTCTCAGGCACCATATAAATAGGTTAACATGTCATGTGCATAATAAACAAAATAGTGCACTGCATACCTAGTGAGTAAGTTAGAATGTCAGGCATCATATATACAAGTTAATGTGTCATGTGAATAATGTACAGAATAGCACAATGCATGCCTAGTGAGTAAGTTAGCATGTCAGGCACCATATAAACAGGTTAATGTGTCATGTGAATAATGTACAGAATTACACAATGCATACCTTGTGAGTAAGTTAGCATGTCAGGCACCATATAAACAGGTTAATGTGTCATGTGAATAATGTACAGAATAGCACAATGCATACCTAGTGAGTAAGTTAACATGTCAGGCACCATATAAACAGGTTAATGTGTCATGTGAATAATGTACAGAATTACACAATGCATACCTTGTGAGTAAGTTAGCATGTCAGGCACCATATAAACAGGTTAATGTGTCATGTGAATAATGGACAAAATAGCACAATGCATACCTAGTGAGTAAGATTGCATGTCAGGCATAATTTAAACAGGTTAATGTGTCATGTGAATAATGTACAGAATAGCACAATGCATACCTATGAGTATGTTAGCATGTCAGGCACAATAACAACAGGTTAATGTGTCTTGTGAATAATGTACAGAATAGCACAGTGCATACCTAGAGAGTAAGTTATTATGTCAGGCACCATATAAAGAAGTTAATGTGTTTTGTGAATGATGTACAGAACAGCACAATGCATACCTAGTGAGTAAGTTAGCATGTCAGGCACCATATGAAGAGGGTAATGTGTCACGTGAATAATGAACAGAATGGTGCACTGTGTACCTATTGAATAAGATAGTGTGTCATTCAATATTAAAAATGTTACAGTGTCATGCGTATAATAAAAGAATACTGTACTCCATACCTACTGAATAAGTTTGCATCTCAGGCACCCAATAAACGTTATTATATCACATTTACAATAAACAGAACATAAACAAAATAGTGAGCTGCATGTCTGTTGAATAAATTTGCATGTCATGCCCCAAATAAGCAGGTTATTATGTACATAATGAACAGAATAGTGTGCTGTATATCTACAGAATAACATGGTGTGTCATACAATATAAAAAGGTTATTATGTCATATGCATGATAAACAAAAGAGTATGCCGTGTATCTATTGAATAAGTTAGCCTGTCAGGCACCATATAAACAGGTTAATCTGTCATGTGAATAATATACAGAATAGCACAATGCATACCTAGTTAGTAAGTTAGCATGTCAGGCACCATATAAACAGGGTAATTTGTCATGTGAATAATGCACAGAATAGCACAATGCATACCCAGTGAGTACATTAGCATGTCAGGCACCATATAAACAGGTTAATGTGTCATGTGAATTATGTACAGAATAGCACAATGCATACCTTGTGAGTAATTTAGCATGTCAGGCACCATATAAACAGGTTAATGTGTCAATTGAAGAATGTACAGAATAGTGCAATGCATACCTTCTGAGTAAGTTAGCATGTCAGGCACCTTATAAACAGGTTAATGTGTCATATGAATAATGTACAGAAGAGCACAAGGCATGCCTAGTGAGCAAGTTAACATGTCAGGTACAATATAAATAGGTCAATGTGTCATGTGAATAATGTACAGAATAGTACAATGCATGACTAGTGAATAAGTTATCATCTCAGGCACCCAATAAACAGGTTATTATATCACATTTACAATAAAAAGAACATAAACAAAATAGTGAGCTGCATGTTTGTTAAATAAATTAGCATGTCCTGCACCATATCAGCAGGTTATTATGTACATAATAAACAGAATAGTGTGCTGTGTATCTACTGAGTAACATGGGTGTTTCATACAATATAAAAAGGGTATTGTGTCATATGCATGATAAACATAATACTATGCTGTGTATGTACTGAATAAGTTAGCCAGTCACGTAGCATGTAAATATGTTGTTGTGTCAGGTGCATAATAAACAGAATAGCACACTGCATACACAGTGAATAAGTAATTAACATAAAGGTACATTGCATACCTATTGTATAAGTTAGCCTGGCACGTACCATATAAATGTTATTGTGTCATGCGCATAATAAACAGAATAGCATGCTGCATAAGTACTGAATAAGTTAGCATGTCAGACACCATAGAAATAGTTTAACATGTCATGTGCATAATAAACAGAATAATGCACTGCATACCTAGTGAGTAAGTTAGAATGTCAGGCACCATATAAACAGGTTATTGTGTCATGTGAATAATGCACAGAATAGCACAATGCATACCTAGTGAGAAAGTTAACATGTCAGGCTCCATATAAACAGGTTAATGTGTCATGTGAATAATATACAGAATAGTACAATGCATTCTAGTGAGTAAGTTAGCATGTCAAGCACCATATATACAGGTTAGTGTGTCATGTGAATAATGTACAGAATAGCACAATGCATACCTAGTGAGTAAGCTAACATGTCAGGTACCATATAAACAGGTTAATGTGTCATGTGAATAATGTACAGAATAGCACAAAGCATACCTAGTGAGTAAGTTAGCATGTTAGGCACCACATAAACAGGTTAATGTGTCATGTGAATAATGCACAGAATAGCACAATGTATGCCTAGTGAGTAAGTTTACATGTCAGGCACCATATAAACAGGTTAATTTGTCATGTGAATAATGTACAGAATATCCCAATGCATACCTAGTGGGTAAGTTAGCAAGTCAGGCACCATATAAACGGGTTACTGTGTCATGTGAATAATGTACAGAATTACACAATCCATACCTAGTGAGTAAGTTAACATGTTAGGCTCCATATAAACAGGTTAATGTTTCATGTGAATAACGTACAGAACAGCACAATGCATACCTAGTGAGTAAGTTAACATGTCAGGCACCATATAAACAGGTTAATGTGTCATGTGAATAATGTATAGAATAGTACAATGCATACCTAGTGAGTTAGTTAGCATGTCAGGCACCATATAAAAATGTTAATGTGCCATGTGAATAATGTACAGAATGGTGCGCTGTGTACCTAATGAATAAGATAGTGTGTCATACAACATTAAAAAGGTTACGGTGTTATGCGTGTAATAAAAGAATACTGTACTCCATACCTACTGAATAAGTTAGCATCTCAGGCAGCAAATAAACAGGTTCATCGGTTCATAGGTTCATAGGTAGGTACTAGGCTATCTGCCCGAGGGCATTTATAAGCCTAGCCATACTGTGTCAGCTTTCGCCTCCCCATTAATTAACTGTGCCTCTGTTAAGAAGAGCCAATGAATTGATATAGGTTCATAAGTAGGTTTTAGGCTATTGTATCACATGTACAATTAACATAACATAAACAAAATTGTGAGCCTCATGTCTGTTGAATAAATTAGCATGACATGCACCATATAAGCAGGTTATTATATACAATCAAAAATCCACAAACAGACCAAACTTATACCACGAAGCCAGCGAAACGATACACCTCAGCAGGAAGCAGCAAAATTAATCACGGAATACTGGTAAAACTGAATGAACACGCTGAATTTATTTAAGCTCAAAAACAATAAGCTTTTCATCAGTGTCACACAACAACTTCATCAGAAAAAGCAAACACAACACTATGACGTGTGCATTAATTAAATACATCATTTAAAGCACAACAATCAAGCCTATAAGCTCATAAAAACTACTCGGTTCTCCTCCCAGAAACACTCAACCTCACAAAATTGCCTAGTTGGAAAAAATAAAAATATAAATATAAAAACCATGCATAGTGTGCTGCATACCTATTGAATAAGTTATCGTGTCAGGCACCATATAAACAGGATACTGTGTTGTGTGCATAATAAACAGAATAGTGTGCTGCATACCTATTGAATAATTTAGAATGCCTGCACCATATAAACAGGTTACTGTGTGATGTGCATCATACACAGAATACTGTGCTGCATACCTAATGAATAAGTTATCATGTCAGGCACCAGATAAACAGTTGACTGTGTGGTGTGCATAATAAACAGAATAGTGTGCTGCCTACCTAATGAATAATTTATTGTGTCAGGTACCATAGAAACAGGATACAATGTGATGTGCATAATACACAGAATACTGTGCTGCATACCTATTGAATAAGTTATCGTGTCAGGCACCATATAAACAGTTTACTGTGTGATGTGCATAATAAACAGAATAGTGTGCTGCATACCTATTGAATAAGTTATCATGTCAGGCAACATATAAACAGGATACTGTGTGGTGTGCATAATAAACAGAATAGTGTGCTGCATACCTATTGAATAATTTAGAATGCCTGCACCATATAAACAGGTTACTGTGTGATGTGCATAATACACAGAATAATGTGCTGCCTACCTAATGAATAATTTATTGTGTCAGGCACCATATAAACAGGTTACTGTGTGATGTGCATCATACACAGAATAGTGTGCTGCATACCTATTGAATAAGTTATCGTGTCAGGCACCATATAAACAGGATACTGTGTGATGTGCATAATAAACAGAATAGTGTGCTGCATACCTATTGAATAAGTTATCATGTCAGGCACCATATAAACAGTTTACTGTGTGATGTGCATAATAAACAGAATAGTGTGCTGCATACCTATTGAATAAGTTATCGTGTCAGGCACCATATAAACAGGTTACTGTGTGATGTGCATAATTAACAGAATAGTGTGCTGCATACCTATTGATTAAGTTATCATGTCAGGCACCATATAAACAGGATACTGTGTGGTGTGCATAATAAACAGAATAGTGTGCTGCATACCTATTGAATAATTTATCGTGTCAGGCACCATATAAACAGGATACTGTGTGGTGTGCATAATAAACAGAATAGTGTGCTGCATACCTATTGAATAATTTAGAAAGCCTGCACCATATAAACAGGTTATTGTGTGATGTGCATAATACACAGAATAGTGTGCTGTGAACCTATTGAATAAGTTATTATGTCATACACCATATAAACAGGTTACTATGTGATGTGCATAATAAACAGAATAATGTGCTGCCTACCTATTGAATAAGTTATTGTGTCAGGTACCATAGAAACAGGATACAATGTGATGTGCATAATACACAGAATAATGTGCTGCTTATCTATTGAATATGTTTACAGGACATGTAACACAAACAGGTTACTATGTGATGTGTATAACAAACAGAATAGTGTGCTGCTTATCTATTGAATATGTTTACAGGACATGTAACACATAAACAAGTTACTATGTGATGTGCATAATAAACAGAATAGTGTGCTGCTTATCTATTGAATATGTTTGCAGGACATGTAACACATAAACAAGCTACTATGTGATGTGTATAATAAACAGAATAGTGTGCTGATTATCTATTGAATATGTTTACAGGACATGTATACACATAAACAAGTTACTATGTGATGTGTATAATAAACAGAATAGTGTGCTGCTTATCTATTGAATATGTTTACAGGACATGTAACACATAAACAAGTTACTATGTGATGTGTATAATAAACAGAATAGTGTGCTGCTTATCTATTGAATATGTTTACAGGACATGTAACACAAACAAGTTACTATGTGATGTGCATAATACACAGAATAGTGTGCTGCTTATCTATTGAATATGTTTACAGGACATGTAACACATAAACAAGCTACTATGTGATGTGCATAATAAACAGAATAGTGTGCTGCTTATCTATTGAATATGTTTGCAGGACATGTAAGACATAACCAAGCTACTATGTGATGTGCATAATAAACAGAATAGTGTGCTGATTATCTATTGAATATGTTTACAAGACATGTATACACATAAACAAGTTACTATGTGATGTGCATAATAAACAGAATAGTGTGCTGCTTATCTACTAAATATGGTTACAGGACATGTAACACAAACAAGTTACTATGTGATGTGCATAATAAACAGAATAGTGTGCTGATTATCTATTGAATATGTTTACAGGACATGTATACACATAAACAAGTTACTATGTGATGTGTATAATAAACAGAATAGTGTGCTGCTTATATATTGAATATGTTTACAGGACATGTATTCACAAACAAGTTACTATGTGATGTGTATAATAAACAGAATAGTGTGCTGCTTATCTACTGAATATGTTTGCAGGACATGTAAGACATAAACAAGCTACTATGTGATGTGCATAATAAACAGAATAGTGTGCTGCTTATCTATTGAATATGTTTACAGGACATGTAACACAAACAAGTTACTATGTGATGTGCATAATACACAGAATAGTGTGCTGCTTATCTATTGAATATGTTTACAGGACATGTATACACAAACAACTTACTATGTGATGTGTATAATAAACAGAATAGTGTGCTGTTTATCTACTGAATATGTTTGCAGGACATGTAAGACATAAACAAGCTACTATGTGATGTGCATAATAAACAGAATAGTGTGCTGCTTATCTATTGAATATGTTTACAGGACATGTACCACATAAACAGGTTACTATGTGATGTGTATAATAAACAGAATAATGTGCTGCCTACCTATTGAATAATTTATTGTGTCAGGTACCATATAAACAGGTTACTATGTGATGTGCATAATAAACAGAATAATGTGCTGCCTACCTAATGAATAATTTATTGTGTCAGGCACCATATAAACAGGTTACTGTGTGATGTGCATCATACACAGAATAGTGTGCTGCATACCTATTGAATAGGTTATCATGTCAGGCACCATATAAACAGGTTACTGTGTGATGTGCATAATAAACAGAATAGTGTGCTGCATACCTATTGAATAAGTTATCATGTCAGGCACCATATAAACAGTTTAATGTGAGATGTGCATAATAAACAGAATAGTGTGCTGCATACCTATTGAATAAGTTATCGTGTCAGGCACCATATAAACAGGATACTGTGTTGTGTGCATAATAAACAGAATAGTGTGCTGCATACCTATTGAATAATTTAGAATGCCTGCACCATATAAACAGGTTACTGTGTGATGTGCATAATACACAGAATAGTGTGCTGTGAACCTATTGAATAAGTTATTATGTCATACACCATATAAACAGGTTACTATGTGATGTGCACAATAAACAGAATAATGTGCTGCCTGCCTATTGAATAAGTTATTGTGTCAGGTACCATACAAACAGGATACTATGTGATGTGCATAATAAACAGAATAATGTGCTGCTTATCTATTGAATATGTTTACAGGATATGTAACACATAAACAGGTTACTATGTGATGTGTATAATAAACAGAATAGTGTGCTGCTTATCTATTGAATATGTTTACAGGACATGTAACACAAACAGGTTACTATGTGATGTGTATAATAAACAGAATAGTGTGCTGCTTATCTATTGAATATGTTTACGGGACATGTAACACATAAACAGGTTATTATGTTATATGCATAATATACAGAACAATGTACTGCATACCTGTTGGATAGGTTAGCATGTCATTTACCATATAAACAGGTTACTATGTCATGTGTATAACAAACAGAATAGGGTCTATATTATATAATCAAACTTTCTAAACTTCGAATCCCATATGTTCGACAACACATGATCGAAGTTTAAAAGTTCAAATATAAAATAAAACAAACAAAAAAAAAACTTAGCTTACAGGGCCGAACCCCCCCCACACCCCTCCTACTTAAATATACCAACTCCAAGATTGCACTTTAGTGCAGAAAAGGGAAATTCTCCCATTCTGCACCGAACAGCGCTGTTATGTTTAACCTTCGATCTCTTGAAATGTTGATCGTATGGTGTCAACCATATGACATTTGACATTTCAAGCGCTCGGAGTTCTAATCGGAACCCATAGAATAGTATTCTGCATACCTATTGAATAATTTAGAATGCCTGCAGCATATAAATAGGTTACTATATCCTATAATTAACAAACTGGTTAGCATGATGTATCCAGATGAACATGTTAGTCAAGCATGTGCCTGTGCATGTATTGAAAACACAAGCAAGCCAATTTAACAGAAAATAAACAAACATATCATGTATTCACTGTGCTGGTTTTTCTCTGTTCTAAAACAACAAGCTAAGCTTGTAATTTAGCTAATGAGAATTGTTAATGTGCAGTACTAATAGATGAATTAGAATTTCATGTAGCCAAAGAACAATTAAACAAGTGATATACCTAATTGCACTTAATTTAGAATCGTTTTTTTTCTCTAAAAACTGCATTTTTACCTGATTTTGGCCTAGCACTCAAGTGTGGGGTCATTTATTGCACTGTTGTGATTATTTTGCTGCTTGTGTATCTCTGCTACCTTTAAACTACAACAAAAAGAAAAAAAAAATCTTGCTTTTTTCCCACTTTCTGAAAGTTAAGAAAGTTCAGTTACAGATTTGCTGTACTGAACTGTTTGGAAGCTTCTAGAAGGCCAGTGCTTGCTTGGGCTAAAGAGAAGTCTCTGTGTTCACCAGTGGGAGTGGTTAACACTGAACAGCCTGCCTGTCCATGGAGGAGTGGTTACTGCCTAGAAGCTGTAGTTTTATTGGCCATTTTGGGTCAATTCTAAACTCCTTGATCTCTCTCTTAAAACCCTACAACTCTCTTTTTGCGCAGTTTTGCGCACTGAGCAGCGTCGGGCAGCACCGCCTAAACAGGTTTAAACTATTCCAGGCTCCACAAAGTCTGCTCTTCACTTTTTCCCTTAGAACTGTTCAAAAGTAATCACTCTATTCTCTTTCTAAAGCCCTGCACTTGCTCAGCTCCTATAAGGAAACACTAACTAACTAAAGCACTATACCATCCTTGACTTCTCATAAGTATTAGGCTCCCGATTGGTCCTTCGTGATCAAGTGAAAAATCAGTTCCCTTCCCTAATCTGATCAGTAAAAAGCCAGTTCCCTATACTAATCTGGTATGTCCAAGGGTCAGTTTCAAGGTTACTCTCCAGTCCAGCTGGTGAATCTGGGAATTTTGAGGCAATGTTACAATTGCCTTATGTACACAGACAACCCTCTCCTCCTTCCAACAAACTCTAATACATGTGAGAGATGCAGTTACACAGCCAAACTGGAGGCAGAGCTCTTTCAACCCAGGACTGGCACAGTCAGTCAGGAGGAAAGGGTAACCACCCGGACCACAAATCCAGTCTCACACAGACCTATTGCATCTGTATACCCAACACATAAACAAACAAAAACATACTCGGAGGATCTAAATAAAAATCTGCCTAAACAGCAAAGACCTCCTAAGCAGATATCCAAGCAACAGTCATCCTTCAACAATACCCACGAATCACATATCTCACAAAATCAGTGTGCCTCACAGTCACAGCCCTTAAGGCCAAACAACACACCAAATGCACTTGTTATAGGGGACTCTATTGTCCAGCACACTGACGTCCCGCTCACCAGACTGAACAAGGAGAAGGTCACTGTAAGCTGCCTGTCAGGTGCCAGGATCCGCCACATAACGCAAGCACTCAGGTCACTCCAAAGCAAGTACAAGTATGATGCCGTCATTGTCCATGCTGGTGTGTATGACCTGAGATGTACCTCCCTGGACTACATGAAGAGAGACATAGAGGAGCTCTCTGACCATGTAGCCCAGGCTGGTATGACCCTGACCTTGAGTAGCATCTTGCCCTCACCAAGAATGATGCCACAGTATAAAGACAAAATGATCAGTTTCAACAATTTGCTAAAGTATTGGTGTCATTCAAAGGGGATCCAGTGTCTGTCAGCCTGGGATGACATACTCGACAAGCCACGTTGCTTCGCTAGGGACAGATTGCACCTGTCACCCTTAGGCTTTTGTATACTGGCCAAGGCTCTTGCCACCCCCCCATAGTGCCCTTTTTAGGCAAGGCTCAAAGAACAAACACACCTCCATAGACAACCCAAGGATAAAAAACTAAAGGTAATGCTACTCAATGCCAGAAGTCTAAACCTCAGGATGCACGCACTGAAGGCTCTCCTCAGTATGGAAAAAATCGATGTCTGTGCAGTAACAGAAACCTGGTTCAAGGCTCCTGAGAGCACCCCAGCACTACCAGGTTATAACTCATACCATGTGTTTCGGCCCCAAAACTTGGACCGAAGCACAAAAGGAGGGAGTATCTATATTCATCAAAGATACCTACACCTTCAGGTTAGTGGCACTGCATGAAGCATCGGAAACCATCCATGTGCAACTAACAGCGGGCAAACTGCCTTTCAGTTTGTAACCTGCTACAGAACACCCCCCCTATTACAGGAACCCCACTTGGCATTCCTAAGAACACTGGAGAATATGAAGATCTCTCCAAACACTGTGCTATTGGGTGACTTCAACTACCCAAACATCAACTGGGAAAACTACTCAAGCCCAAACACCCTCGCCCAACGGTTCCTTGAATTTATAAACTCTAATGCGATGGAACAACTGGTCTCCACTCCCACAAAGGGAATAACATACTGGACCTGGTCATCACCAGCATGGGGACTCTACGTTCCACACCAGAGGTAAACCCCTCATTGGTAAGATCAGACCATAAACAAATTTCCTTGGACATCCATATCCCGTCCCCACCCCCAGCCAAGGAAATCACTGTAAAGAATTTCTCAAAAGCCAACTTTGCACTTCAAGACTGAGGTGGAATCCTTCAAAGCCCCCGGGCCAGAGGATAATACAGCCCAATCCGCAGAATCCTTAACAAATGCATTCTATGTGCACCTGCAGGAATGCATGGATCGTGCTATCCCAAATAAAACCAAGACTCACTCCTCCAAAAACAGGAGACCGGTCTGGTGGACCCCGGCCATAAATAAGCTATACAACAGAAGGAGGAAGCTACTACATGACAGAGCAAAACCACAAAAAGGGAAGGCATCTCTGATCAGTATTAGCAAGAAACTTCGATCCCTCATAAAATCATCAAAGGCCAGTTTCGAAAGAAATATTGCCCTAGACACTAAAGATAATCACAAGGCCTTCTTTAGTTATGTCAGGAATATGGGTGGAAACTCCCAGATATGCTCTGAATTGTTGCATAACGGTACAAAATATACTGAACCTACAGACATAGCCAACATCCTGGCAGACAGATTCAGCGCAAACTCCCCCCCTTCCCCCCAAAGGAGAAAATGCCTATCCCAACTGAATGTAACCTCCCTGACATCACAGATGCACAGGTGAAAGCTGCCCTCTCCAAAGCAAAAAACACAGCATCTATGGGACCAGACGGTGTCCCAGGCTGTGTCTTACATGAGCTCCAAGAATTGAACCCTCACATTAAGTTACTGTTCAAACTTAGCCTTAATACAGGATATGTACCCAAAGAATGGCGTACAGCTACAGTGGTCCCACTCCACAAAGGTGGTGCCACAACGGACCCTGGGAACTATCGCCCCATAAGCCTGACTAGTCTGCTCTGTAAAGCTATGGAGCGTATTATCATGGAACTCATAAACAAAGACATTGGGAGCCTCCAGACACTGAATCCTACCCAATTCAGCTTTGTTAAGGGCAGATCTTGCCTCTTAAATCTAGTTGATTTCTTTGAAACAGTTACCAAAGCCGCAGATGAGGGCAAGGTAGTCCACACAGCCTTCCTGGACCTCGCAAAAGCCTTCAACACAATACCCCACTCGGGCATCATAAATAAGCTTACCAGCTTAAATATCAACCCCTATATCACAAGATGGGTTGCAAACTGGCTCAGAGATAGAACCCACATGTTCAGAATCGCAGGTGCCATGTCCGAATCCAAACCAGTTACAAGTGGCATCCCACAGGGCTCAGTTCTAGGACCCTGAGGTTCAGGCTAACACGGGGGGGGGGATTATGGCTGACAAAGTTCGCAGATGACTGCAAACTGGGGGCCATAATCAAATCTCCGGCTGACACAAGCATCTTCCAAAAGGGTCTCACAGAGACAGATGCTTGGTGCCAGAGCCACGGCCTCAAGCTAAATGCTAAAAAGTGCATAGTCATCCCCTTTAGGAAAAACAAGGTGCCCACAAATTACCACATAGGTGGTAATCTATTAAGTACGGAAGAAGTAATTAGAGATTTGGGGACCAACGTAGATAGTAATCTCTCCTTCGATAATCACGTTGCCAAAGTGGTTAGAAAGACCTTCTATATAGCCCACCTTATCACGAAAGGGTTTGCATCTAGATCAAGAGAGGTCATTGTGCCCCTCTACTTGTCACTCATCAGGCCCATAATTGAATACAATGCCCCTTTTTGGATGTACCTTACCTGACACCTGCAGCAACTGGAGAGACCCCAAAAGTACCTCACTAAGAGGATCATGGGCTACAAACAGATGTCCTATGCAGCTCGACTAAAGAAACTCCAGCTCTACTCAGTTGCTTACCGCCTACTCAGAGGCGATCTATGCCTGACGTACAAAGCCATGTCAAACCCAGAATTAATGGACATGCTCCACCTCAAATAATCCAAGTCCCTTAGAGCTACACGCTCCAGGGACTTAAACCTCAGCACAAAAATATACAGGACATGCTGGAGGGACAGATTCATTTCCCAGAGGCTCCCCTCACTCTGGATTAGAATCCCAATTCATGTTAGACATAGTGCCTCGCTGACCCTCTTCAAGCGAAATATGGACGCGTGGATGGGAAATCAGAAATTCACCCCTGGGATATCTTGTGTGTCCCTGCTAGACAGAGGCACAGTAAATTAGAAGTTATGTACTCACCATAACGTTCCATCTGAGTAGGTGTATTCATTTGTCTGCAACCTGTGGGTTATGGATCCGATATCGGATCCGAACCGGCATAGTTTCCAGCTATGGATCCAAGCTCTCAGCTCCTCCCCTCACCCATAATGCCCTGCTCTACCCTCATGACCTCAGATCGAGTTTGCCAAAGCAACAATACCCTCAAAAGGGTAACAAGTAATATGCAGGAAACTGAAAGGCCAGGGGGATAGGAGGGCGGGATGGTTGCAGACAAATGAATACACCTACTCAGATGGAACGTTATGGTGAGTACATAACTTCTAAATCTGAAGTAGGATATTCATTTGTCTGCAACCTGTGGGACAGAGTCCCCAGCTACCTGAATCTTGGGCGGCCATCATGGAAGGATATTCCGGAGCACCGCGGAGCCAAAGGATGCTCTACCCCTGGATGCAAGATCCAACTTATAGTGAGAAATAAATGTATGAGATGAAGCCCATGTAGCTGCTGCACAAATATCATCCAGAGGAATCCTAGCCTTGAAGGCTGCTGAGGTAGATACTGACCGGGTTGAATGGGCATGAACACCCTGGGATGCGGGCCTTCCTGACGCTTGATAAGCCAATAAAATGCACTGTGAAATCCAGCGGGACAGAGAAACTTTGGAAATTGGCTTGCCCAAATTGAATTTTGCAAAGGAAATAAACAGCTGGTCGGATTGCCTATGACCAGCTGTCCTGTTGAGATAAAATCTTAGTTGCCTGTGAACATCTAGTGAGTGTAGCCTATATTCACCTTTGTTTTCATACTTAGGAAGAAAACAGGGAGGTTAATGGATTGATTGATGTTTGCTTCAGAAGCGATTTTAGGAAGAAGGACGGGTTGGTCCTGAGGGAGACACGGTCCGGATAAAAAACCAAGTAAGGAGGTTTAGCTGATAAAGCTTGAAGTTCAGAAACTCTCTTGGCTGATGTAATGGCTACTAAAAAGGCTGTCTTGTAAGACAAGAATTTGAGGTCCACTGTAGCCGCGGGCTCAAGGGGAGCGGTCAAGGCCTGTAGGACCAAAGAAAGGTCCCAAGGAGGAACTGCTTGCTTAATAGGGGCCTGAGAAGGAAAGTACCTTTAAGAAAAGTTTTGCACAATTTGGCTGACATAAGAGGATTAGACTCTTGACCAATGTGATAGTGAGAAATTGCCGCCAGTTGAACTTTGACTGTGGAACTGCTGGCACCATCATTAAAGAGAGAGGTTAGAAAATCCAGCACCACGGGAGAGGAACCGTGAAGGGATCTAGGCCTTGCCGCCCGCCCACACAGAGAAACGTTTCCATTTGCTTCGTAAACCTTTCTAGTGGATGGTTTATGACCCCCCACCAAAATAGCCTTTACCCGTGAAGAGATACCGGGAGTCCTTATCAAGAGTGGAACTGGAGCAGCCAAGCGGTCAGCTTCAGGCTGTCCAGGTTCGGAGGAGGAATGCAGGATGGATGGGATATCAGATCCGGAATAGGATCTAGAATCCAAGGAGGATTCACCGAGTGAGACCTTAGGAAGGGGAACCAGATCTGTCGAGGCCAGAACGGAGCAATGAGAATCATTCTGCAACCCACCCGAGAGGCTTTCTGAAGAACTTGCAGCATCAGAGGCAAGGGTGGATAGGCATACAGAAGACCGGGTGGCCAAGCATGCACCAGAGCGTCTTCTTGGGGTACCTCGGAGGAGGTATCAGAGCGAAAAAACTGTCGCACTTGGTGTTTGAGGGAGAGGCAAAAAGATCGCATGAAGGGGTTCCCCACCGTGCGAATATGCGTTCCGCTACTTGACAATTGAGAGACCACTCGTAAGGGGTCAGAATGGTGCGACTGAGCTTGTCCGCTAGGATGTTGGACCGACCCGGAATGTGCGTTGCTATGAGAAAGCGATTGGTGGAGATTGCCCATTCCCAAACTCTCATGGCCTCTCGACAAAGAGGGTAAGACCTTGTTCCCCCTTGCTTGTTGATGTACCAGACAACAGACATATTGTCCGATTGAATCGCAATTGTTCCCAAGGGAAGAAAGTCCTGAAGTGCTAGCAACGCTAAGAGCACTGCTCTCATCTCTAGAACATTGATATGCAGTAAGGTCTCTGAATCGCTTCCACGTGCCTTGGACTGTCCGCCAAAAGTGCCCCCACCCGAGGTGGGAGGCGTCCGTGGTCACCGTGGCGAGAGGGGAGAAGCACAAATGGGCGACCCTCGTGGAGATCCGGGAGTGGAGCCACCACAAGAGGGACTGCTTGCAAGCCTTGCTGATCGCTATGGGATGATACATGGGAGAGCAAGGTATGACCACTGTACTAAGAGCCGCCCACTGTAGAATGCGATATTGAGCCTGGCAAGAGGAAGAAGTGCTATCGACGAAGCCATGGACCCTAGAGCCCTCAGGACCAACTCCGCTGGAACAGAACATGAATGGAGAATGGCCAGAACCTGGAGCTGCAGATTTAGAACTCTGTCCGCAGTGAGGAAGGCTCGTAAACTCCTTGTGTCTAGTCTGGCCCCTATGAAATCTAAGAGCTGAGTGGGTGCCAGGTTGGACTTTTTGTATTTATTGTGATGCCCAGAAATGGAGCAAGATGGAGAAAGGAGTCTCGCCGAGAGAAGGAGATGCCTGGTGGGGGCGGGAAGGAGCCAGTCGCCCAGGTAGGGAAAGACCTGCACCCCCTGAAGCCTCAGGTGGGCCGCTACCACTGCTAGTACTTTGGTAAACACCCTGGGGGCTGTGGTGAGACCAAAGGGAAGGACCCGGAACTGGTAGTGACTGGCTCCCAGCCGGAAGCGGAGAAACCTCCTGGAGCGCCTGTCCATTAGGATGTGGTAGTACGCGTCCTTGAGATCTATCGAGCACATCCAGTGGCATTCTCCCAGAAGGGGGAGAATAGATTGTAGAGTGACCATTCCGAATTTTTCTTTGGGGACTGCCAGATTCAGGAGAGAGAGGTCTAGGATTGGTCTTAGTTCCCCCGTCTTTTTTGGCACTAAAAAGAACCTGGAGTAGAACCCTGATCCGATCTGGTCTGGGGGAACGGGCTGGATGGCTCTTTTCTCTAGCAGATGGCCAATTTCTGCTAAAGCGGCCTCCCTTTGACCGGTGGTACGCCTGGGAGGGACTTCATCTTTGGAAGGTGAAGGAAAGGAATGCGATATCCCCTGGATATGATTTGGAGAACCCAGCGGTCCGATGTTATGGACTCCCATGCCGCTAGGTGCCTGAACGCCCCGACTGCCTCCAGAGTAGAGCAGTCGGGCAGCCCTCAGGTGCTGCGGGCCGTTCAGAGAAAGGTTCCCTGGACCAAGTTTCTGGGAGCCCCTCTGCCTCTAGGGCGGGGTCCCCCCTGTCCTCCTCTGCCACGGAAGGACTGGTTTTCCGGAGCAGGCTGGGACTGCTGCGACTTCGAACCACATCTTCTTCTGACCCTTTTGGTTCCTAGAATAGGCCTCTGGGGTGCAGAGAAGCGGATTCCGACGGCAGACAGCGCCTTCCGTCCTTCTCGCCTGGGTCAACGCCTCGCGAACGGTCTTGCCAAACAGAGCAGAACCATCAAAGGTTTCGCAAACGCCTTTGAAGGGCTCAGAAAAAGAGTGGCGGAGCCAGGCCTGACGCCTAGTGACCAGTCCTGTCCCGCAGCTCTAGCGGCGCCCGTAGCATGGGAGAGTAGCCGATAGAAGTATTTGTGACTGACCTAAGAGTGGCCATTTTGGTGGAGTGCAGAGCTCTGTCCTCCTCGAAATGGACTCAGGGGGATGCAGCGTACTCTTAATAAGGTCTCGCTGCATCCGGTCAACATGTGCCAAATAGTTCAGCGCCCTTACCGAAAAGGTGGCCGAACTGAACATCCGCTTCCCAAGCGGTCCATCATCCGAGACTCCTTGCTCGGTGGGTGGACTGAGGGACTCTCCTGAGCCAGTTCCTCTTTGTGGCCGCCGCCATCAACATGGCATCTACAGGAGGCCCCTTACTCCAATGGGTCCTGTCAGAAGGCGGGCTAAGGATTTTATCAGGTCTTTGGGAATTGGCTCCACGGTGTCCGGTTCCTTCCACGCCCTGGTGGTAATAAGGTCCACCAGGGGTCGGCAGGGGACACCCAAGAGGTAGACGGGCCCGCTTGAATGCCTCCAAGAACACGGACTCGTCCGAGGAAGACTTGGGGCAGACCACCCCCTGATACGGAGTATTTCCATGATGTCTCCGGAGACATCCTCGGGGTGACCGTGGGGAGCCTTCCCCTTCCTCCAAGTCCGTGTCTTCAGTGAGAGACTCAGGAGTCAATGTGCCTCCTTTTGCATCGTATGCTATGCGAGCCTCTGGGGGCTGTCAGAGGAGTCTCGCAGCAGCAATTTGCTCCATAGGAGCAACTTGGGGCACAGAAACGGGCTGTCCCAGGGCCGGATGGTGGAAGCCTGGCCCAGTGCAGAGGGAGCGGACGGAGCCAAGCAAGTGCCGGGGTCCGGAGACCTCAACAGAGCCCTCTCCACTACATCAAAAGCAAGGGGAGCCGACCTCGACCAAAGGATCCGACAATCGGCTCCCTCGGATCCGAAGAGTGGATCGAGCCGGCGCCAAGCACTGGATCCGGCGGGACAGTGCGCTCCGACAGACGGCGCCGAAGGAGCACTGATCCCCGGATCCGGCTCGGATCCAGGCTCCGAGATCGGGTCCGACGCGACTCGAGGGCATGGTCGGATCCGGCACCCAGTACTATCGGATCCGACCTCCCCGGCTCGGCTGCTCGGCTCCAGCTGCTCAACCCGGAAGCGGGTCGGAGAAGGAGCAATAGGCTTGAAAAGGGTGTTGAGCTCCCCGAGGGGGAGGCAAGAGCACTCCCATCTGCATCTGGGCCTGGATGAACCTTCGCATCATCCGTCCAGATCAGCATCCGGAAGGCTATGGGTGGATCTCGACGAGGCTACCGAGGTAGGCCTGGAATGCCTCCTCGATAGCCTCGCCGATCGGGTCTCCTCCTCCTCAGGACCCGGTGAGAAGCACACAGGTGACCGGAGCCGAAGGAGGAGACCGCCTAACAGGAAGCCGGGAGAAGCCGCTTGGCTGGCGGGCCGAAACAGAGGTCTCGCCCGCCGCTTGGTGCTTCTCCTCCGTCCTTTTAGATGCATCCCTCTCCTGTCCTGAAGCGGGAGTTTGAGTCCCAGGAGCAGGAGGGGGTGCTACAGGGGAACAGCTGCAGCAGGAGTCCCGAAGGAGCGGGTCGGAGCCGAGTCCGGGCGGTAAAGACCCGCCAGGACCAGCTTGGACCTCCGCTCCTCAGTGCCCTGGGGTTGAACCCTGCACAAATGGAACAGCCAGATGTGAGGTGTTCAACCCCAAGACACTTAACACACCGAGTGTGGCCATCAGCGTGAGAGCTTATGGCCACACTCGGATATTTAGAAAAATGACTTAGGCTGGTCAGCCATAGTCGTAATTAACCAAAAGTTACAGAAGTAACTTAAAACAATAACTATAAAAGCACACAGGCCTCACACACACTCTCACATCAGCGAGGGAGGGAATAAAATATACTACTGTAAATAAAATTAAACTAAAAACAGTCAATAAAAATAGGAAACCTACAACTTTCACACAAAAAAGTTTAAAGAAAGCAAAAATATTCTAATTTAGTACAAGAAAATTCCACTTAGCTGAGAGCTATAGAAACCACATCCAGTTACCAGCGCGGCAAACAAGATCTGAGGTCATGAGGGTAGAGCAGGGCATTATGGGTGAGGGGAGGAGCTGAGAGCTTGGATCCATAGCTGGAAACTATGCCGGTTCGGATCCGATATCGGATCCATAACCCACAGGTTGCAGACAAATGAATATCCTACTTCAGATCTAATCTTACCTACTCTACAGAGGCACAGTGGGCTAACCTCATAGGGAGGCGGAAGCCAAATACACTCTGGCTAGGCTTATAAATGCCTAAGGGCAGATAGCCTAGTATCCCTAGTATCTACCTCTGAACCTATGAATAAACATGTACATGTGTGTGTGTGTGTGTGTGTCAGGTATCTGATGAAATGGTTAGTAGGTCATAGACCTAATAAACATGCATTGTGTCAGGTATCTAATGAACAGGTTACTATATCATGTACCTAATAAATACATATATATATATATATATATATATATATATATATATATATATGTATATGTGGATCTACTACTATTCACCGAAAGCACATTTCACTGAAACACATTTGACCGTGCACTTTTCACTGTTAACATTTCACGAAAACACTCACAGAAACACATTTCAAAAGTTGTAGATGGTTTTTCCCATTGCAGCACCCTGGAGTTAGTATATATAGTAAGGGGGAGTGTGGGGGGCACCTATTTTAAATATCTTGAATTATATACATGGATACATGTAATTGCAATATATTACTGTTCTCTGACAATAATATATACATAAAATATGTGGCGGTGCCCCCCACATCCCCCCTTACTATATATACTAACTCCAGGGTCGCAGTACAGTGGGGTAAAGGCTATCTACACCTTTTGATGAAATGTGTTTCAGTGAATTGTGTTTTTGGTGAAATGAGCTTTCTTGAAAATATGTACTCTAATTTGATTTTCGGTGAAATGTGCTTTCAGTGAATAGTAGTAGATCCATATATATATATATCCGGTATCTAGTGAGCTGGTTAGTATATCATGTACCTAATAAACATGCAATTGTGCTGGGTATCTAATGAACTGGTCAATATGTCCTGTAGCTAATAAACATGTATATGTGTTATTCCTTTTAATTGGACCTTGGTTTAGGTTATATTTTAAAATTCCCAATAAATGTTT
>NC_056726.1:1050336695-1050375159 GCF_019279795.1 Protopterus annectens | reverse complement strand
AATAGAAAGTTCAGTTACAGATTTGCTGTACTGAACTGTTTGGAAGCTTCTAGAAGGCCAGTGCTTGCTTGGGCTAAAGAGAAGTCTCTGTGTTCACCAGTGGGAGTGGTTAACACTGAACAGCCTGCCTGTCCATGGAGGAGTGGTTACTGCCTAGAAGCTGTAGTTTTATTGGCCATTTTGGGTCAGTTCTAAACTCCTTGATCTCTCTCTCTTAAAACCCTACAACTCTCTTTTTGCGCAGTTTTGCGCACTGAGCAGCATCGGGCAGCACCGCCTAAACAGGTTTAAACTATTCCAGGCTCCACAAAGTCTGTTCTTCACTTTTTCCCTTAGAACTGTTCAAACTCTCAAAGTAATCACTCTATTCTCTTTCTAAAGCCCTGCACTTGCTCAGCTCTTATAAGGAAACACTAACTAACTAAAGCACTATACCCTCCTTGACTTCTCATAAGTATTAGGCTCCCGATTGGTCCTTCCTGATCAAGTGAAAAATCAGTTCCCTTCCCTAATCTGATCAGTAAAAAGCCAGTTCCCTATACTAATCTGGTATGTCCAAGGGTCAGTTTCAAGGTTACTCTCCAGTTCAGCTGGTGAATCTGGGAAGTTTGAGGAAATGTTACAATTGCCTTATGTACACAGACAACCCTCTCCTCCTTCCAACAAACTCTAATACATGTGAGAGATGCAGTTACAGAGCCAAACTGGAGGCAGAGCGCTTTCAACCCAGGACTGGCACAGTCAGTCAGGAGGAAAAGGTAACCACCCGGACCACAAATTCAGTCTCACACAGACCTATTGCATCTTCATACCCAACACATAAACACACAAAAACATACTCGGAGGCTCTAAATAAAAATCTGCCTAAACAGCAAAGACCTCCTAAGCAGATATCCAAGCAACAGCCATCCTTCAACAATACCCACGAATCACATATCTCACAAAATCAGTGTGCCTCACAGTCACAGCCCTTAAGGCCAAACAACACACCAAATGCACTTGTTATACGGGACTCTGTTGTCCGGCACACTGACGTCCCGCTCACCAGACTGAACAAGGAGAAGGTCACTGTAAGCTGCCTGTCGGGTGCCAGGATCCGCCACATAACGCAAGCACTCAGGTCACTCCAAAGCAAGTACAAGTATGACTCCATCATTGTCCATGCTGGTGTGAATGACCTGAGATGTACCTCCCTGGACTACATGAAGAGAGACATAGAGGAGCTCTCTGACCATGTAGCCCAGGCTGGTATGACCCTGACCTTGAGTAGCATCTTGCCCTCACCAAGAATGATGCCACAGTATAAAGACAAAATGATCAGTTTCAACAATTGGCTAACGTATTGGTGTCATTCAAAGGGGATCCAGTGTCTGTCAGCCTGGGATGACATACTCGACAAGCCACGTTGATTCGCTAGGGACAGCTTGCACCTGTCACCCTTAGGCTTTCGTATACTGGCCAAGGCTCTTGCCACCCCCCCATAGTGCCTTTTTTAGGCAAGGCTCAAAGAACAAACCCACCTCCATAGACAACCCAAGAATAAAAAACTAAAGGTAATGCTACTCAATGCCAGAAGTCTAAACCTCAAGATGTACGCACTCAAGGCTCTCCTCAGTATGGAGAAAATCGATGTCTGTGCAGTAACAGAAACCTGGTTCAAGGCTCCTGAGAGCACCCCAGCACTACCAGGTTATAACTCATACCATGTGTTTCGGCCCCAAAACTCGGACCGAAGCACAAAAGGAGGGGGAGTATCTATATTCATCAAAGATACCTACACCTTCAGGTTAGTGGCACTGCATGACTTCAACTACCCAAACATCGACCGGGAAAACTACTCAAGCCCAAACACGGTTCCTTGAATTTATAAACTCTAATGCGATGGAACAACTGGTCTCCACTCCCACAAGAGGGAACAACATATTGGACCTGGTCATCACCAGCATGGGGACTCTATGTTCCACACCAGAGGTAAACTCCTCATTGGTAAGATCAGACCATAAACAAATTTCCCTGGACATCCATATCCCGTCCCCACCCCCAGCCAAGGAAATCACAGTAAAGAATTTCTCAAAAGCCAACTTTGCACTTCTCAAGACTGAGGTGTAATCCTTCAAAGCCCCCGGGCCAGAGGATAATACAGCCCAATCCGCAGAATCCTTTACAAATGCATTCTATGAGCACCTGCAGGAATGCATGGATCGTGCTATGCCAAATAAAACCAAGACTCACTCCTCCAAAAACAGGAGACCGGTCTGGTGGACCCCGGCCATAAATAAGCTATACAACAGAAGGAGGAAGCTACTACATGAGACAGAGCAAAATCCCAAAAAGGGAAGGCATCTCTGATCAGTATTAGCAAGAAACTTCAATCCCTCATAAAATCATCAAAGGCCAGTTTCGAAAGAAATATTGCCCTAGACACTAAAGATAATCACAAGGCCTTCTTTAGTTATGTCAGGAATATGGGTGGAAACTCCCAGATATGCTCTGAATTGTTGCATAACGGTACAAAATATACCGAACCTACAGACATAGCCAACATCCTGGCAGACAGATTCAGCACAAACTTCTCCCCCCCTTCCCCCCCAAAGGAGCAAATGCCTATCCCAACTGAATGTAACCTCCCTGACATCACAGATGCACAGGTGAAAGCTGCCCTCTCCAAAGCAAAAAACACAGCATCTATGGGACCGGACGGTGTCCCAGGCTGTGTCTTACACGAGCTCCAAGAAGAATTGAACCCTCACATTAAGTCACTGTTCAAACTTAGCCTTACTACAGGATATGTACCCAAAGAATGGCGTACAGCTACAGTGGTCCCACTCCACAAAGGTGGTGCCACAACGGACCCTGGGAACTATCGCCCCATAAGCCTGACTAGTCTGTTCTGTAAAGCTATGGAGCGTATTATCATGGAACTCATAAACAAAGACATTGGGAGCCTCCAGACACTGAATCCTACCCAATTCAACTTTGTTAAGGGCAGATCTTGCCTCTTAAACCTAGTTGATTTCTTTGAAACAGTTACCAAAGCCATAGATGAGGGCAAGGTAGTCCACACAGCCTTCCTGGACCTCGCAAAAGCCTTCAACACAATACCCCACTCGGGCATCATAAATAAGCTTACCAGCTTAAATATCAACCCCTATATCACAAGATGGGTTGCAAACTGGCTCAGAGATAGAACCCACAAGGTCAGAATCGCAGGTGCCATGTCCGAATCCAAACCAGTTACAAGTAGCAACCCACAGGGCTCAGTTCTGGGACCCTGAGGTTCAGGCTAACACGGGGGGGATTATGGCTGACAAAGTTCGCAGATGACTGCAAACTGGGGGCCATAATCAAATCTCCGGCTGACACAAGCATCTTCCAAAAGGGTCTGACAGAGACAGATGCTTGGTGCCAGAGCCACAGCCTCAAGCTAAATGCTAAAAAGTGCATAGTCATCCCCTTTAGGAAAAACAAGGTGCCCACAAATTACCACATAGGTGGTAATCTATTAAGTACGGAAGAAGTAATTAGAGATTTGGGGACCAACGTAGATAGCAATCTCTCCTTCGATAATCACGTTGCCAAAGTGGTTAGAAAGACCTTCTATATAGCCCACCTTATCACGAAAGGGTTTGCATCTAGATCAAGAGAGGTCATTGTGCCCCTCTACTTGTCACTCATCAGGCCCATAATTGAATACAATGCCCCTTTTTGGATGTACCTTACCCGACACCTGCAGCAACCTCACTAAGAGGATCATGAGCTACAAACAGATGTCCTATGCAGCTCGACTAAAGAAACTCCAGCTCTACTCAGTTGCTTACCGCCTACTCAGAGGCGATCTATGCCTGACGTACAAAGCCATGTCAAACCCAGAATTAATGGACATGCTCCACCTCAAAAAATCCAAGTCCCTTAGAGCTACACGCTCCAGGGACCTAAACCTCAGCACAAAAATATATAGGACATGCTGGAGGGACAGATTCATTTCCCAGAGGCTCCCCTCACTCTGGAATAGAATCCCAATTCATGTTAGACATAGCCCCTCGCTGACCCTCTTCAAGCAAAATATGGACGCATGGATGGGAAATCGCAAATTCACCCCTGGGATATCTTGTGTGTCCCTGCTAGACAGAGGCACAGTAAACTAATCTTAAAATGGAAACTTCTGTGACCTACTCTACAGAGGCACAGTAGGCTAATCTAATATTGAGGCGGAAGCCAAATACACTCTGGCTAGGCTTATAAATGCCCTAGGGCAGATAGCCTAGTATCCCTAGTATCTACCTCTGAACCTATGAATAAACATGTACATGTGTGTGTGTGTGTCAGGTATCTGATGAAATGGTTAGTAGGTCATAGACCTAATAAACATGCATATGTGTCAGATATCTAATGAACAGGTTACTATATCATGTACCTAATAAATATATATATATATATATATATATATGTGGATCTACTACTATTCACCGAAAACACAATTCACAGAAACACATTTCACCGAAAGTTGTAGATGGCCTTTTCCCCACTGTAGTGCGACCCTGGAGTTAGTATATATAGTAAGGGGGAGTGTGGGGGGCACCTATTTTAAATATTTTGAATTATATACATGGATACATGTAATTGCAATATATTACTGTTCTCTGACAATAATATATACATAAAATATGTGGTGGTGCCCCCCACACCCCCCCTTACTATATATACTAACTCCAGGGTCGCAGTACAGTGGGGTAAAGGCCATCTACAACTTTTGATGAAATGTGTTTCAGTGAATTGTGTTTTTGGTGAAATGAGCTTTCTACAAAATGTGTACTCTAATTTGATTTTCGGTGAAATGTGCTTTCAGTGAATAGTAGTAGATCCTCTATATATATATATATATCCGGTATCTAGTGAGCTGGTTAGTATATCATGTACCTAATAAACATGTATGTGTGTCAGGTATCTAATGAGCTGGTTAGTATGTCATGTACCTAATAAACATGTATGTGTGTCAGGTATCTAATGAGCTGGTTAGTATATCATGTACCTAATAAACATGTATGTGTGTCAGGTATCTAATGAGCTGGTTAGTATATCATGTACCTAATAAACATGTATGTGTGTCAGGTATCTAATGAGCTGGTTAGTATATCATGTACCTAATAAACATGTATGTGTGTCAGGTATCTAATGAGCTGGTTAGTATATCATGTACCTAATAAACATGTATGTGTGTCAGGTATCTAATGAACTGGTTAGTATATCATGTACCTAATAAACATGTATGTGTGTCAGGTATCTAATGAACTGGTTAGTATATCATGTACCTAATAAACATGTATGTGTGTCAGGTATCTAATGAGCTGGTTAGTATATCATGTACCTAATAAACATGTATGTGTGTCAGGTATCTAATGAACTGGTTAGTATGTCATGTACCTAATAAACATGTATGTGTGTCAGGTATCTAATGAGCTGGTTAGTATGTCATGTACCTAATAAACATGTATGTGTGTCAGGTATCTAATGAGCTGGTTAGTATATCATGTACCTAATAAACATGTATGTGTGTCAGGTATCTAATGAGCTGGTTAGTATATCATGTACCTAATAAACATGTATGTGTGTCAGGTATCTAATGAGCTGGTTAGTATGTCATGTACCTAATAAACATGTATGTGTGTCAGGTATCTAATGAGCTGGTTAGTATATCATGTACCTAATAAACATGTATGTGTGTCAGGTATCTAATGACCTGGTTAGTATATCATGTACCTAATAAACATGTATGTGTGTCAGGTATCTAATGAGCTGGTTAGTATATCATGTACCTAATAAACATGTATGTGTGTCAGGTATCTAATGAGCTGGTTAGTATATCATGTACCTAATAAACATGTATGTGTGTCAGGTATCTAATGAGCTGGTTAGTATATCATGTACCTAATAAACATGTATGTGTGTCAGGTATCTAATGAGCTGGTTAGTATATCATGTACCTAATAAACATGTATGTGTGTCAGGTATCTAATGAGCTGGTTAGTATGTCAGTATGTCATGTACCTAATAAACATGTATGTGTGTCAGGTATCTAATGAGCTGGTTAGTATGTCATGTACCTAATAAACATGTATGTGTGTCAGGTATCTAATGAGCTGGTTAGTATATCATGTACCTAATAAACATGTATGTGTGTCAGGTATCTAATGAGCTGGTTAGTATATCATGTACCTAATAAACATGTATGTGTGTCAGGTATCTAATGAACTGGTCAGTATGTCATGTACCTAATAAACATGTATGTGTGTCAGGTATCTAATGAGCTGGTTAGTATATCATGTACCTAATAAACATGTATGTGTGTCAGGTATCTAATGAGCTGGTTAGTATGTCATGTACCTAATAAACATGTATGTGTGTCAGGTATCTAATGAGCTGGTTAGTATATCATGTACCTAATAAACATGTATGTGTGTCAGGTATCTAATGAGCTGGTTAGTATATCATGCACCTAATACATATGTAAATGTGGCATGTACTTAATAAATATGTAAATATGTCAGGTATCTAATGACCTGGTTAGTATGTCATGCATCTAATAAACATGCATATGTGCTGGGTATCTAATTAACTGGTCAGTATGTCCTGTAGCTAATAAACATGTATATGTGTTGGGTATCTTATGACCTGGTTAGTATATCATGTACCTAATAAATATGTAAATGTGTCGGGTATCTAATGAACTGGTTAGTATGTCATGTACATAATAAACACGTTCATGTGTCGGGTATCTAATGACCTGGTTAGTATGTCCTGTAGCTGATAAACATGTACATGTGTCAGGTATCTAATAAACTGGTCAATATGTCATGTACCTAATAAATATGTATATGCATCAGGTAGCTAATGAACTGGTTAGTATGTCATGTACCTAATAAACATGTACATGTGTCAGGTATCTAATGAACTGGTTCGTATGTCATGTACATAATAAACATGTAAATGTGTTGGGTATCTATTGACCTGGTTAGTATGTCAGGTATGTAATAAACATGTACATGTGTCGGGTATCTAATGACCTGGTTAGTATGGCATGTACCTAATAAATATGTAATGTGTCAGGCATTTAATGAACTGCTCAGTATGTTATGTACATAACAAACAGGCTAGGTTATGGTAGGAAGGAACAAATTAGCAAATCAGGCACCAAACTACAGTTAATGTGTTATATGTGCAACGGTTAGGTTAGCATGTCATATACTCTGTGAACAAGTTAACAAGTCCTGTAACTAATGCACATCTTAGTGTGTTGTTTTTGAAAGAAAAGGCTAATATGTCATGTGTGCATGAACACGTTGTGTGTCTTAACTCAGCACATATAGTAACATGCCATGCAGCACTGCACATGTTAATGCAAGTCACTTATAATGTTGTTGGGATTATTTTGCCTCATCCTATTGGAATGATTGAAAAGTGAGATAAAACTAATGAATTTACCGACATGTGATGATGTGCACCATAAATGAAATCTTCCTGTAAAAAGTAACTCAGAAAGGGGCAAAAGTTAAAAATGGTAACTTAATTACATTGCAATATTTTGTTTTACATTTGCAAGAGATTTGGGAAATGAGGTATACTGCCTAACGTCTCTACTTTATAACTCCAAGCATAATGGTATATTAACAGGTAAAAGTACACTTAAGCTGTACCTGACAGTATTTAGTGCACTGAGCAATGAAATTCAACATTCAGGATTTTTATTAATTGGCACGCTTTAAGAATATGAAGTGTTCAACAGTGAATGAATGTTTCTTACCTTTCACAGAAAGCAAATGTAAATGGTGAATATCCTTGATAAATGGAGACATTTGCCCCAATTATTACGTCTCCGTTTTTTTTGCTGCGAAGGAAAGTAGAACTCATCATGAGTCTGTTGTCTTGAAAATAATTTTTGCATGAATCAGCAACAGAGACCATGAAAAGGCAGAGCAGTAAAAGTACTTTCATCATGTAAATCAGAAAAAAGAACATCCTAAACCACTGGGCAAGATGTGAAATCCTACAGAAAATAAAAACATACTGTCACATCACAGAATTATCTGTTTTAAACAATTCATAATTAAGTAGAAATTGAGACTTTTTCTTCAATGAAACTAATATTCAGACAGACTGAATAAATAAGATGAGAAGTATAGTCACTTCTAACACATTTGCAAACCAGGTAAGACAAGTGGATACAAGAGCACATTTTCTGTGGCAGCCCAGTAGCACTACCTGATTAAGATACATGCTCTGTACACAAATGGAGATTGAAGGATTCAAACCCTGTAACCATGACTGGAGAAAGGAGCTTATTAACAGTTCAGTCTTAATCTGTGTGCTAATTGCTAACCTTAGTGAAGAAGTCCTGTAGAAAGTTGAATTAGTAAATTACTATAAATGGTATATTCACTGATGTGTGTTCTTTTTCTGTTTTCAAACTGTAGCTCATGGAATGTATTAAGCTGAGTCACTGCTTTATACCCTTTCCTGTACTCTAAGATGCAAACATGTTTACTTGTAAGAGGTGTGCCTGCAGGATAAATTACATTACAGAAAATAAGTGCAGTATTAAGCCTTATTTAAGAAAATATTCTCTAGGTCCCCTCGGTAACAACCATCACTTCATGGTACTCCTGGTCACCTAAAGGCCTGTTCATAGAAGGTATAGAAAGTCTAAGGGACCACAAGAAGGGAATTTGCATTTTATCCTGATTTAGCTACTACCGTGAGATTAAACCTTCATGGCACAAATAATTTTCAAGCTAAATTTTTTTACGAAAACGCTTCTTGACAAAATGTTAGCTTAGTTATATCAGATTAATGATATTTACTGATTAGTTAACAGGTTCTGCTATAGTTTTGTTTCATTCTAGTTCATTGATCAAATGCTCCGAAATATATACTGTACAATCAGTAGTATAGTAATCTGCAAAGGGCAGCAGTCACCCACTTCTGAGGCCAGTAAAGAATATTATAAATGTCCCCATCAGACTCTGGCATGAGAATATTCTATTGCCCCATGACAAAGTGGAGTAATCTCCATCATATTCTTGTCTTCTTTCTTGCTTTTTTGTTTACTTTTTTTGTCTGGGAAGGTCAAACCACAACACTTACCTTTTTTTTTTGCAAAATGTCAACACTTTTGTCTCATGTTTTTGTTCTGTTCCTCATAAAATTATGGTTTTCTGGAAAATCACTGGCACATCATTGAGGGTTGAAGTCAGAAAATAATGGCAGACATTTGAGTTTCAGACATCATATGCTTCAGAAAATTTCATGCTAATGCAAAACCTGTTGTTCTGTCAACTTTCTAAGCTCGTAAGAGCTATATTTAAAAAGTGTCCTTATTTTTGGGCCTTTATTATCTCTGGCTTTGTCCAAATATCTTACTGTAAGAGCTTGACAGGTATGGATCCAAGTTTATAGAGAACACCTTTTCAATCAGGTCTGGGAAGAAAAGAAACAATATAAAAAAGTATTACAATAAAGGTTCACAGTGAGAAACATTTAGGTTCAGAGATAGTTATTAAACATGCAGTCCAGAAGACCATTATGTAGTCTAGCCCAAAAGTGCAATTCCCAGAAAGCATTATCTGTTAAGTGATTTGATCAAGGTCACACAATAAGAAAATGAAAGTTGAAAAATTCAAACCCTGTACCCCTGGAACAGGAAGCAGTTCATTAACAAGTCCAAGCTTTACTCCTCTGTGTTAACTACCACTACCACACTTAGTAAGGTAATACTTGCATCAATACATTCTATAGTAATGAAGTACTCACTTGCAATGGACATCATCTGTGATTAAGCCTGTAAATGAGTTCAAGGATGCTTTCATCCACCCATCATTAATTTTCAGTAGTTTCATTCTCCCAGTCCATGATTAAACCAACAGCCTCATCGAAACAAACATCTAAAAGTGAAAGAGTTCAAATTATGAGGCTAATCTCAGACCCTGACCACTAAGCCATTCTGCTGGAGGATAATTAATTTGTCCTTCTCAGTGTGTCTCAGTTCAACTACCATATTCCTTAGTGTCAGATGCTAAAGAGTTTACCCTTTACTTCAGGACTGCTATATATATTGAAACGTTATTTTCCTTTGCTTCAGTAAGGATCCACCTTCCCTTTACAAAGAGTGCCTTGTCAAATGTGACATCCATAACTTATGATGGAAAGACCAAAGTAATGCCACAATGGGAGTTCCGGCCCTTAGACAAAGTTACAGGAGTTTCTATTCTGACTCCTAAGTGGAGGCCAGTGAGGAGAATCCACCCCACTCCTCCACTGTTCCTTCTGAAGCGTGTACTTTGTCTTCACAAATGAAAGCTGCTATGATTCTCAGCACGTATGTTATTTATTTGTTAACTTGATAAGTGTAGTTCTCATTTCAGCACATCTTTTCTTTTGTTTCACTGCAGTATCATGAATGGACTAATAACAGTCTTTCCAAAACGTAAGAGCTGAAATGCTGAAACCTTGTCACTCAAGTCATTCTCCTGCATACCTCTCTTTTCATAATTTCATAAGTTCATAGGTATATACTAGGCTAATGACCACCAGGGCATTTATAAATTAGCCAAACAACTCAACCAAATGTTGCCCCTTTGTATCATGTGTGTTTATTTGAAGGCGGTATGTTAGGACGTTTTGAAAGGTTATGTGGGAGGGCTATGTTAGTTTGGCATAGTAACTGTCTGCCTCTATCTGTCAGGGACATGGGGGCCAGACCCACAATGAATTTTTGATTTCCCATCCATTTGTTAAGGTTACACTTAAATATGATTAGGGATGGACACTGTCACTGACTCTGAGACACATCTGTCTCTCCAACATGTCCTGTTTATGTCACAAGCCCAATTTAAATATTTAGATCTAGTGGTTCTGATGTTGTTAATTTTGTGGATACACAAGAGTTCCATCAAAGGCAGACTGATAATGCCTTGTATGCCAAACATAGATTGCCTCTCAGTAACCTGTATGAGACAGAGTACAGAGATAATGCTTTAAGGAGATCCATATAGGACAATGTGCTTATACTGTGGATTCTCCTGGCAAGGAACATTTGTGGGCAGTCCAAGTGTTGCAAATGTCTGGTCAGGTACATAGCAATGAGGCATTATACTTAATGATGAGTCTGGTAAGGGTAGAATGAAGTGGCACTATGACTTCCTTGGACCTGGATGCCATGGCCTTACTTATACATTGGGTTAAGAATGATATTCTCGCTACCTTGGCCATGTGTTGATCAAAGGCATTATTTCTGTCTACATGTGTTTTGAAATCCATGATTACTGGGTTAAATCTTAGAGATGTTTTATCAATGGACTAAATAGCTGGGTAGCCATTTTCCCAATAGACAGTATCATAAAATTCTTGGCATTGAGTTTTAATCTGTTACTTTTGCACCAGCCATTTGTCTATGTTGGACCCTCTTACAAAGTGTGTGTATCATGGAGAATCTATGATAACTCCCAATTTGCAGTTACCTATGAACTTAGCCAGCCAAAGCTCCTTGACATTAACCTTTACCACCAAGAAATAGATACAACATTGGAACTGTCCCAGCAAAGAGCTCTGAGATATGCTGCTGATGACCTGTCTCATAATGGAGAGGGTCTCAATAATTTTGACTTTCTGGGACCTCTGTGAGCCAGCTGTCAGTCCAGTCCAATGAGTTTGTTGACAATACCTAAGTGGTGTATATTAGCAAATGCCTTAGCCATGTCCAGGTAGGTGGAATGCTCTGTTTTCTCCTCATTCATTCATTGCCTTGGTTCATAGGTGTTTACTAGGCTAATGACCACAAGGGCCTTTTTAAGCCTAGCCATGCATCCCAAATCTCTGACAAGTTCTGATACCCTTGATAAGTGTAAACATGGGCCTGGAAGATGAACCATTTACAGGTTACCTGTGTCAATTAGAAACATAGGTGCCAAACCAGGGATGAATTTCTGGTTTCCCATCCAATTGTCCAAGTTGTACTAGAACTGGGTTAGGAAGGAACTCTGCTTCAAATAGATGGGGAGCCTATTCCAAAGGCAAGGTAGTCTCTGGGATACATACCTATCTCTCCAGCAGGTCCTATTAATATCACAGGCAAGGTTTAAGACTTTAGAATGGGTAATTCTGGTGTTTTGTGGATATGCAAGAGGTTCATCAGAGTGGAGTCTGACAATGCCCTGTATGCCAGGCATAGATCTCTCCTTAAAAGCCTGTAAGAGACAGAATACAGGGATAGGGTCTTGAACTGGTGTGCATAGGACATATTACTTACATCCTATGCTCTTTTAGGAGTCTATAATATATCAACGAATGTTTAGGTTGCCGAACATCTAAACATCAAGCCCTAAACGTTGTAAGCTACAATGCGCGAACAGCCAATTACACAACTTTTTTACATGGAAAAAGTTTGCTTGGCTGTCATCGGGAATTTGTCCTTTTCCCTGATGTAGAGCGATCTCTGACTCTTTAGTTAGGGGTGTGTGGGGGCACAGCCCCCCCATATCGGGGTTGTTGGGGTGAAGCCCCCCACCTGATTAGGGCTTGAAAGCATGTTTTGTTTTCAGTCGGACAAGCAAATTTTTACCCTGTAAAAAAATTTGCATAATTGGCCATTTGCAGTTTGTAGCTTTCAACATTTAGGGGTCGACATTTAGGTGTTCAACAACCTAAACATTAGTTTATATAATATAGACCCTTCCTTTAGTGAAGAACCTCCGTGGTTTCCAAATGTTGGATATGCCTGGTTAGGTGCACAACAAAGGGGACAGTGTACTCAATGATAGGTCTGATGAATGCCGAATATAGTGGAACAATGACTTCCGGTGGGAGGTTAGCCTAATGGTTAAGGTCCTTACCTTATAGACACAAGATACCGGGTTTGATTCTCACATGCGGTAACTGGCTAGGCTTAAAATGGCCCACAAGGACTGTTATCTTAGTGATAAGCTATGAACCTATGAACCTTAGACTTAAATGCCATACCTTTATTTATAAGTTGCACAACATGGAATGATTTCCTCACCACTGTAGACACGTGATGATCAAAGGTTAGATTACTATCTATGTGTGTCCCTAAGTCTCTGACTACTGGGTCAACTCTACGGGGTGCATTGTCAATATGATAGTTACGAGTGATGGATGACTTACCAAAGGATACTATTATACATTTCTTGGCATTAAGTTTTAGTCCATGGCTCTGACACCAGTTGTTTGTCTGTTTCAGCCCCTACTGGAGAACATTTGTGTCAGTGTGAGATTCAATGACAGCTCCTAACTTGCAATTATCTGCAGATTTAGTCAGCCAGAGACCACTGACATTAGCCTTGACTTCTGAGAAGTAAATGCCAAAAAAGAGCAGTCCAAGCACTAATCTCTGAGGGACTCGACTTGTGACTGACCTCTTTGTAGAGGTGAACACCCCAGTTCTAGCTTCCTGGGTGCTGTCTCTGAGCAAGTTGGCTATCCCCTGGGTGACATACGGGTTTGCACCTAACCTCTTGAGTTTGTCAACAATGCCCGAGTAGGTTACTGTGTCAAATGCCTTGGCCAGGTCAAGGTAGGCAGTGTAAATGATTTTGACCTCATCCATTGCTTTGGTGCCCGTCTCAAAGAAGTCTACCAGTTTGAGTAGACATGATCTGCCCTTGACGATACCAAACTGGGTTGGGTCCAGTGTCTGGAGGTTTACTATATCTCTGTTGATCACCTCCATGATAATTATTTCCATGGCTTTACATATAAGACTAGTGAGACTTATGGGTCTGTAGTTTCCAGGGTTTGTAGATGGCCCACCTTTATGCAGAGGGATGACTGTTGCCTTTATCCATTCATGAGGCAAAACGCCTGTTTGGAGGCTACAGTTAAATAGTAATTCCTGAGGCTTTGATAGGTCATGTTTCATGCTATTTAGAAGGCATCCAAGGATATTGTCTGGGCCCATTGATGCAGTGTTCTTGGTCTTAGAGTGAACATTAAGAACCTGTTCCCTAGTGATAGTAGGGGGATTTATATTTGATGATAATCCTGAGGGAAGATTGATGGGGAGAGAGGAGTAAAGTTGGAGCTGAATTTGTCAGCCAGGATGTTTGCTATATCTTCTGGCTCAATATAGGTGGCTTCATTTACAATGAGCACTGCACACATTTTGCCTTTGCGGTTGTGGACATAGCTAAAGAATGCTTTGTGATTGTCCATGGCTTGGGAGGCCAAACTTACCTCAAATTTGGCTTTGGTAGACTTTATTTGTTGTCTGAGTTGTTTGTTTAGTTTGATGTGTGCTTTTATCCTGCTGGGTGCTGCACCTCCTAATTTTTGCCATGATTTTTCTTCCTCCTGTTATATAGTCAATTTATTTTGTGATTCCACCAAGGTGGCTTGTTTTCTGAGTTAGTTCTGCACTTTTTCCTGGTGGGTAAAGCTGCCTCTATGCAGCTATTAACATGCTTGTGCAAGGTTTCTGTGAACAGTTCTGCATAGGCAGAAGTGTCACAGGGTTTATGGGGGCTTGAAATTTTGCCAGGTTCTTACTTAATAGAAGGAGATTAGCCTTAGAATAGCTCCTGAATATTCCAGGTTTAGCTGGGGGTCCAGGTTTTATTTTTACTTAAAAAAAAGAGACCATTTTGTGGTCTGACTTTACCAGGGAAGACATCACATTAGAGGGTGTGCAGCAGTCTCCCATATTAGTGAGGACCAGATCCAATATGGTTGCACCCCTGGTTGGTGGACTGACTATCTGGTCCAGGGAGTTTGTGTTTAAAAAATCCAGGAATCTCTGTGCCTGTGCATTTGGTGTCGTATAGGATTCACAGTTAATAGTGGGGTAATTAAAGTCACCCATGAATATGGTATTGGGACGGATGGTTAGTGTTAGTGGTAATCTTCTCCAAGAAGTCCACCAGGTTTACTAGGCATGACCTTCCCCTGATAAAGCCAAACTGGGTTGGGTCTAGTGTATGAAGGTTGCCTATGTCTTTGTTTATAATTTCCATGACAATTCATTCCATGGTTTGCATATTAGACTAGTCAGACTAATGGGTCTGTAGTTTCAAAACACTCACTTACCTTAAATCGCACCCAAATCCACACACGATGCTGTACACCATTCACACAAAACACCGCATGTAAAGTGTAAATGCATAACCGCGAATTCGAGATATTTGAATTCGCGATTATGCGCTTTCGCTATTCTAAAAATGTGCCTTTATTGGCTCGGGATACTGAAAGTCAAGATTTCATTATTTCGAGATTATAAAGGGGAACTGTCCAGCATGAGAAGACTTGTACAGTGTTGAGTTCTTTGTTTAGGCACCTAACTGTGTTTGAGTCTTTAAGGATTAAATGGTTCTATTTGTCTCAGGATGTCCATAACTATCAGCTGCCTATGGAGACATTTGGAAATTGCATACCATTGTTGTCCAGAGCTGTATTTGGGTAGGCTACTGTAGATTGAGCAGTGACACCTTTAGGTTTTGTTGGGTTTTATTTGCTATGTGGGTAGTTTTGTCAATTTGTCATTGCCTAAAAAGGGCTCTAAGGGAGTGGATAGAATTTAGCCAATAGTCAGAAGCCAGGGGAGATAGGTGCAGACCATCCTTTTCAAAACAATGTGGTTCATTAAACATGCCCACCCATGCTGACAAATACTGAATCCCCTTTGAAAATGCCCCATAACCCAAGCCAATTATTGAAGTCAATCATCTTTTGCTCATACAGTGGCATCATCCTTGGGGACAGTAGAATGCTGCTCAATGCAATGTACATACCTGCCTGAGACACATATTCAGAGAGATCAATAATGTCTCTCTTAACGTAGTCCAGGGACATATATTTCAAGTCATTAGTGACCGCATGTTCTATCATAGACTCCTACTGGTCCTGTGGTGTAGTGACTTAAGTGTATGTGTAACTTGGCAGATCCTGACTCCAGATAAGCAACTAATGATTACTTTCTGCTTGTTCAGTCTGGGGATTGGAACATCTTTGTGTCATACAGTGGAGTCCCCTATGACAAGAGTCACTGGTAATGTGCTAATGTGCCTTATGAGCTACAGTCCCCTATGACAAGAGTCACTGGTAATGTGCTAATGTGCCTTATGAGCTACACTGAGTGCAGACATATGTGTCATGTTTGGTGTTGCTTTTGATGAGCGGTTTAGAGTTTGCTGAGGATAGGCATTGTGGTTTATATGCTTAGGAGGTTTATGAGGTTTGAGAAGATTGTTTTTTAATGCCCAGGATAAGTTGGTCTATGTATGTGGTGGACATTGTGTGTGGTAGATGTAGTGCATGTGTGTTTGTTCTTGACAATCTTATCTCTATGCAAGAGTTTTGTCTCCAGTGAAATCATGTATGTGCATCTCTCAAACACTGTGTTTAAGTCTTTAAGGATTAAATGGTTCTCTGTGTCTCAGGATGTCCATATCTATCAGCTGCCTATGGAGACATTTGGAAATTGCATACCCATGTTGTCCAGAGCTGTATTTGGGTAGGCTACTGTAGGTTGTGAACTGGAGTATACAGAGGTGTCTCCTTGGGTAGTCTCTGGGGTTTGGCACTACACTAGGTTATACTGAGCTAGATTTAGATATCAGTGGTGTTTAAATGCAAATTTACTGCTCTAAGCTTGAATTTGCACAAAATGGCTTTGTATAACCAGTCTAAGTTACAGGTTTCAGCTCTAAGTATGGTTTTGTAGATAAAAATTACTATCTAGTCACTTGTATCTGTACAGGGCAATGAAAGAGGGGAGGTAGGGATGTTGGAAGTCAGATTACCATAAGGGGTAGAAGCAGCAAGTCCTATATTTAGAATTTCAGAAACTCTAGCATAATATAGCAGTGCGGGCTGGGGCAGACACAAAGAACAGGGGGAAAAACAGTCGCAAAGCAGTAGTTCACAGTTCTGCCACAAATGTGAATTAATCTAAAGGATTAAGGCACCCAACAGGGATTTAAATACAAGCTGCTATCTTTTACAAGTAATTCTACTTATGGACAAGGACATTGGCAACCTACAGACTGTGGACCCATCCCAGCTGGGCTTTGACAAAGGATGGTCCTGCCTCTTCAATTTGGTAGACTTTTTTGAGAGGGTCAACAAGGGTATGGATGAGGAAAATATGGTAGACACTACCTACTTCAACCTGGTCAAAGCATTCTAATGAATACCCCAGTCAGGTATTGTTGACAAACTCTCAGATCTAGGAATAAATCTCTACACAACTTGCTTGATTGGTGGCTGCTACATAGATAGGACCCAAGAAGTAAGGATTGGTGAGACTACCTCAACCTGAAGACTAGTCACCAGCTGAGTCCCTCAGGGCCCTTTGTTGTGCCAGCTCCTCTTTTGCATCTACTTTTCAGAAGCTGAGACTCACGTCAAAGGCCTGTGGCTCACCAAGTTTATAGACGACTGTCAAATGGGAGCTATCACTGATTCCCTACATGACATAAACATCCTACAACAGGGTCTGACACAAATCATTGGTGCCAGAGCCACAGATTAAAAGTCAGTGTGAAGAAATGCATTGTAGTGCCCTTTTAGAAGTCATCCAGCAAAGCTAATTACTCTACTAATAAAACACCTCTAAGAATTGATGCAGTAGTTACAGATTTGGAAGCATATGTAGATAGTAATTTGATCTTCAACCAACATATAGCCAAGACAGTAAGAAAATCATTCTATGTCACTCTACACATAAGCAATAGCATCACATCCAAGTCCAAGGAATTTATACTACCACTTTACTCAGCCCTTATCAGACTCATCATGAAATACATTGGCCACTTTGGCATATACCTAGCCAGGCACCTGCAACAGTTGGAATGGTCTCAAAGGTTTCTCACCAAGAGAATCCAGGGTATGAATACCCTGTCTTAAACAGGGGTCAACTTATGGTACTACCTCTTTATCAGTCTCCTAGAGGTTACTTACAGATGATCTTTGCCTAGTGTATAAGGCATTCTAAGACCCAGATCTGATGGACCTCTTGCACAGCCACAAAACAAACAGCAGGAAGACTAGATCCAAGGACCTGAACTTTACCTGCAAAATAAATAAAACATGCTGGAGAGACCGATGTGCATCTCAAAGTACTTCCCCCACTATGGAACAGGCTCCCCATTAAAGTGAAGCAGAGATCATTCCTGGCCCTTTTCAAGTAAAACATTAATCATTGGCTGGGAAACTATAAATTCACCCTCAGTCTGACCCCAATGTCTCTGATGGACAGAGGTTGTCATTAAGTTAACTAATCACAGAGTAGCATATTCCCCTACATAACCCTTAGCTATTTCTTTACTAACATACCACCATCATATTTGCGTCCAGTGTACTTGAGGACAAAACTGGGTTGGGTTACATGGGTAGTCTTATAAAGACCCTAGTGGTACATAGCCTAGTACAAAAATATGAACCTATGGAGATAGAAGCACAATATAATGCAAAATGAATGCTAAAATCTTGCAGTAATGCACAATCTTCCCACAACTGCAAATGGAGCTGTAAGACTAAGGTCCCAGAACAGACTAAAAATACAAATAGATAACTTTTTTTGGATAAAACATGAGAAAAAAAGGATCACCACACAGATCACTATATGTACACTTTAAATTATTTAAGGAGAATTTAAATAAAAGCTTTTTCTTCCCTTCTGATAAAAAGCTTGTTGCTCACACTTTTGGGGTTTCCTCATCTCCGAGTCTTGAATCAAAGACCTTGGGTGGGTGTAGCTCTATGATCAATATAGCAAAGTTGCTAGAGATGGATCCAGCCAATACAAAGCCTAGTACTATGATTAGAATTTCAGAACATTTAGCTTAATGTCTTATTGGCAGCTGGGGCAGACACAAAATGGGGGAGAAACAGTTGCAAAATAAAAAGAAACACATTGGGATGCACCTTCAACCAGGTAAATGCTAAGCAGAAGACTCTAGCAACAAAACTGGAAAATAAACAATAATGTAAATTACTGAAACAAACTGTGGAAGAGAATTCTCAGTTCTGCCACTACTGCAATCCTACCACAGACTAAGGCATCTGACTGTACAGAAAATTTTGAGTAAAGCTGTTCATGGAAAAACAATGTTGCGATAAATGACTCAAGGAATAACAAATATGGCAGGAGTTCAGAGTTCTACTGCAAGTGTGAATGAAGCAACATGATTAAGGCCACAGGTACAGTTTAAAGTAAAGTAATTCTACTTATGGAGATAGAAGTGCAATATAATACGTAAACAATGCTAAAATCTTGCTGTAATACATAATTTTCCCACTACTACAAATGAATCTACAAGAATACAGTCCCATGACAGACTTAAAAATACAGATAACTTTTTGGCTAAACATGGAAAAAGCAGTGTGGTACAAAAAACTATCACCACACAGGTCAGTATAAGTGCAAAGTAAACTATTTTAGCAGAATTTAAGTAAGTGAGTTTCTTCCCTTTTGAGGACAATCTTGTTTCTCACTCTTTGGGGCTTCCACAACTCTCAAAATCTTTAATGAAAGAACCTGGGTGGGTGTCAGATAAAAGTCCAGTTTGATGTATAAACAATTCTAAACTTTTATAGTAATATACAATTTCCCCGCAACAGTAAATGAAGCTTCGACACTAAGGTTTCAGAATGGACTAAAAAATACAAATAGCTCTTTTGGCTAAAAGGTGGGAAAAAAATCATGAAAGTATAAAAAAATCACCATGTAAATCACAAGTGCAACTTAAAATACATAAGCAGCAGTTAAATACAAGTTTTCTCCCTTTTGAAGAAAAACTTGGTTCTCACACGTCAGGATTTTCCACAAATGTCAGTGATTTTTTTCCAATATAATTTTTATTATAATTTTCGATATACAGTACAGATACAGAAAGAAAACTGGCTTTCAACTAAAATAAAAGTTACATATAAATACAGTTGTAAAATATGTCGTACAGACAATTACTAGATATGAGTTAAACAAGTACAGCCAGAGGGTGTGCTCATACATAAATTTCTTATATCCCTTGGGAAACTGGATGGATATTCACAATCCTCATCTGATAAGGTTCAGGCATTTGGTACAAGGAATTAGATAGAAGACTTTTAAATGAAGATAGAAAGAAATGTAGAAAGATAAGGGTCTAACTAAGTATTTCTATGAGGCTTTTCCAGTATTTCTGGAAGTATTTTATTTTCTTTTGACTTATTGTACCTAACTTGCTCACAAGAACATATTTAGTAGCAAAGGATTTAAACTCTTTCCAAGATGTTTTTGTTCTATCTAGCCAATTAAGTGTTATATATGTTTTGAGGATAGCGCACAGTGTTACAATGATTTGTTTGGACTCAAAGTTACAAGAGCTGGGAAATATATTCAGAATTGCCATATCCCACGAAAGAGTGGATTTCATGTAGCCCATTTTCTCAAGTTGTGCTCTCAAAGAGCACCACAGTTTGTAGATGTTTTTCAAGGACCAGAATATGTGTAAAGTATCGGCTACTGAGTTACAGCATGTGTGACAGAGAGGTGAAACTGTGGGGTTAATTTTACTCAAAAAGAGAGGTGTGTGATAGGCATTGTTGTTTATCATAAATTGAGTGTAAATTAATTTTTTTGAAAGGAGATAGTTTTAGAGATAAGTCAATTGCCTCTAGCGTTTGGTCAACAGTTAATTCCTTGTTTTGGCTCTCCCAATACTTGTAGTAAAGGATTGTGTCTTGGTGTTTTATTGTTGATACTAAACTATAAGTATTTGATAACATTTTGGTCCTTAGCATAAGCAGAGCTACTATTTGTTGATAAAGTTGGAAATATAATGGTGTCACTTTAACCTCAGCTGTAAACAGAGTTATTAGATATAATATTTGTTTAACAATTATATAATATTTTTTATTGACTGCTAAAGATGCTATAATAGAATCAAATGGCAGGTTCTTGACTTTATAAAAATCCCAAACTAAACAGTTCTTGATGAGAGGAAATTTGTTGAGATTTAACATATTGTTATTTAATCTGAAGTTGGGATTTAAGTGAATTGGTTGAGCCATAATTAAGGAATTCTTTAAATTTAAGGACGTTATGAGCTTTTGGAAATATAGAGTACTTTTTAACTAATGCAGGATTAATCTTAAAGTCTTTAAGAGTATTAGTATTAAGGAAAGGGATGGCTTTTGGGTTCAGTTTGGAATCAATGAGGTGGTAATGATAGATTTTTATCCAAAGGGGGTGCCAACATTTATTTGAAGGTTCAAAATTGATTATTAGTATGATACGACTGGCATTAATTATATTATAGTATGAAAGTCAGGAAGGCTCATGCCTCCTTTCTCTTTGGGGACAGTTAGTCTGGAGTAACTGATCACAGTGTTCTTGGGGTACCAGACAAATTTGCCTAGTGAAGTTTCCATTTTTGAGAAAAAGCTGTTTGGAATATTCTGGTTGATGGCATAGAAATGAAAGAGAATTTTAGGGAAAATGTTCATTTTATAATTGCTGTCTTAGAAAGTGGGGAGACATTTAGATTTTTCCATCTTGTAAGATCTTCTATGACTTTGGACCATGTTTTATAAAGATTATTTTTAATTATTTCCTGTTGAGGGTGTGTAAAAGTAATACCCAAATATTTGAGTGAATAATTTATTTTGATTTTTGTTTCTGGTATGAAGAATTCTTTGTGTCCTAGGGGATTTAGTGGATATATTATTGATTTGTTTGGATTGATAGCATTATTTGAGATTAATGAAAATGGGTCTATATTAGAACACCGAACATTCAAAATTTCGAGTGTTCTAATATCGAACCCTATGAATCGAAAATTTAAAACATCAAACATTCAGAACAGCAATTTTTTTCCTAGGGAAAAAAATGTGCTGTTCCAAAACACATAAACACAACACAAGCACACCAAACAAACAGCAATCCACACACATACACCTAAACTCTTACACCTAACCCTACACTAAACTATACATACACCACTAACTATCCACTTACCTTAACCCAAACCCTAACCCTAAGGTCCGTCACTATTGCACAGTCACCTTACCTGTGCCCTAACCCTAATTCACCTACCCCGCCTTAACCCTCACGTACAAACAATTGCACACTTACCTGACCCGCACCCTAACCCTACCTTACCTAACCCACCCTAACCCTCACGTCCACACAATCGCACACTTACCTGAACCCGACCCGTAACTTTCTACCACAGTGCTGAAAATTAGAAGTTATGTACCTACCATAACGTTCCATGTTAGTTGTCTTCTCTCGCCTTCTTTCTTGCTGGATGGTTCGGAGCCGATCCTCGGCTCCGACTCGGCACTTGCTTAGCTTGAGAACTCCTTTTACCAGCTCGAGGCAACCTTATATCCCATGATGCAAGGCAGAACTACCTCAGATCTCGTTTGGTAGCTAACCTACCCTGCTAAGGACTAACCTAACATATATTAGGAAACCCAAGCTCATAATAAAGGAGTCCTCTAATGAAGGCTCAGGAGGAAACAACCTGATAAGAGGAACTCTTCAAGATCTGTCCAGGCCAGGGGGAAGGAGGGAGGGACGCAAGAAAGAAGGCGAGAGAAGACAACTAACATGGAACGTTATGGTAGGTACATAACTTCTAAATGTTAAGTTGTCAATTTCGCCTTCATTCTTGCTGGATGGGACCGCGTCCCTAGCACCTGTATCCCGGGTGGCTCAATGGAACAGACTCTTGAGAACTGTGGAACCAAAACTGGCCCTGTCTCTGGAAGCCAAATCTAACTTGTAATGAGAGACAAAGGTATGAGGAGTGGCCCAAGTAGCTGCTGCACAAATGGTATCAATGGGTAGTCTATCCTGAAAGGCTGCAGAAGTGGATAGACTCCTGGTTGAGTGTGCTTTCGGTTTAGAAGGTAATTGCTTGCCTCTGAGTGAATACACATAAGAAATGGTGGAAGACAACCATCTGGATAAGGTCACTTTAGACACTGGGAGACCTTTCCTGTTTTCTGCATAGGAGACAAATAATTGGTCCGATTTCCTGAATTGTTTCGTTCTATGCAAATAATACCTGAGCTGACGATGGACATCCAAAAAATGAAGCTTTTGTTCAGCTCTGTCAGAATAATTTGGGAAAAAAACTGGTAGATCGATGGATTGATTAATATTGGTTTGAGAGACAACTTTGGGAAGAAAGGACGGGTTCGTTCTTAAGGATACCCTGTCCTTGTGAAAAAACAAGTAAGGGGAACGGATGCAGAGAGCTTGAATCTCGGAAACCCTTCTTGCTGAAGTGACAGCCAGTAAAAATATAGTTTTCCAGGTCAACAATTTCAATGAACATGAAGCAGACGGTTCGAAGGGTGGTAACATTAAGGATGCCAACATTAAATTTAGATCCCATTGTGGAGGAGGATGTTTTATTGGTGGCTTTAGGAGAAACACTCCTCTCAGAAAGGCCTTGCATAGTCTATGAGACATAATGTTATGATCTTGCAAGCCAACATGATACTTGGAAATAGCAGCCAGTTGAACTTTAACTGTAGATGAAGAAGATCCTGACTGAAAAACTTCAGCCAGGAAATCTAAAACAGAATGCACAGGAGCAGTAAAGGGATCAATATTTCTGGAATTTGCCCAAATGGAAAAACGTCGCCACTTGCTAGCTTAAACGGTTCTGGTGGACGACTTTAAAGAAGCCACTAAGATATCTCTGACCGGATCAGAGATCATAGGAAGCCTGGCTAGGGAAGGAAGTGGAGCAACCAAGCAGTGAGGTTGAGAGAATGAATGGCCCGGTGCTGTTGACCCGACTGGTGGATCAAGAGGTCCGGAACTGGGTCCAGATGCCAGGGCTGCACCAGGAGGTGACGATGCAGAGACGGAAACCAAATTTGTCGAGGCCAGTAAGGGGCAATGAGAATCATCTTGGCCCTCAAAATGGTGGCTTTCTGAATGACTTGTGGAATCAAGGGAAAAGGAGGAAAAGCGTACAGAAGTCCCCGGGGCCAATCCTGGGTTAGAGAGTCTCTCAGGGGTTGGCCTGGAAGGGGAAAGAGAGTGAAGAAATCGGGGCACTTGTTGTTTTGGGGTGTAGCAAAAAGATCGCAACAAGGTGTGCCCCACTTCAGAAAAATCTGGTCCACTACAGATTGATTGAGAGACCACTCGTGAGGCATGAGAATGGATCTGCTCAGCCTGTCCGCCAAGAGGTTGGACCTGCCGGGGATGTGCGTTGCTATCAGAAACCGATGAGAGGAGATTGCCCATTGCCAAAGTCTGAGAGCTTCTCGACACAACGGATAGGACCTGGTCCCGCCTTGCTTGTTGATGTACCAGACCACGGACATGTTGTCCGTTTGTACTGCAATAGTCCCCGCGGGAAGAAAGTCGTTGAGGGCTTGCAACGTTAAAAGCACCGCTCTCATCTCCAGGACATTTATGTGCAGATGGTATTCTATGGGTTGCCACGTCCGTGGACCATCCTGCCCTGATAATGCCCCCCCCCACCCGATCAGAGAGGCATCCGTAGTAACTGTGGCAACTGGAGGAGGGGGAACAAAAGGTCGGCCCTGATGAAGAAGAGGGGAAGATATCCACCAGTTCAGATGAGTTCTGCACGATTGTGTGACTAAGATTTCGTGCCTCATCGGAAGACTGTGGAACGACCACTGAGTGAATAACATCCACTGCAGAAGACGCATGTGGAAGAGCCAGTGGTAGAAGAACAATGGCCGCAGCCATAAGACCTAGAACCTTTAGTATCAATCTGGCTTTGACTTTGCTGCTCTGCAATAGAATCGAGCGTATTTTGGATGTCCAGAATTCTTTGATCTGTTAGTCTGGCTAACATTTTGACGGTGTTTAATTCTGCGCCTATAAAGGTGATAGATTGGCAAGGCCGCAGAGAAGATTTTTCGAAATTCACTGAAATTCCCAAACTCCTGCAAAGCTGCAGAGTGTAGTCTCTGGTCTGAAGAAGCTGACACCTGGTGGTGGCGGAGAGGAGCCAGTCGTCTAAATAAGGAAACACCTGGAATCCTTGACGTCTCAGATGAGCTGTGACCACTGCCATGCATTTGGTAAACACTCTGGGGGCTGAAGTGAGGCCAAAGGGCAGGGCTCTGAATTGGTAATGACTGGTCCCTAGCCGAAAGCGGAGAAACCTTCTGGAGCGCCTGTGAATCTTTATGTGATAGTACGCGTCCTGAAGGTCTATAGAGCACATCCAGTTGTCCTTGCCCAGAAAGGGCAGAATGGACTGAAGCGTGACCATCTGTAATCTTGCCTTCTTGACAAATCTGTTTAGACTGCTCAGGTCTAATATTGGTCTCCAATCTCCCGTCCTTTTGGGGACCAAAAAGAATCTCGAGTAGATGCCGGATCCTACTTGGTCTGCCGGAACAGTCTGGACGGCTCTTTTTTCTAGGAGCTTTGAAACCTCCTGTTCTGCTAAATCCCTTTGACCGGGTGAGATGTCTGGAAGGGATTGTTGAGGTATGGGATACCTTTCGAAGGGGATTTTGTAACCCTCGGATATGATCGACTGTACCCACATATCTTGTGAAAGGGAATGCCAGGCTACTGGGTACAGCGAAATCCTTCCCCCGACTGCCTCCAAGGGTGGACAGTCGGGCAACACCTCAGGGGTGCTGAAAGGGCTTCTCAGGAAGAGACTCCCTGTTGCCCTGGTTCTGAGGACCCCCCCTGCCTCTAGGGCGGCGTCTATTGTTGTTACCCCCTCTGCCTCTGGGGGTAAACTGACCATGTGTGTCCGGTGTAGCTCCTTGGGCTTTGCGGAACCACATCTTCCCTCCCTTCTGACCCTTGGGATAGGGTCTAGAAGGAGTGGAAAAATGGACTCCAACGGCAGAAAGAGTTTTACCGTCCTGCTCACACCTGGTCAAGGTTTCCTTCACCTGAGGTCCGAACAAAGCCGAACCGTCAAAGGGGGTATTGGTGAAGGATGCCTTAAAGGGGTCCGCAAAATTACAAAGCCGCATCCAGGCTTGACGTCTAAGAGCCACTCCTGTGCCTGCGGCCCTGCTCGCTCCATCGGCTGCATAGGATATGAGCCGCATGGAGGAGTTGGATAAGGAATTCAGGATTGCTAGCTGTGAGGCAATCTTTTCTTGAGCCCCAGCAGCAGAAGGATCCTGGACCACTTCACCTAGTTCCTTGAGAATATCTCTTTGAAGCCTGGTGAAGTGACAAAGGTAGTTCAGCGAACGCATAGTAAAGGTCGCTGAAGAAAACATCCGCTTTCCATACCTGTCCATGGTCCTAGAATCTTTGTTAGGAGGATGGACAGGTACTGAAGGATCCGCAAGTTCCTTCTTAGTGGCCGCCGCCACCACCATAGCATCCACAGAGACGCCCTTGGAAAGAAACTGCATGTCCGTAGGGGCCGTAATAAATTTGGATGGTCTCCTGGGGACAGGTTCCACAGAATCTGGAGCTGCCCACGCCTTCCGAGCCACTACCTGCATAAGTGGGTCGAAAGGCGGAGACACCCAGGAGGTGGAGGGTCGGGATCCAAAAGCCTCCAGGTATACCGACTCATCCTCGGAGGGGTCAATGGAGGGTCAATTCCCCCTCTTTTTGAGGAGCTCAAGGATGTCTGAAAAGGAGACATCCTCAGAGGGGGATCGTGGGGAACCCTCCGACTCATCTAAGTCGGTATCAGATGTAGTAGACTCAGGGGAGTCTGTGTGTTTCCTCTTACACATCCTCTTCCAAGGGGGTTCCCCTGTAGGATCAGGAGAAACCGCGGAAGAGGAAGATATTCCCAATGGGGAAACCTGGGGCGATGGATCCCTGGGCCTGAGAGCAAGAGGCTGGCAAGAGGCGTCTACAGGCACCGAAGAGGGAGGAGCTCGAGGGATGGACTGTTGACCTGGCTCAGGTGCCAGGACACTCCTCATCACCTCAAAGGCTCCCCTCCCCGGGAGACCGGAATATTACCGTTCCGAAGAAATAGGAATTCCCGGCTCCACTGAGAGAGAAGGCTCCGAGGCCGATGTCGGTGCCGAGCTTACCAAAGCCGAAGCCCCGAGAGGGAGAGCGGGGTCGGACAAGGGTCCGATGCCACTAGCCCCCTCGGAGCCGACAAGGGAAACTCGACGACCGGATCCCTCCAAGGAAGGTCTCAAGGAGGAGATCGGAGCCGAAGACGACGGAGCCGAAAAAGGATGTATCGGTTCTGGCACCAACACAGTCGCTGTCCCGAGAAGCTCCGGCTCCGAACTCTGGTGGGGAGTCGGAGGAGGAAGTTCAAGGGGTGAAGCAATAGCCGAAGTCTGCTGAGACGGGCTATGGAGCATTTGGGCCAGTGCCTGCGACTTTAACAGCCTGCTTACCACCCTCTCTAATCGTGGTCAGACAGCCTGGAAGATCTCGAAGATCGGCTCCGATGACTCCGCGCCGACAAAAGAGGAGACCCCCGGAGCCGAGTGGATAGATTCCAAAGACGGGGACCGAGATCTCTTCTTGGATGAAGTCATCGGAGCCGACGTCCTATGGGTTCCAGATGGAGCCGAGGGCTTCTCGGCTCCGATACTGGATACTATGTCGGCTCCAGCCGGAGCCGACAAGACAACAGCAGATTGGGTGTCGGAACCAACCCTAGCTGAGGAGAAGAAAGATCGGCTCCGGCCGGAGCCGATCTCGACTCCGAAGGAGTCGGAGCCACCGGGGAAGGCTTGGAAGCTGTAGCCTGACCCTTAGATGGCTTGGAAGGCTTACTGGACCCAGGTTTAGTGGGTGAACCTTCCGGCTTAAGTAAGCCACGGAGGATTAACTTATTCCTCCTTTCCTGCAGGACTCGCTGGCTAAAAGAGTGACACAAAGCACAGGAGTCCTGCAGGTGTAAAGGCCCCAGGCAGTAAACACAAGAAGTGTGACCGTCTGTCAGAGACATTTTCTGACAGCACGAGTCACACTTCTTGAAGCCCGAGACCTTTACCTCCTTAGACATAGCCTAAGAAAAAAAGTAACAATATACTCACAAACACACCCCAAAACAGTCACACAAATTAATCCCACAACACAGACACACAGATAGGGATTAAAAAGGGAGGCCTAGGCCTAACTGAAAACTTTTTAACTATTTATAAAGTAACAAATAGTTTTAAAACTATAAGGGGAATAGGGTGATTGTATGGACACTATACACTAAAAAATAGGAAAAAGGGGAAGATAAACCCTGACTAAGCTGTTTGAAAAACTCAAACTTACCTCAGCTGGCAAAAAAGGAGACCTCTTCGCAAAGCGGCAAACGAGATCTGAGGTAGTTCCGCCTTGCATCATGGGATATAGGGTTGCCTCGAGCTGGTAAAAGGAGTTCTCAAGCTAAGCAAGTGCCGAGTCGGAGCCGAGGATCGGCTCCGAACCATCCAGCAAGAATGAAGGCGAGATTGACAACTTAACATTACCGAAGCAACAGAAACAGACAACCAAATTCTTTCCCTAGGGAAAAATATGGTTTTCTGTTTCTTCAATATTTTCAGCATTCGCTGAAAACGGGTCAATATTAGAACACTCAAAATTTTGAACGCTCGGTGTTGAAATCAATGGTGCTTAGAGGGGAACTCAAAGTAAATATTTAAATCATCGGCAAAGGCAGATATATGCAGAATGTTGGAATGTTTTTTTACTTAATTTCAGGAGAAGGACTTCTAAATAAATTTTGAATAAATATGTTGAAAGCGGGCAGCCCTGCCTTGTGCTGTTGGTTATTTGAACTGGGTTTGATTTTTTTTTTTGTTTATATTTAGTGTGGTAGTCGCTTTATTAGATAGGGTTCTGACCATATTTATATATTCATCAGGAAAATCAAAGTACTTCAAAATCTTGAAGAGAAAGTGCAAGTTGACTCTGTCAAAGGCTGTTTGAGCATCTACAGAGAGTGCATATTTGGGGATTTGTCATTTGCTATCATGTTTGTTATAGCTTCTATGGTCAGCTGTTATCCCATACATGCCTATTATTCATGAACCCTAGTAGTTCAGGGGATATAATGTGAGGTATTACTTTATTAAGTCTGTAAGCAAGTATTGATGATAGAATTTTTATATCTAGATTAATTAGGGCAACTGGTCGGTAATCATTGGGGCTGAAGTTATTAGCATTGGACTTTTGTATAAAAATAGTTTGGGAATTATTTATGTATAGATCGGTGATGCCAAATTTAATTATATAATTATAAACTTTAAGTAAAATAGGTGTTAACAGTAGCTTAAAGGATTTATAAAATTCCGCTATGTACCCGTCAGGACCCGGGGCCTTTCCTGGTTTCAGCTTATTTATAGCTAAGAGGATTTCATCAGTAGTTAATGGCGACTTGAGAGAATTTCTTTGGGTGTCATTTAATTTTGGGAATTGTAAGTCATCTAAGAAATTGTCGGTGGACAAATCTCCAACTTGTTTTTGGGGACCATAATCCTCTTGATAAATCTCTTCAAAGACCTGAATAATTTCTTTGTCAGAGAAGAGAGACTTGTTGTTATGGTTAATTTGCTTTATCTTAGAGGGTGGAGATTTGATGTCGATTATCCTAGCCAGCATTCTAGAAGGGGTTTGAGCCCATTCAGCATATCTGTGAAGGAGCCTGAGTTCCTTAAGGGAATACTGATTTAGATGGATTTTGTGCAATTGTTTTTGCAGGGAGATAATCTGTTTTACTATATCTCTAGCATATTTAGTTTACAGTTTTAACTCTAGCCTTTTTAGTTCAAATTCTAATGTAGTTATTTGTGACTTGGCTTGTTTTTGATTAGGGAAGCTTTTTGTATTAGGATTCCTCTGAGTATTACCTTAGCTGGAGCCCATTGTATGTCATGTGGAATGTCTGAAGTGTCTAAAATATTGATTGTGTGGGTTAGAAATTCCTGAACTGCTTGGCATACATTTTTATTATTTAGAAGATTTGAATTAAAGGTCCAGGTTGATAGGGAGTGGTCACATGAGTTAGATCTTATTTTCAGACTGATTTTAGCATGGTCAGATAGATTTCTAGGGTCATTGCTGTACATTGTTTCATAATTTATAAAAACTGTTGAAATTAGAAAAAAGTGTATTCTAGACCAGCAGGCTGTCCTCTGGCAGAACAAACTCTCTAACCTTCTACTTAACAACCTTGGAGTACCACAAGGCTCTATACTAGGGCCCTTGCTGCTCTCCATCTTCATTAACGACCTTTATACCATCATCCCAAAAGTCAGCTGTATCCAATATGCTGATGACTCTACTCTGATTTGCTCAGCCACATCTCCAGTAGAGTTATGGTCAGCTACCCAGACCACCTTTAATACAATAGAAAACTGGCTTTCTGAACATCGTCTGATCCTAAATCCCAAAAAAACTAAAATGCTGTTTTTCACCAACACATAGGTCTACCGCTTTCACCTTTACCATAAAATCAAATGATGGCACAACAATCTCCCCTGACCCATCTACAAAACTATTAGGTGTCATCATAGACAATAATCTAAAATTTGACCTACATGTTAACCAAACTATCAAAACCATCAATAAAAAACTAGGGTCACTTTACAGAATAAAAGCCTTCCTAATCCCTCCAGCTAAAATTGCCATAGCTCGCTCTCACCTTCTTTCAACCCTTCTGTATGCATCCCCTCTACTCTCGAATTTAAACAAGACTGTTCTTAACAAACTCTCAACTTGCTACAACCACATTGCCAGGTTTGCCACTGGGCTGCCTTTTAGGACACATCATTGCATCAATCTAAATCAGCTTGGGTGGCTTGAACTACCCAGCCTAATCCAGTATAACCAACTGATTATGGCCTGTATAATCCGGACAATACTCCTGCACTTAAAAATATTATCACCCCCTATAACAACCCTAGACCGCTTCGATCCTCTAACAAACTACTAATTCAGACTAGCAAAATTAATAATAAAGCCGGTGATTCTCTCTTTGCAAACTCTGTAAGTAGATCCTGGAACTCTCTTCCAGCTGATATTACCTTACTTTCCACTTTAGGTCAATTTAAAACTAGACTCAAACAACATTTGTCATTTAACTGGCTATGTCAATGTATCAAGCCTGGCTAACAATCTCTAGAATGTGTAAAAATCTGTTTACCAATTTACCGTGTAATTTAATTTAATCCTGACTTGTGCTCAGGATTAACTGTAACCTGTGGAACTTGTTTAACTTGCTTGCTTAATCTCTGTAAATAGTCTTGTTTGTAATATGTAATGCTGGTATTATGTAATGCTGTATCTGCTTACCCTTGGAGCTTTTCTCCCCAGGCCTCCGCTGAAAATGGACATGTATCCAGTCGGACTATCCCAGTCAACAAATGTAAAATAAAAATAAAATAAATAAAAATAGACCACTATTTATGGTAGGCTGAGAAAAATGTAAACTTACCGATTGAAGGATCATCTCTGAATGATTCAAAAGGATCATATAGATTAAAATCATTGATTAATTTGTTTATAAGGGTAGTAAGGCCTATAGATTGTTATCCTTGTAGGTTCTATCTAACTCAGGTCTGATAGTCATGCTCCAATCCCCTCCCAATATTAATAGACAATTTTGAAATTTTTCTAAAGGTCTATGAATTTCGTATAAGAAAATGAATTGGTACATGCAGGGACCATATACATTTAGAATTAAAATATCTTTACTGCAGAAGGGAATTGTACACACTAGGTAGCACCATCTTCCATTAGGATCAAACCCACTGATTATTAGTGTACCTCTAAAAGAGTTTTTAACAATTATGACTACACCTTTACAGGCCGTGCAGTTCCCTGCAGCTGTTATTTGTTTTATCCATTTCCTTCTTGAATTCTTCTCCCATTGTTCTTTTTTTCATATGGGTTTCTTGAATAAGGGTTATCTCTGCTTTAGATCTGTAAGTTAAATGCAACACTCAGTTCTTTTTCTTGTAATTTTGTAGACACTTAACATTCCATGATTCCAGTGATATCATTAGGAAATTATTTTGGGAATCTAATAGCAATTAGAGTTAAATGGATGAATAAAAAAGAAACATTTGAGTTATAGAGGATTATAATACCAAAATTACCAATATTTGTGGACATTCTTAGTAAATCAAATATATAGTAATAGTATGAATAAGTGACAACCCACCCTTTCAGATCTCCCCCCGTGCATAACCACATCCTACTACTATCGGAAAGAGGTTGAAGAATATCATTTACAATTTGAACTATTTTACAAAAAACATCCATCATTCCAAGACCCGCTTTCCAAGACCCGTCAGATAACAGCACAAAAAAAACCTTCCCGCTCTATTTTAACATTTAGATGGTTATATACGGCTATAAACATTGACTTATAACTATCTAGAGAAGGTGGGTGTTATAGACCTAATAGTGCTGGTAAGAACAACAGCTTGAAGTATAATCTAAAACTGTCATGACAAGTACTGAAAGTACATTTTTCCAGTTAAAAACAGTTATTACCATCTCCTAAAATAACTACTAGATGGGAGTGATGCTAATAATACTATTCAAGCATTTAAACATTTATTATATTAATTACACAACATTTGTATTTTTCATGCGAAAGGGTAATGATATAAGGCCAGTATAGGAACTATAAGTAGTAGTGCAGACCCAGAAAAACAGGTAAGTATATACACAAAATGTCCATAACCTAAAAATTTGAGGACTAAGAGACTTTCTTGAAAGTTATAACAAAATTAGAATGATAGAGTACTAGTTGTGTTTAATTATATAGTGCATATAAATCCCCCCCTTTTATTCCCCTTCCACTACCCCAACATTATGTCCTACTCTAGACCTATTCATAATGCTACCAGACATACAACATATTAATGACTTAAAGATTTATACAGAAACATGCACATTTTAAAATCCATTTGCAAAATTAATTATTTATGTCATGTCTAAAATGCAGTGGTATTAACAAAGATTCAAGAATGATTAATAACTCAATTAAAAACCTCAGCTTTGGCCGGCTAAGAACTAGCTGTATTCAACTGGACGTATAAGAGAATTTAAGTACCTTTATCTGCACTTTTTTTTTAAAAAAAAACAGTATTTAAATTGATTTTAACTGTGTTGCAGGAATATTAACTAAACTGGAAGTTAGTCAGTGTTTGCTGAATTTTGTTATCTGCTAGTAATTACAGGTGTGGGGGTAGCCACATTCTTTGATTTCCTGTCCTTGCCTATTTAAGTGGTAGTGTGAAATATTTTCTGCTTAAAAACCTCAGCTTTGGCCGGCTAAGAACTAGCTGTATTCAACTGGACGTATAAGAGAATTTAAGTACCTTTATCTCCATTTTTTTTTTCAAAAAATACAGTATTTAAATTGATTTTAACTGTGTTGCAGGAATATTAACTGAACTGGAAGTTAGTCAGTGTTTGCTGAATTTTGTTATCTGCTAGTAATTACAGGTGTGGGGGTAGCCACATTCTTTGATTTCCTGTCCTTGCCTATTTAAGTGGTACAGTGTGAAATATTTTCTGCTTAAAAACCTCAGCTTTGGCCGGCTAAGAACTAGCTGTATTCAACTGGACGTATAAGAGAATTTAAGTACCTTTATCTGCACTTTTTTTCAAAAATACAGTATTTAAATTGATTTTAACTGTGTTGCAGGAATATTAACTGAACTGGAAGTTAGTCAGTGTTTGCTCAATTTTGTTATCTGCTAGTAATTACAGGTGTGGGGGTAGCCACATTTTTTGATTTCCTGTCCTTGCCTATTTAAGTGGTACAGTGTGAAATATTTTCTGCTTAAAAACCTCAGCTTTGGCCGGCTAAGAACTAGCTGTATTCAACTGGACGTAAAAGAGAATTTAAGTACCTTTATCTGCACTTTTTTTTTCAAAAAATATAGTATTTAAATTGATTTTAACTGTGTTGCAGGAATATTAACTGAACTGGAAGTTAGTCAGTGTTTGCTGAATTTTGTTATCTGCTAGTAATTACAGGAGTGGAGGTAGCCACATTTTTTGATTTCCTGTCCTTGCCTATTTAAGTGGTACAGTGTGAAATATTTTCTGCTTAAAAACCTCAGCTTTGGCCGGCTAAGAACTAGCTGTATTCAACTGGACGTATAAGAGAATTTAAGTACCTTTATCTGCACTTTTTTTTTTTCAAAAATACAGTATTTAAATTGATTTTAACTGTGTTGCAGGAATATTAACTGAACTAGAAGTTTTGCCTCTGCTCTTCAGTTAGTCCCACCCACCCTCCCTGTTTTTGTTTTGCTGTTAATCTTAGTGGCCTTGAAACTGCCCGCCCCTCTTGTAAATTTGTGTTTGGATACTCCTTCTGGGCCCATCTCATTTGCTCACTCAACTGAGTGCAGTGAGATCATATTCTGATTTCAGGCACTCCTACTGTGTACAAAGAGAGCATCTGGGAAACAGAAAAAAAAATAAGCTTGTTTCCTGCCTTTCCTGTTAAGTGGTATAGACTATTTGTAGGCTTCTGAGCCCCCAAGCCCATTCTGTGTTGGAGGGAAGCTTTCTAGCTTAGTTTTTTTTTTCTTATAACTAGCCAGTTTTCTAGTTTCAGCACTCAAATCTGTTTCTTTGATCTCAGCACTTGTTCAGAAAAAAAAAATTCATCTGATTTTACTGTACTTGTGTTTCTACCTACTTTATTTTACTTTTGCATCATCTTAAAAGTACTCAATTGTATTTATTACTGCTTGGTGTAACTCATTCTAAGCCTTTTGGTTTAAACACTTGGGCTTCGGACCAGTTGTTTTACATTAAGAAGGTTTGTGCTCTGCACTGTAGTGGCAGAACAGGCAGCTTACAACCTTCTAAGTTGGGAACTGCTGATTGAGGGCTGAGTGTCTGTTATTCTAAAAGTGTATTAATTCTGGTTTAAGCACTTGGGCTTTCAGGCCAGTTATTTTACATTAAGAGGGTTTGTGGTCTGCACTCTTGTGGGAGGAGAGGCTGGACTCTGCCCTTCTGAGCTGGGAATTTCTGGTTAAAGGCTTATAGTGCATGCATACCTGAACTGCTTCTTACTGAAGTTGGTGCGCCTTGTTTGCTGTGGCATAGACTGGATTCGGGCCTGCTGGATCTAGCTTTGTTTGTGTAACTTGAGCACTAATCCAGGCATTCTCTAAAGTATTCAACTATATTTATTACTGCTTGGTAGTGTAGCTATCATTCTAAATCTTTTGGATTAAGCACTTGGGCTTCAGACCAGTTGTTTTACATTCGGAAGGTTTGTGGCATGCACTGTGGTGGCAGGACAGGTAGCTTTCATCCTTCTAAGTTGGGAACTGCTGATTGAGAGCCCAGTGTCTGTTATTCTTAAAGTGTATTAGTTCTGGTTTAAGCACTTGGCTTCAGGTCAGTTATTTTACATTAAGAAGGTTCGTGGTCTGCACTCTTGTGGGAGAAGAGGCTGGACTCTGCCCTTCTGAGCTGGGAATTTCTGGTTAAAGGTTTATAGTGCCTGAATATTTGAACTGTATCTTACTGAAATTGGTACACCTTGTTTGCTGTAGCATAGACTAGATCCAGGCTTGCTGAATCTTGCTTTGTTTATATGCTTGTTGTTTGTTTGCTTGTTATTTCCCTGGAACGCTAATTCCACCTAATACGCGGCTTCTCAGCGCTTCTGTGGATCACTAGTGATATCTGCATTGCTTACTGTACTTATTCCCTTGTTTCACTTGAAAGAAAGTTACTGTTTGTCATTTTTGCATTTACGTTACCTGTAACACATTGCACTTAAGTTACCTGGCACTTGCTCACTAAAGCAATTATATAAGTCAGCACTAAAAATTAAAAGCACTACACCCTCACTCCCCACTGGCCCTTGTTTTCAATTATAAAGGAATTCCCAATATTATTCTAGCATGTCCAAAGGTCAGTTGTCAATCTCCTCTCCGGTCCAGCTGGTGAATCTGGGAATCTTGAGGCAATGTTACAACTGCCTCATGTACACAGACAACCCTCTCCTCCTCCCAACAAATTCCAACACATGTGAGAGATGCAACCATATAGCCAAACTGGAGGCTAAGCTCTCTCAACTCAGTACTGGCATAACCAGTCAGGAGGAGAAGGAAACCACACTCACTACAATTCCAGTCTCACATAGACCTACCACGACAGCAAACCAAACACATAATCACACAAAAACATACTCGCAGGCTCTAAATAAAGATCTGCCTAAGCAGCAGAGACCTCCAAAGCAGACACCCAAGCAACCGCTACCCCAAAACAAAACACGTGCAACACATATCTCACAAAGCCAGTGTGCCGAACAGTCACAGCCCTTAAGACTAAACAACACACCTGATACACTTGTAATAGGTAACTCTATCATCAGGCACACTGACGTCCCGCTCACCAGGCTGAACAAGGAGAGGGTCACGGTGAGCAGCCTGTCGGGTGCTAGGATCCGCCACATAACACAAGCACTCAGGTCACTATAAGGCAAGTACAAATATGACGCAGTCATTGTCCATGCTGGTGTGAATGACCTGAGACGTACCTCCCTGGACTACATGAAAAGAGACAGAGGAGCTCTCTGAGCATGTAGCCCAGGCTGGTATGACCCTGACCTTGAGTAGCATCTTACCCTCACCAAGAATGATGCCACAATATGAAGACAAGATTATCAATTTCAACAATTGGCTTAAGTACTGGTGTCATTCAAAGGGGATCCAATGCCTGTCAGCTTGGGATGATATGCTCGACATGCCACGATGCTTCGCTAGGGATGGCTTGCACCCGTCACACCTGGGCTTTCGGATATTGGCAAAGGCTCTTGCTACCCCCATTTTTAGGCAAGGCTCAAAAGACAAACCCACTTCCATAGGTATCACAAGGGATAAGAAACTAAGAGTAATGCTACTCAACGCCAGAAGTCTAAACCTCAAGATGAACACACTCGAAACTCTCCTTAGCATGGAGAACATCGATATCTGTGCAGTAACAGAAACCTGGTTCAGGGCTCCCGAGAGCACCCCAGCACTACCAGGTTATACCTCATACCATGCTTTTCGGCCCCAAAACTTGGACCGAACCACAAAAGGAGGGGGAGTATCGATATTCATCAAAGATACCCACACCTCCAGGTTGGTGGCAAAGCACAAAGCATCAGAGACTATCCATGTGCAACTAACAGTGGGTAAAACTGCCTTCCAGTTTATAGCCTGCTACAGACCACCCTCCCAAACCCAGGAACCCCACTCGGCCTTCCTGAGAACACTGGAAAATATGAAGGTTTCTCCAAACACCATTATATTGGGCGACTTCAACTACCCAAACATAGACTGGGAGCATTACTCTAGCTCCAACACCCTAGCCCAAAGGTTCCTAGAATTTATAAACTCAAATGCTATGGAACAACTTGTTACCACTCCCACAAGAGGGGAAAACATACTGGACCTGATCATCACCAACATGGGGACTCTATGCTCCAGACCAGAAGTGTATCCCTCACTGGTAAGATCAGACCATAAACTAATCTCATTGGATATTCACATCCCGACCCCACCCCCTGCCCAGAAAACCACAGTGAAAAACTTATCTAAAGCAAATTTCACACTCCTCAAAACCGAGGTGGAATCCTTCAAGCCCGGGCCTGTGGAAAATACGGCCCAGACCGCAGAATCCTTTATAAACGCATTCTATGAACACCTTCAGGAATGCATGGATCATGCAATCCCAAATAAAACCAAGACCCAATCCTCCAAAGGCAGACGTCCTGTCTGGTGGACCCCAGCCATAAACAAACTATACAATAGGAGGAGGAAGCTACTAAATGATAGAGCAAAATCCCAAAAAGGGAAGGCATCACTGATCAGTATTAGCAAAAAACTACGGGCACTCATAAAATTGTCTAAGGCCAGCTTCGAGAGAAAAATTGCACAGGACACTAAGGATAATCACAAGGCTTTCTTTAGTTATGTTAGGAACCTGGGTGGTAATTCTCAGATATGCTCAGAATTAGTCCAAAATGACAAAAAATACACCGAACCTACAGACATTGCCAACATCCTAGCTGACATGTTCAGCGCAAACCCCCCCCCCACCAAAAGGGCAAATATCTATCCCAGCAGAGTGCTGCCCCCCTGACATCTCAGATGTTCAGGTAAGAGCCGCCCTCTCCAAAGCAAAAAACACAGCATCAATGGGACCAGACGGTGTCCCGGGCTGCGTCCTACATGAACTCCAAGAAGAGCTAAACCCAAACATAAAACTACTGTTTAATCTCAGCCTTACTACAGGATATGTGCCCACAGAGTGGCGTACAGCAACAGTGGTCCCTCTCCATAAAGGTGGTGCCTCAACGGATCTTGGAAACTATCGCCCCATAAGCCTGACTAGCTTGGTCTGCAAAGCTATGGAAAGGATCATCATGGACCTCATAAATAAAGATATTGGGGACCTACAGACACTGGATCCTACCCAGTTCGGCTTTGTTAAAGGGGCACTGGCTCAGATTTTTTGCTAGAGGAGTTTGTTTAC
>NC_056726.1:1050296145-1050336195 GCF_019279795.1 Protopterus annectens | reverse complement strand
TATCCAGATTTTTAGCTCATATTGTTGGTCCATTCTTCATTACTTTGAGGTTTTGATGGCAAATCACCCAGTGCTGCAGCCAATAAATAATAAAGTATATTTTAATGACAGACATGATATGCTTCAGAAAAAAACACGCTATCACTAATCCTGTTATTCTAACAATGTTCTAAATTTATTGGGCCCATGTTTCTCTGATTATTGTAATAAATTCTTCTAAAATGTAGGAACTAGAGAGACAGTCTTGCAGTTTACACAGGGAAAAAACTGCAATGGGAATAGGATATAAAGTGATTGCTGGGCAGGGACTTACTGTGATCTCACTAAAAAGGAGAATGCTAACAAGGTGGGTGGGATTGTTACGACATCATTACTGATGTCACAAACAGGGAGGTGATTAGCTTAGGGGGTGGTAGTGTTTTCAGCTTCGGTCCGAGGCAGAAGTGTGGTTTTTAGAATGAGCCAGTGCCCCTTTAAGGGCAGATCCTGCCTCTTAAACCTGGTTGACTTCTTTGAAACAGTGACCGAGGCCATTGACGAGGGGAAGGTGGTCCACACAGCCTACCTGGACCTCGCAAAAGCCTTCGATACAATACCCCACTCGGGCATTATAGATAAGCTCACCAGCTTAAATATAAACCCCTATGTCACTAGATGGATTGCAAACTGGCTCAAGGACAGAACCCACATGGTTAGAATCGCTGGAGCCATGTCAGACTCCAAACCAGTTACAAGTGGTGTCCCACAAGGCTCAGTCCTGGGACCTTTCTTGTTCGGTATATATTTCTCGGAGGTACAGGCCAACACGGAAGGACTGTGGCTGACCAAGTTCGCAGATTACTGCAAAATGGGCGCCATAATCGACTCTCCAGCCGACACAAGCATCCTCCAAAAGGGCATCATGGAAACAGACAACTGGTGCCAGAGACATGGCCTCAAGCTAAACGCCAAAAAGTGTATAGTCATCCCCTTTGGCAAAAACTAAGTGCCCAGAAATTACCACATGGTAATCCATTAAGTACAGAAGAAGTAATTAGGGACCTGGGGACCCAAGTTGATAGCAATCTCTCATTTGACAACCACGTGGCCAAAGTGGTTAAAAAAACATTTTATATAGCCCACCTAATCATGAAGGGATTCACATCTATATCAGGGGAGGTCATCGTGCCTCTTTACTCATCCCTCATCAGGCCCATAATTGAGTACAATGCCCCTTTTGGGATGCACCTTACCAGACACCTGCAGCAACTGGAAAGACCCCAAAAGTACCTCACCAAGAGGATCAAAGGGCTCAAACAGATGCCATATGCTGCCCGGTTAAAGAAACTCCAGCTCTACTCAGTGGCATACCGCCTGTTCAGAGGCGATCTGTGCCTGACGTATAAAGCCATGTCCAACCCGAATTAATGGACATGCTGCACCTCAGAAAATCCAAATCCCATCGAGCCGCTCGAGAGACTTCAACCTCAGCACTGAAATAAATAGGACATGCTGGAGGGACAGATTCATAACCCAGAGGCTCCCTTCACTCTGGAATAAAATCCCAGTCCAGGTTAGGCAGAGTCCCTCATTGACTCTCTTCAAGAGGAATCTTGATGAGTGGATGGGAGATCGTAGGTTTACCCCGGGTATCACTTCTGTGTCACTGTTAGACAGAGGCACAGTATACTAACCTCAAAAAAGGGCATAGCAAAATAAATTTAAAATGGGTGGCGAAAGCCAAACACATTCTGGCTAGGCTTATAAATGCCCTAGGGCAGATAGCCTAGTATGAACCTATGAACCTATAATAGCATTTTTGAAATTGCTTGAAAACACTTTGTAGAAAACAACATACTATAATTTACATATAAACCAATACCTTGCAGACTACAACTACAATTTTATAGGAGAAAGTTAAAGATTCAAGGTTTCAAGAAATGGTTTTAAGATATGGTTGCATGATGCAATGACGTTGGAGTAAGTACTGTTTTTTTTTTTTTTTTTTATGTTTTGATGATTGCATTATAGGTCCTCCATGGAAACATGGATTTTTCTTTAACAATCTTTCTGTTCATTTGATGTGCTATAGACTTGGCACTTCCTGTGTCTCTTTGACAACGTCCATGCCTGTTTTCCTCATGCTCTTTTATTTTAACTAGCATCATTGGAGACATGAAATGTGGCCATTAGCAGGCAGATTAATCAAAAGAATTACTCTGCAGGCTGCATCGTAGACGAAGAACATGAAAAGTCTAAGCAATCGTTTGTATACATGTGAAATAATGGAGCTGGCCTCCAGTAAAAAATGTATCTACTGTATTGCTTATGCTTTTTATCTTCTGTATATATAATATTCTACATACAAATAAAACCTGGATACAAGAAAATTGCAACTTGCTTATGGCAGGAAACAACGTACAAAAACTCATCCTTTCCTCATTCCCTCAGTATAATTTTATACCACATTCATATCTCATCAAATCATTTCAATGAACAAACCAGTAGCCTAAGCACTATTACAAAGGTATTGTAACATGTGAAGCATGTTAAAGCATTCATTTATCTGTCCCGTTTAGCATATTATTTATTGTTTCTTCAAAACTGCTGCTCATGGAAGAAATGTAAAGTCAGTATTGACAACTGAGTTGGGTTGATTCACCAAACAAAAAACAGATATTCAGAAACAGCTATTTACAGTACCGTGGATATCAGGTAGAAAAAATAGAAGAGCTTCGCTATTTATGAAGGGCTGTTGATCGTTTGTTGTGTAGACTTCTTTAGTGGATCTTCCGGCTTCACTTCAACTCCTGTTCTTATCCCCTCGATTTCTTAGTCCTTCGTTTCGCCTAGCAGCACGAGCTTCCATCGTGTTGACGCACAATGTGTGAAGTGTCAGTAAACCTTACCCTCGTTGACCTTGCTCTTCCTGCTTTAGATCGGGAGTTAACTGCAAGGTCAAAGGGAATTAGACGACTCCATGGTACAGCTACTAGGCCTGTAAATGGAACGTCGAGATGGAAGAAAGAAATGGGGCGAAGCGTTTTACCTAAAAGGTAATTTACTCGACGTAATGTTTGCAGATTGGGTATGTGCCAGAAAGGATTCTGAATTTAGAGCATTGTTGGCAGTTTTCAGGATCTTGACTGCTTTTTATTCTAGGACGCTCGGTGTTTCTTCGAATGCTTTGGTAAATGTAGATTTGGTCTCATGTAGATTCTTGACAGAGTAGATGATGCTATTATGTTGAAAAGAGAGAGTCGCTGGATACTTCATTTGGAATTTAATGTTTTTGTTTATCAGAAATTTGCAAAAGGGCAAGAGGACTTGTCTAGACTGTTTCATAGGAAGAGGTAGGTGTTTAGGTATTGTAATTTTATTTCGTTTCCAGGTGAGGTTCTTTTTTTTGCCGACATAATGATAGCGTGAGCATGTGAAGCATTTAATATTCTGGTGTTGACTTGTCTAGGAGTGTCTGGAGATTGTGACTTTCTTAGGGCCTTATGTATTCTTTCATAGGTGGGTTCATAGGTAGGTACTAGGCTATCGGCCCTGGGGCCTATACAAGCCCAGCCGAAAACGTACCCTGGCTTTTGCCACCCAAGAAAACTATTTTCCTGTGCCACTGTCGAGCAGATCCACAGAGGTGATCCACGGGGTGAATTTCCTATTTCCCATCCAGTCATCAAGATTTTTCTTGAAGAATGCTAATTAGGAGCTTTGTTTGATATAGATAGTTTATTCCAGGGTATGGGAAGTCTCTGGGACAGGAATCTATCCCTCCAGCATGTTCTGTTTATTGTGGTGACAAGGTTTAGGTCCCTAGAGCGTGTAGCTGGGAGGGATTGGGATTTCTTTAGGTGTAGCATGTCCAATAGCTTTGGGTTTGACATAGCTTTGTATGTTAGGCAGAGATCACCTCTGAGTAGACGATATGCGACGGAGTAAAGCTGGAGTATTTTTAGATGTTCTGCGTAGGGCATCTGTTTGAGGCTGGTAATCCTCTTAGTGCGGTATTTCTGTGGCCTTTCTAGTTGTTGTAGATGTCTTGTGAGGTACATACCAAAAGGGCGTTGTACTTTATAATGGGTCTAATGAGTAATGAGTAGCGGGGAACAATGACCTCTTTTTTTTTCTGGATGAGAAACCTTTGATGATGAGGTGTGCCATGTAGAAGGATTTCAGGACTACTTTGGCAATGTGATTATCAAAGGAGAAACTACTGTCCACCTGTGTCCCAAGGTCTCTTATCACACTTTCAATGTTAAGTATACTACCACCTATGTTGTAGGTCATGGGTACAGAGTTTTTACCAAAGGGGATGACAATGCACTTTTTGGCATTGAGCTTGAGGCCATGGCTTTGACACCAGGCATCTGTCTCAGTGAGGCCCTTTTGTAGGATGTCCACATCGTCAGGAGTTTCGATTATGGCTCCTAGTTTGCAGTCATCTGCGAACTTCGTTAGCCAAAGACCTTCTGTGTTAGCCTGTACTTGTGATCAACTGAGATAATTCCTTGTTTTCAATGATAAGATCAAAGATTTCATTAGCAATGCTACTAAGTTGTGACTGTTCAAACGTCTCTGGTATACCTCTGATTAGCACATTGTTACTTTCTGCCTTTGAGATCTGTTATTTTCTATTGCAGGTTTTTGATGGAAGTTTCATTTGTAGAAATGTTTTTTGTAGCTCCTGTATTTTTATTTCATTCTTCATAATTTTTGTTTCGTTTTGGTCCAGTCTAGACATAATTTGATCCAAGTTATCTCCGAATGAAGTTAGCTTTGTAGAAAAAGCTTGTATCTCAGACTGAAGTGAAATTAATTCTGCTTTGAGCTCCTCCATGGTAAAGGGCTGTTCAAGTTTAGATTTATGGATTTGTTTAGAAACTTCTGTCTGTGCTTTAGATGTTTTTTTGTCTTTTCGTAGAAATTTCTTTCTCTGGAGATGAGATTAATGAAAGTTTAGTCTTCAAAGATTGCGATTCCATTTGTTCAATTTTTATAAGTTTTCTGTTTTTGTTTGTGTAGGCTCTTTTTCAAAGCTGCCAGGCCCGAGCACATGTAGCTGGATTCACCACTGTACCGAGCACATGTAGCTGGATTCACCACTGTACCACCGCTACAGAAAGGATCTATCTAGCTTGTTGTTGCCTCAAAACTAGAAAATATACTTCAGGTAGGTAAATGTAAGATTATCCTAGCTTTAATTCATTTCTTTTGTAAATTTTTCTGCTGTGGTGACAAGTGATTTGAATAGATTAATAGTTGATATTAAGAGCTAGCTGAAGTTAGTGCTTTCTAGCTTTCAGCCATTTTGAATTCCTCTCACAAATGTCAGTGTTGAAATACCCTAGGTGGGTTTACTTTTGTGCTAAATATGGCAAACCTGCTTCAGAGGGATCCTGTTATATATATATATATATACATACATATATATATATATATATATATATATATACACATACATATATATATATATATATATATATATATATATATATATATATATATATATATATATATATATATATATATATATATATATATACACATATATATATATATATATATATATATATATATATATATATATATATATATATATATATATATATATATCATCTATATATATACACATATATCATCTATATATATATATATATATATATATATATATGTGTATGTGTGTGTGTGTATATAAAATACTGGAGCTCTTGACCTATGGTTAGAATTTCAGACACTTTAGCTTAATGTCTCAGGGGAGGCTGAGGCAGAGACAGTGAACAGGGAGAAACAGTTGCAAAGTAAACAGAAAGGCACTAGAATGCAACTTTAAATAAGTAAACAACAAGTAGAAGACTGTAGCAGCAATATTGAAATATAAACAGTTATAAAAAGTACTGAAGCACAATTTGGAGCAGAATTCACAATACTATCACTACTGCAGTCCCAACAGAGTCTAGGGCACCAGGCTATCCAGAAATGTAAAGTAATACCTGTTTATGGGTCCCCACAGATTATCTATTCTATAATCCTAGTATCCTTATAAGAAACATATGAAACAATGGCAGACCACTTTGCAATTAAACCATGATAAAAGATAAAATATTATCCCAGGGATAAAATTCCAAAGGGGGATATTCCATGGTAACTTTCTTGTCACTGTTGCTGTTCTGCCTTGCCCTTAACCCATTAAGCTGTTTACTTAACAGATTAGGCTATGGCTACAATCTGACTCCTGGAAAACAAAGTCTAAAGACTTCTTATCTTCTATTTGTCGATGGTTTAGAACTGTATAGCTCATCAGATGAGGAACTGAAAGCACAGCTGCAGGTTGTCTTAACTTTTTCAGTTGATATTAGAATGTCATTTGGCCTTTATAAAAGTGCAAAAGCAACCTTTAAAGCAGGAAAACTGCAGCACCAGAAAAACATAACTTTGGGACAAGAATGTGATATAAAAGAACTTGAGCAAGAGGGAGTGCATGAATAATTGGGAATTGATGAAGGATCAGGAATAAAACACGAACAAATGTGAATAAAACTTAGCAAGGAATATTTTAGAAGACTTAAATTAATCCTGAAAGCAGCATTGACGTCTAGGAACAAAATCCAAGCAATAAACCAATTTGCTCTTCCTGTCCTAAATTACAGTTTTGGAGTAATTGATTGCCCCAAAACTTGTTGGATAGATTAGATATTAAAACAAGAAGGATGCTTTATGCTCACCAAATGATCTATAAAAATCAGTGCATACCAAGATTATATATTCCCCATTCCGAAGGAGAGATAGGCCTCCTTGAAACTGATTTCATGTACCGATCTGCAATGGTGGGACTTCATACACTTCTGCTGACCTCATGAGACCCAAACATAGTAAAAGTTTTGAAACATGAGGAGAATAGATATAGGATGATATTCCTGCTTAATCTAGTAGAAGCATATCGGCGTCAAGCAGGAATAGAAATCAAATCAGAAGTAGATAAAAATAAGGCAGCAACTGAATGTGCCAAAAAAAAAACAAAAGAAAGAATATAAGGTGAAAGATCAGATGAAAAGTTTTGGAAAATGCATAAATATAGCGGCAAGTGTAGAAAACTTCTGGAAGTACCTCATGTTGATCAGGAATGAATGCAGGAATGGTTAAGGAGAGGTGAATTTAAACTAAGAGATGAAAGGTTAATATTGGTGGCTCTAGATAGTGGGCTACATACAGGCTAGTTTACAAAGTCCATTGGACGTGGGAGAAACAGACAAATGTAGGTTTTGTAAAACCGAACTGGAAATAGTTGCACACCTTGTTGCTGGTTGTGACATACTAATGGCAGGAGGACTGTATACTGAAAGGCACAATAATGTGGCGAGACTGTTGCACTGGGGATTGTGCAAACGTTATGGTACTGAAGTGGCTGAAAAGCACTGGAAACATGAGCCACAAAGCATCATAGAAAACAATGAAGTCTGCATCACATGGGATTCTCCATTACCAAAATTTCAAAAGATAGATGCTAGAAAACTGGATATAGTGGTCCAGGAAAAGAAGACAAGAGTAGCATCGATCATTGAAATCGCACAGAGATATATAAAGTTATAAAATATCAGGATCTGCAAGCAGAACCAAGAGCAATGTGGAGGAAAGATACTCAAATAGTTCCAATAGGGGTTGGGAGGGTGGCCTGATAGTTAAGGTGTTTGCCTTACAAACACAAGGTATAGGGGTTGAATCTCACAGGGGATAAATGGCTAGGCTTAAAATGGCTCGCAAGGGCAGTTAGCCTAGTACTAATCTATGAACCTATGAACTTAATAGTAATAGGAGCAACAGGTCTTATAAAAAAAGAGTCTAAAATCTTATTTAGATATGCTACCAATACATGTAACTCTGTATGAACTGCAGAAGGAGTCATTGCTGGGTATATTGCAGGTGCTGCCAAGAGCACTTTTGCCTGACATCAAAGAGTGAAACAATACTTATTTCATGAACTTTAATCGTACTTTGACTTAGGAATGGGGTCCATTCCCTTCATGGTAGTAGAAACCCAAAACATTTGGAGAAATTAAAAAAAGGATTATATACAAGAGCCAGCCATGGGTTGGGTAAGGCCAGTCTATAACTAAATGGGATAGGTTATTTTGACCATAAAAAGGGAAACTGGTTAGGCTTACAATGGCCCATAAGGGCAGTTAACCTAGATCTTATCTGTGAGCCTATAAACAGCTGTACAACGTACTGAGGCACAAATACAGGAGGAGAATTTACAATACACCACTACTGCAGTCCTACCATATACAAAGAAATCAGACTATCCAGAAACTTTCCAGTAATGCTGTTTATAAAAACTACAAGAAAAATCTAGCCAAGTTAGAGTTTCCACTGTGTGATTCCTTAAACCTCTTGCCTTAGAGGCACATGAGAAATATGCAAATGATCCCTTAAGGGCATCAGGTGTTTCAGGTATATGGCAGTTCTGAATGCACAGGACATTTTTTTATTTTTTAAGTCTGTAATGGACAAATTCATGCCAATAAGGCAAAATCAATAGCTGTGGACATGCATGTTTCAACCTTCTTATTGTATCTCAGCACAGCGTAAGTGGACTGTTTGGCTGACCTTTAGAAACACAGGGTTGTTGTACCCATCTGATGTCCTTAACCATTAAAGCATCTGCAAAATATCTCAACTAGCAAACTAAAACAATGAAAGGTAATGCTGTTTATGTAAAAATGCTGTAATAAATGATTAACTGAGTCTCAAATCTGGCAGTACCTCATATTTCTTCTGCAACTGTGAATGAAGCTAGAAGATCAAGGCCCTAAACAGGGCTGTAAATGCAAACAGGTAGTATTTACAAGTAATTCTACTTATGCAGATAAAAGTGCAGTATAATGTAGAAACAGTCCTAAAATCTTGCAGTAATACACAGTCTTCACACAACTGCAAACGAACATACAAGACTAACGTCTGTGAACAAACTGAAAAGAAGTATAAATAACACCTTGGATCTCTCCTAAAAGAGATTAGTAGCCTTGTTAGACTTACTTGTTAGTTAAGGATGAATAAAATACTAAAATAAAAATAAAAACACTTTACCACTCTTTTTTCTATTTTATACATTTTAATGGGTAAGCCCACTGGCCATTGGTGTTCCTTTTCAGAGGCAACCCAAGAGCATTATCTTTTCAGTGACTTGCAAAGTGTGACACAGTAGGTAAGAAAAGGTGGAAGGAATCAAACCCTGTATCATTGCTACACAAATCAGCTATTTAAATCCTGTTTCTTAATCCTGTGAGCTAACTTTAAGACATTTAGTGAGCTTGTTTAGCAATGGTATCCATTCAACATCCTTTCCCTTTGTCACAGCTTAGGAAAATCCAAGGGTGCTTCATAAAACACACCATCCTTAACCTCTGGGTATGGAAATACCACACTGACTCCACAGTGGGAAATCTGACCATTAGACAGAGCTGGTCATCATTCTACTCTGATGTCTTAGTGGGAGACCGAGGAACCCCTTCCCCTCCTCTACCACCTGCTGCAGACGGTTGTGCTTAGACTCCTCAAAGGGAAACTAGTAAGATTGTCTACACTTAGGTTCATAGCTGTGTACTAGGCTAATGGTCCTGCAGCCTTTACAAGCCTAGCCCATAGTGCCCTGGCATCGTGCTGTCTAATGTTAGTTCCCAGTGCCTCTATCAAGCATAGCAACTGGAGTGATCCTCAGGTTGATTTCCCATCCACTCATCAAGATTTCTTTTGAAAAGAGCCATTGAGGTGCTCTGCTCGACATGTATGGGAAGTCTATTCCAGAGCATGAACAGTCTCTGGCTTATGAACCTGTCCATCCAGCATGATCTCTTGATTGTGGTAATGAGGTTGAGGTCTCTGGAGCATGTGGTGTGGATGGATTTAGATTTATTTAGATGTAGCATTTCTAACAGAGCTGGGTCAGACATAGCTTTGTAAGTCAAGCAGAAATTGCCTCTTAGTAGACAATATGAGACAGAAAGTAGCTGGAGTTTTTTGAGTCTGTCCATGTAGGACAAGTGTTTAAGGCCTAGGATCCTCTTTGTGAGGTACTTCTGTGGCCTTTCCAGCTGTGCATGTGTCTATTGAGGTACATGCCAAATGGGGCATTATACTCAATGATTGGTCTAATGAGGGAAGAGTAGAGAAAGAGATAAGACCTCTTTCTTCCTTGATACAAAACCCTTGGTAATGAGATTTCTGACCACAGTGGCAATGTTGTGGTTGAAGGAGAGGTTGCTGTCAACCTGTGTCCCCAGATCTCCTATAATGCCATCAGTGTTCAGTGGGCTCCCAGCAATGTGGTAATTAGTGGGAACTGAGTTTTATCCAAAGGGGATGATGACGCATTTTTTGGCATTAAGCTTAAGGGCCATGGTTTCAACACCAGTCATTGGTCTCATTGTATTTATGTGCTAGCTGGGTATACCCACTGGGCATAAACATTCCTTCTCACTGCATTCGAACTGCAGACAGTTGCAAAACAGCTTACAGCAAATAAAGTTTTAGGAGACTCCAGCCGCAGTCCACAATGGTAATCTGTGTAGGCAGCCAATGGTCCCACCAGTGCTTTGAAGATTTAAGTCTCTCTTTTCCCAAATGGCCCTTCCCATGCTTTAAGCAGTTAATGAGGGCTCCACCATCTCTCAACAGATGAAGACACATATGCTGTATTAGACACAAGGATACCCATGTCATTCAACTGTTCTAAATTATCATGACTTCATGGTGAAACTGAAGTCTTCTTTTTCACATCCCATGTTATCAGTCTGATTTATATACAGAAGATACATTACTCTGATATAGTGGCATGACTTTTTTCAGTTTCCATTGTCTAAAATATCGATAAAAGTAAAATATTACTGGATTTGTGTCAAAACCTTCTATTAAATACATGTATCATTGTGAAATATAAATGCTGTGTAGTCTAACCCAGTTATTGTACCTTGGAGAATATTATGTAAGTTATGTCTGATTTCCACTGCTGAATTCATATCCTCCTTACCAACTATCCTACTATTTATTTTACCAAAATCACCATTTTTGTTACATTTTCCCTTCTAAGTTCTCTGAAATGTCCTTACTATTCCAATTAAGTTTCATTCCCTGACAAAAACTAAAATAAAAATGCAGGGTATTGAAATAAAAATGAGACAGTAGTGCTTTAGCACTCTTTTTAAAAACAGAGGCATTTATGGAATGAATACTAGAAATTATTTTACAGTTATTAGGGAGGATAGAACTTTCCTCGGAAGGGATAGCAGGACAGAATGTAAATTTAAAAACTGGGTAGAAATAAAAGAGAAAGATATCTGGTTAAGAATTAATAGGAATTATTTAGAGCGGCTGACAAAGGTTAAAGTATCACAGAATAATTGAAATTTCTCATAGTAAGAAGAGGAGCAACTTCAGAGAGTTAAAGGAAAAATAAGATAGCATATGGATAATATACAACAGTTTAAAAAATATATTTTAAACAACTATTCTAAGATAATAACTTCATGGCATGAAAACTATTAGTAGAATGACATCTTTAGGGAGACTATGACAGGAAAAGCAACGAGCTCCTATAAAAGTGTTAAAGATATTTCATAAAATGTACAAACTTTTATATAAAGCAGAGGAATGTGGAAACATAGAGTAAAATATTATTGATGAAATTCAGATTTAGAAATAACTTCAGCCAAAAGTCAGATGAAATGGAAAATTACTATTTTTCTACTGTTCCATCTACATAATTTGCTTATTGTCTCCTTTTTCAGCTTCTGTGGTCCATTTGTTCCTCGTATGTTGTAAGAACCAGGCCCAGTCAATCCTCAGGGATGGTGGGAGTCCTAGACCCAGTCATTTGCTGTCCAAAGTGGCAGCCTAATAAGTCTGGTCATTTCACTAGTAGGGAGTAGTCAGAAGTCAGACGCTTTAAATGGGCCAAGGCACAGCCATGTGGATGGAGTCAGGGGTTTGTAAGTGGGTCAAATTACAGTGATATGGATGGAGATAATCAACCCCCCCCACCACCAAGGCTATGCCTTCCACAATATCTTGATTATGGGATGTATACATTTGTATTACCACATTTGCTTCTGCTTCAATTAGGTAGGGATACTTTAAATTCAAGAACAGTCTTTCAGTCTTACTAAGGGAACCAGCTGCAAACCTCACACCATGGAAAGCACATCTTTGACCTCAAGCCAGATCCTACAGATCCCATATCAAACCTGGACTGTCCATGTGATTGTGAGGAATTTATCCCTCTATGTCAAGAGAGCTGACCGAGAATAGACATTCATTCAGAATGCTTTCTTTATATCTCTACAAAACATTACAGTGCAAATACATCTGAGTACAGTTACAGCTACTATGAATGTGTGTTTAGGAATCCATTAACAGCTAGGACGCCCTCTAGTCATATTTTTGTGTACTCTTCTGAAGCCTAAACTGGCTGACATCCATACCTACTGTACTATCAATTGCCTTTATCCACCTTGACATTTTTCATAGATGTCTTGCCCTGTACATCATCAGTTGGCACAATACACACAACTGTCTGTTGATCATAGGTTCATATGTACATACTAGACTATCAGTGTGCATACTAACCAGAAGTGAGAATCAAACCCTCTACCTTGTGTCTGTGAGGTAAATACCTAACCATTATGCCAACTCCTACCTCTTCTTGCAGTTCATTCTGTACACAGCAAACCTAGAGCCCAAATAGCCTTTGTTATCTATAAAGTCAGAGGTTTAATTAAAGGGGAGAACATCAGCTCCCAACCTCATGGTAGACTTCACAAGTCCCCTCAACAATCCAAGGTTAACATTGTTGCTTCAGTTGTGCTGCTGCTTGTACATCAATAATATAACAAGTACAGAGCAGAGACATAGGCAGCATGATTCGACATACTAAAATAAATAAATAAATAAATGCATCACTGCCACTTGTCTGAGCATAGTTGCACCACATTATATGTCTAAGCTGATAACTGCTTCATTGGGCTTTTCTCCCATTGCTTTCAGGGAAGTGATTGTTCTGAAATATTTTTTAACACTTTACAACAGATTTTCTGTAGGGTCATAGGTTCACACTGAGCTGTTGATCAGATTGCTCATTTCATAGGTTCGTAGGTCTTTACTCGTTTAACAACCACAAGGGCCCTTTTAAGCCTAGATCTGTTCTGATACCCATGATAGGTGTAAGCATGGGCCTGGGAGATAAACCAATTTCAGGTTACCTGTGCCCATTATAGACATAGGTGCCAATCCAGGGATGAATTTCCAGATTCCCATCCAATTGTCTAAGTTGCACTTGAATTGGGTTAGGGAGAAACTCTGCTTCACATGGATGGGGAGCCTGTTCCAAAGGCGGGGTAGTCTCTGGGATACATACCTATCCAAGCCTCAAGATCTCGTTTTGTTAGTACATTACATATTTTTTTCATATTTCATTGAGTTTGAGGGGTCAGACCATGGGTGAATTTATATTGTCCCAGTCATTCATCTAGGCTGAATTTGAAGATATTTATGGAGGTCCTTAGTTTTACATTTCAGGGGAGCCTGTTCAATAAAACAGAGAACCCCAGAAAGAGAGAGAGGCAGAAAGAGACAGATGTCTGTCTCATCAGCAGGTCCTGTTTATGTAGTGCTGGGAGTTTCATTCCTTCTAGCAGGTGTTTTAAGGTGTTGTTTCTTTTGCAGATGTTTCTAGCAGGTGTTTTAAGGTGTTTCTTTTTCAGAAGTCTAGGACATTACAGAGGACTGAATCGTTCAAGGCTTTGTGGGCGAGGCAAAGGTTGCGTCTCAAGTCTAGAAATCAAAGAGAAGACGGAGTGCACTTTGAACTTGTCTGTGTGAAAAATGAAGACTGTTGTTGATTCTCCTTGTGAGGAAATGCTGTGATTTTTAAGTCATACGCCTAGACTAGTACACAATAAAAGGGAAACTGTATTCTAATATGGATTTGATATAGGAAGAGAAAAGAGAGTGAGGGGTAATAACATCCTGGGACCTGGAAGATATACCACTGGTAATCAGACTGGCTATACAAAAGCATTTCCTAACAGCAGTAGATTGTCAGTGAATGTACTGAGGTCCGTAATAACTTTACCAGTTTTCAAAGAGGTGTCATGTATGTGCTAGGCATGTGGTAGCCTATATTTACCAAAGGGCATTATACTGAATTTCTTGCCATTTTGGCCACAGTCATGGCATGATGTATTTGTGTGAGATCACCCAGTCAAGAGAATCTGGGAGTGAGCTGGCTGGAAAGCGTATGACATTTCTGAGTTTGCAGTCACCTGCAGACTTGGTCAGCCATAGTCCCTTCATATCAGTATTGACATCAGAGAAGTAAATACCAAAGAGAAGAGGTTCAAGGACTGATTCTTAAGTGACTTTATTGTCAGTGACCCTTTTTGATGAGAGTGTGTCCCTACACTAATCATTTTGGTTCCATAAATGCATCAGATCACCATACAGCAGGTTACATAAGGGTTTGCATTTAGTTTGATTGACTTGTCTGTAATACCAGAATGTGGAATGGTGTCAAAAGTCTTTACCAGGATGAGTTAAGCAGTGTCCACAGTCTGACTGCACCCGATGTTTAACTGACTTATTCAGAGAAGTCCAGAGTAATCCATTAAATTTAGGGGACATGATATACATTTAACAAACTAAAACTGGTTTGGATGAAGGAATTGTAGACTAGTTAGTCTGGAGTTACTGATCAGCACTTGATCTCAACAGCAAACAGAAGGATCCGTGTCACTGAATAATAGTTTTGTTACCATCCATCATGCTTATGCAAACTTTCACAGTTTCCATCACTGAGCAAAGGATGTGAACAGTGAGATCTGCTTTATAGCATGAATTTTGTGCCATTTTTTTAATGACCTCTTGGTTGGACAGACTTACTACTACAGTGACATAAGTCATACAAATAAACATTTATCCTGTGGTGCTTTGAAATGACAGATCTGAACTTCAGTAATATAAACGTTAATCCACCAAAGTGAACTGAAAAAAAACCTTTTAAGCAATCATCTGTTAAGTTTTTTCATTCCAACAGTTATACAAATAGAACTTCTCAGTATTGGTGATTATACTGTTGGTCTTAATGGTGGATTAAATAAACATTTATGGATGTTGGGGATGCCAAATATATATATATATATATATATATATATATATATATATACAAATAAGAGCAAACGTGGAGGAGAATGGCACACACAAGTTTGGGTTTGTGGCGGTAGAACAAATTTGATGCATTTTATTTATATATATATATATATATATATATATATATATATATATATATATATATGGGTCTACTGCTCTACATCGAAAATACACTTCTTTGAAATAGAGCAGTAGTCCCTACACTTCAGCAAAAGTCCACTTAAATGAAAGTGCACTTTTGCTGAAGTCTAGTTCCATGGGCTACCCAAAAAAAAAAATACTAAAACATGATTTTGCAGGGGGCAAGCCCCCCTGCACCCCCACATGTGGGGAGCTGTGCCCCCACACCCCCCTACTTAAATATACCAACTCCGAGATTGCACTACAGCAGGGAAAAGGGAATATTCCCATTCCATGCTGTAGTGTGACTGCTGACGTCAATGTTCAAAGTTTCACTACTTCAAACAAGTGGACTCAGTGAAGTGGGGTTCGAAGTAGTGAAACTTCGAACATATTGACAGATCCCATATATATATATATATATATATATATATATATATATATATATACACACAAAACAATACTAAATTTCATAAAGCTTATTCCACATTTACTACTTTCACAGTTAGTTTTTAACTAAGATTTCATTGCACTCTTTAGTTATTTTTTTAATTTTCCACATTTGCTTTTCCTCTATTTTATTCTTATATATATATATATATATATATATATATATACACACACACACGCAAACAATACTAAATTTCATAAAAATCTTTTGGCTTATTCCACATTTACTACTTTCACAGTTAGTTTTTACCTAAGATTTCATTGCCCTCTAGTTATTTTTTTAATTTTCCACATTTGCTTTTCCTCTATTTTATTCTTTCTAAATGTTTTTTCTATATTTTTTTTATTATCCATATTATTTCTTGTTCTGTTTTAACATTTTCTCCTTTCTCATTCTTTATTTCTCTCATTATTCTTTTACCTTTTTTTCTTAGTATCATGTTCAATTATTTTGCAACCTTTTCTTTATTTCTTTGTAGGGAATATCTTTTTTAAACATTTTTAAAATATTTTTCCATTTATTTCATATAGCTTCCTCTCTCTTTCAAAATACATTTTTTCTTGTTTCTTACTACTCCTTTAAATACTTCATGAATTAATTCTTTATATTTTTGTTTCTCTTTTATATCTTGCCATTCCAAAAAACAGTTTTTAATATTTTCCTTAAAATGTACCCACCAAAATGTCCATTGTTAATCAAAAACATTCATGCCTATATGATCTTTCATTTAAATGATTAACACATTTTCTATCTTCCTAGTTTAAATCGGTTTAATTTAACTTTTCATATATTTTCTTTTCATATATTTTCTATCTTTATGTATCCCCCTTTTTCTTTCTCTATCCAAATTACTAAATAATCTGAAAATCCTGCTACTTGTATTCCTTCTTTTATAACTATCACATTTTCTAAATTAAAAAAATAATCTATCTCTGTTCTTATATTATTTCTTTAATAGGTCCACTGTTTGTTATTCCATATATATAACTTCCCACTTTTTATTTTTTCTGTTATTATCTTAACATCCCCTCCCTCTTTTTTCTGCAGTCACAATTAAAGTCCCCATCTAATCATACCTCCACATTTGTCTAGTCAGCATATGTTCACTGGGAAAGTCAAACTTGGAGCGAAGCTAATTTTCAGTGGAGGCCCAGAGAGAAATGCTCCAGACTCATGTATTTACAACGTGGGAAGAAATCAGAGCACCAGGAGAAAACCCAATTGAATGAAGGGAGAACATGCAGACTCTACACAGAAAGCACCCCCAGCCAAGAATTGAAGTGGAGAACCTCTTGCTGTGAGGTGAGAACACTAACGCTGCACCACTGCACCATCCAATTTTATGCCAGTATAATCTAATAGTTTTAAACATTACCTGTCTTTCTGTTTTTGTAACATATGCATGAACTGTAATAATTTTGTATACCTTCTTTTTACCCCTTACATCTGTCATTGTAATTCTACCTAATATTACTAGGGTGTAATCTAAATCCCTATGGATTTTTGACATACTATATCATATCCTGAACATGTTTATTTTCCCATATTCCAAATCATTTCAGCTTCCCATAATTTTTCTGCTTGTAATCTCTCTTTCCTTCCTTTAAATGCCTGGTATCTTCCAAAATAATAGTAATATCCATGTTACTTATTGAACATCATTCCAATAAACCTAACCTTCTTTTGATGTTTCATACTATTCACATTTATAGCTAAGATTTTCACCTTCCTTCTTTTATTGTTTATTATTTCATTTTTCTTCTATCCTTCACCTTTTTATTTTCTCTCTTACTTACCTTATTTCTCTATCTTTTACCCTTTTCCTTGTGGAATTATTTTTCCCTTAATTACTCTCCAGTACGTCTTCTTTTTCACTTGAATCTACCATTTTCCATCCCTTGCATTTTCTCTTCTTTCATGTGTTATTTTTCTTTGTCTCTGTTTTCCTCTATCATTTTTGCACTTCCTGCTGTTTTTCTTGATATATTTCTGTATTTTTCTTGTATTTGTTCTTGCTCTTGCTCATATTTGTCATCCTTGTTTTATTTTCTGTAGTTTCATTACAATACATCCATAAATACCCAGTTTGTTCAAAGTGTCTACATTTCATTTCACATTTTTAGTGTTGTGTCCCATTTACCTCAAATAAAGCATATCCTTTTATCGCAATTGCTGATTAAATAATTTTACCACAAAAATTTGGTTGCCTCAGTATTTCACTGTACCTCTATTTCCTTCTAAAATTGTCATACTTTGAATAATTATATCTATTTTTCATTTTCCATTTTCAGTATAACATCACATTTCCAACCCCCTGTCCAAGAACCTCTATTATCATAATTTTTTGTAATGTCAATACTATTTTTATATACAGCTTTTAAAAAGTCTTTTAATGTTTCTTTTTCAACTTTAGTTCAAAACTGCACATACTTTCTCATTTTTTGTCTTGCTTGTATCACATGTAAGTTTCATGGACAGCAATTTTTCTTAGCTACATACTGTTCTAAGAATTTCTCCATATATTGACTTGACTCAAAAAATGTCACAAAATTTATCCTCGTGAAACAAAATTTCTAAATCTTGTAAAGGCTTAACCACCTTTACATCATTCTACTGGTTCATTCCTCCCATCTATGGCATTTCTGCTTCTTCCAGCACCTCTACACTGGCCTAGATTCATTTTGCTAAGGATCAACATCCTACACGTTTGTAGATGAATTTTCTATAACTCTTTTGATTACACTTCCATTCACCTCCTCTTCACTCTCCATACTCCTTCCTGCTTCTCTGCACTGACTCTGTTCCCAGACTAGAAGCCAGAAGTCCCACAAGAAACAGGGTCCCTGATCATAAAAGAGTAGTGAAAGCTCCCCAATGCCCTAGGCAAATTTCCCCTAGTAATATAAATACCACCTCAGCTTTCCCTGAAGAGAGGCTAGCCTAGTGATGCTAACTGGTCAGCAAAGTGTAAATAAAAAAATAAATAAACCACACCAATGATGTCATCCAAGAACTAACTTTAATAAACAGAAATATGGCTGGATACAACTTTTCAGTTTGAAGACATTAATAATCGTACCAGCAATTCTCTCAAAATATAGTTTCAGCTGAGTAATTTTGAGAAAAAGATTATAGAAGTGTAAGTCCCTTCATTTGCAAAATATTTTTCATGAGAGTGAATTTCTGTGAAGAGAGTTCCCAAAGAACTAAGAGTATGGACGTTTCCAAACGGGATCACTAGGGACTCAGAGGTTTAAGTTGAGGTAATAAACTTATATGATAAAAAGGACTTTGGAATTATGCTTCTTTTAATGAGAAACAATAATACAATTGTGAACAGTCTGTTGGAAGAGATTCAGCCACTTAACAGATCCATACATCGATATCTTTTGCTTTAATGGTGTAGTGCACAGTATAGAGAAGTTTTTATTACTATTGAGAACAATATGGAGGAAGTTAATAGTACAAAAGAGAAAAACAATACACAGAGACAATGTGAAGTATACTGAACACCAAGATTATGCAGTACCTCAAGCTCGGTCAGAGAAAATTAGGTACAAGCACTCAGGAAAACGTAACATCTTCAGGACAGGTAGACACCACCATTTGCAACATGTCAAGGTATTATAACAATAATCTCTCTCCAACAGAAATGAAGATCACATCAACAATAGCAATAAATATTTTTACTCTCAGATGTTCTAAGCATCTGGCAAGCAAACAAATATACAATTAAATGTCAGAGAGAGAGAGAGAGAGAGAGAGAGAGGGAAGGCAGGCCTTTCAAATGATATACAAGCATTCTTTGGAATCGTGTCAGAAATGGTAAATGATTTATTATACAATGACCCCGCATTAATATTCCAAAACAAACGTTGTAAATCAAAGTTATAGTAATGGAAAAAGGTCCGGTCACCTGGACTTTTTCCATTAGTATAACTCTTTTTTTTTTTTTTTTTTTACACCAACGGAGAATGCAAGATCTCCTTTGCTTCACACTGTCTCGCTATGTTAAAGGAGTTTAACATAGCAAGACAGCTTTAAAAAAAGCAACAGAGAATCTCCGTTGCTTTTTTTAAAGCTATCTCGCTATGTTAAACTCCTTTAACATAGTGAGACAGTGTGTAAAAAGCAACGGAGATCTTGCTTTCTCCGTTGCATTTTTGTCTCGCTATGTTAGATGGGTTTAACATAGCGAGACAGCTTTAAAAAAAGCAATGGAGATTCTCCGTTGTTTTTTTTAAAGCTGTCTCGCTATGTTAAACTCCTTTAGCATAGTGAGACAGTTTGCAAAAAGCAATTGAGATCTTGCTTTCTTGGCTGCTTTTTTCAAAACTGTCTCGCTATGTTAAATGGGTTTAACATAGCGAGACAGCTTTTAAAAAAATTTTTTAAAGCTGTCTCGCTATGTTAAACTCCTTTAACATAGCGACAGTTTGCAAAAAGCAACAAAGATCTTGCTTTCTCCGTTGCTTTTGCCCACAGCTCTGATCACCTGCGTACGCATATGCATGTGCAGTACATCAAAACTGCCGCAGAATACCAGACAGCTGCGGAAGGGCAGCAAGGAGGCATTATATAATGCCATTATTTAAGAAAAGTAATTATTTTTTTTCTTAAATAATGTCATTGTATAATATCAATAACCCACGCCTGGGTGTGAGTAATGCTGGATTTACCCACAGTTGTCTTTGTTTGGCCACTCGGGCTTCGCCCTCGTGACCAAACCACACCAACCGTGGGTAAATCCAGCATTACCCACACCCAGGCGTGGGTTATTACTATAATATACAACACTAAATTAGATTATTTTCAGCCTTCCAACATTGAGGATTGACAAGGTACTGTGACTAGATTTCTGAATTTGAGTTTGAAATGTTTAATTACATTCACCTCACTTCAACTCAAGGGCATGTTAACATCTTTAAGAAAGTTTTTTCTTTTGTACTGATAAGCAAAGCTGATGTTGCCCATGTGCTAATTGATTTAAAATTTTACACAAGGAAATTAAATCTAGCATTATTGTATAATAAGTCCAAACATTTTGCCACAAGGGACAATAGATTGGTTAGAAAAAAACTTTATTCCTTCTTCCCATCCAGAATTACAAATCTTTGAAAAACATTCTGAACTAGAAATTAGGAATTTATGTAATTAAAAAACAAATAAAACTAAAAAGTATTTTAAAACTCCCAACTCTAAGATATAATGCTTTATGTGAATTTTTGATAAATAATATGTTGAGTCATGAAGCCAGAGAAGAGTGTACTTATTGTTATCCTAGACCATGTTGATTATGTTTCTAGGATGACACAAATGTTAAGTGAAAACTTATGCACCAGTTTCTTGTAATTAAATTAAAGCTGTTTATAGTTATTTTGTATGATTTCTTAATACAACATTTAGCTGATGTTAATTTGTATAACTTGTTTTTTTGGTTGAGAATCTGATAGTACCAGCTATATTTGGGATACTCAAGGTTCATAAGGATAGTAACAATCCACCATTGTGACCAATTGTTTCATCAGCTGGTTCTGTTACAAGATTACAATGGTTTATGAGCATTGTTCATAATTTCACTGTCTTAGACACTAATAAAATTAAATTAATTGAATTGTGTATGGAGTTACCTTTGAGTTATAACTTCCTATATTATATGCCTTGGATGCATACTATTATTGTGTAAAAGTGCATTCCTGCATGTAGGTTTTCTATATACGCTGGTATGGACTGCACAGAATCAAAGTCTGTTTTCTCTATTTTGACATATAGAAATTCTAAATGTTCAAAAGAGTGTACACATGTAAGTTTCAGAAAGGAAGTGGTACTATGCATATACCTCATGAAATTGTTTAAATCATCAACTGTGCCACCCCATAACATAAAAATATCATCAACAAAATGGACATACCAAAGAAGGTGCTCTGCAAATACATTACATACAATAATAGTTTGCATTCAAGGCATATAATGAGAAATATGCTTAAAGGACAGGTATATAGAATACTTAGGGTTCATAATGATGATACAGTTGCACGCAAAGCTCTTGAATCTTTGAAAAATAATTTTTTAGAAAGGGGCTATCGAGAAATAGAAATAGATACCTGCATCTCTGAAGCTTGGAAGCAGAGATTAGATAGATGCAGGCCTTATTTTAAATCTACAAGCACACATACAGTAGGACGGCAACAGGACTCTACTAGTAATAGTTTTAGAGTGCCTCTACAATATTCTAGTGATACAAGTCAATATTGTGACATTATAAAGAATATCTGGAAGATACTGAACAGTGTACCTGAGTTAAAAGACAAGATGGGAAGTATTCCACATTTTTCTTTCAGAAACAACAAATCCCTCAAGCAACATCTTTGTTATAAGTCCAGTATGCTAGAGAAAGGGAATCCGTTATCTGACAGGATTGGTACATTTCCTTGCAGAAGTTGTTCAGTGTGTAAATTTATTTTTACCTGTCTGTCATACACACACCCAATTTTAAGATTCACAATTAATGTTTATTTTTATGCTGACTGCAAAACGTGTAACCTTGTATATTTTTCTTTGTCAACTATGTCATGCATTTTATGTTGGGAAGACAAATAAACCCTTTAAGGAAAGGATCCTTGAACATCAGAGAGACATAAAGAATAAAAAAGATAGCAATGCCTTAGCAGCACATATTATGAGCCATGGTACTACACACTCATTTAGGTTCTTTGTATTGCACGTTTTAGACACTAATTTAAGAGGAGGTGATTTTAAAAACCACACTGAAACTATTTTTTTATTTATTTTACATTTGTTGACCGGGAGAATCCGACTGGATATATGTCCATTTTCAGCGGAGGCCCGGGGAGAAAAGCTCCACATTTACAGTAAATTATAAACAAGTTACATAGATACATATTAATACATTATTGTAGTAACAAACAAAGTTAGAGAAAAAGGGCATATCATATATGTAATTAATAAAAAAAATGTATCTGCTGGATAGCATTCATGGACAAGACATCATTGTGAAACAGATAGACACGGACAACAGCGTAATTATACTTATACTAGGTAGTCATCTTTTCAAAGGTGTGAGAAGAGTGTTAGGTAGAATAGAGAAGAAAGAAAAAATCTTAAGGGGGTGAGAGAGAAGGTCACGGAGAGTACAAAAGAAGGAGATTGCTTGATAGAGGAGAAAAAGAAGTAAGCTTAAAGGAAGAAGTTAATCTGGATATGAGCATTGGCAAAGCCAGTGAGACTGGAAGTGGTGGGTTAGACTTTTTTTGAAGTGGGGTAGGGAGGTAATGGTGGTAATACTGGGAGGGAGGGAGTTCCATATCTTACCAATGGAATTGGCAAATAGAGCATCGCCTCCAGAGTTACAGGATTTGACTGTTTGAATAAGTGTCCTGCATGAGGACCGAAGGCTATTTAGATTGATGTATGGTATGATTAAATTCTCCAGTGCTGGAGACTTTTCAGGGTGTTTGAGTATTTTGAATGCCTCAATGAGTTGGTTCTGCTGGAGAAGGTTTGGGAGTTCTAACCAGCCGAGGTATTTTAGGTTAATACAATGATGGGTTCTGTATGGTTTACCAGTTACAAATCTGGCTATATGATTATAGGAGCATGATAGTTTATTTAGGTCAGATTTATTAAGGTTGGTAAACATTGGGGAGGCGTATAGAAGGGTAGAGAGTAAATGCGAGCGAGCAATGGTTACTTTTGCAATTGGTGTTAGAAAGGATTTGATTCTATATAGTGACCCCAGTTTCTTGTTAACGGTCTTAATAGTTTGATTAATGTGGATGTCGAATTTGAGTTTATTATCAATGGTCACCCCTAATAGTTTCGTGTGGGAGTCTGGGGAGATAATTGTCCCATTATTGGATTGTATGGTAAAGGAAGTGTTAGAGAGTTTTTGGGTTGGATGGAAGAGTAATAATTTGGTTTTCTTTGGATTCAGGATTAGCTGCTGTCCAGATAGCCACTTTTCTATTGCTGTAAAACAGCTTTGGGTTTTAGATAGTAGTTTGTCAAGAGATTTGTCAGAACATACTAATGTCGAATCGTCAGCATATTGAATACAGGTGGCCTCAGGGATGGCTTTATGGAGGTCATTAATAAAGACTGAAAAGAGAAGTGGTCCCAGTATGGACCCCTGAGGAACTCCAATGGTGTTTGGAAGGAGGTTGGAGAGCTTATTTTGCCAAAGTACTGCTTGCTTCCTACCAGAGAGATAGGCCTGAAACCAATCTAATGTTAGGTTATCCAGGTGGAGATTTCTTAGGGTATCATGAAGTAGTCGGTGGTTAACCATATCAAAGGCCTTTGATAGGTCCAGAAAGAGTGCTGAAGATATTTTTTTGTTATTCCGGTTATGGTTTATTATGTCCGTAAAAGAGAGGAGGGCCGTAGTAGTGCTGTGATTGGGTCTAAAGCCATGTTGTGAGTTGGTCAGGAGTTTGTTCTGGGTAAGATAGTGAAGGAGTTGTTTGTGTAGACATTTTTCCATGATTTTGGCCAGTGGTGACATTATGGCTATAGGCCGGTAGTTTGATAATTCTGTGGATGAGCCACCTTTATGGAGTGGGATTACGTATGATATTTTCCATATTGAGGGAATTGTAGATTCTGAAATGGTACGATTAATAAGTATAGAGATGGGGTAAGCTATGTCATCTGCAGCTAGTTGTAAGTATTCAGCAGGCAGAAGGTCTGCAGAGAGGGTGGTTGGTTTAAACTTTTGAAGTAAGGATCGAATGATGGAAGTAGAGACTGGTTGTAGGTGGAAAGTGTGAAGAGTTTTTGGAGTGAGTTCTGTAACAGTGGAGGCTGTGGTGGATAGTTGGTTAGCTAAGGCTTGGATAGTATCCGTAAAGAAAGTGTTAAAGGTATTGGCTACTTCTTCGGGGTTTTCATCTGGTATTATTTCTGGGGTAGGAGTGGAGGATTTCCCAGGATGGAGAAGGTTATTTAAACCTGCCCAAAATTTTTGAGGGTTGTTTTGGTGTTTATTTTGTAGTTGGCAGTAGTAGTTTCTTTTGTCCATTAATATGGCTGTTTTTGTCATATTTCTTTGCTGCTGGAATTTAATGCGGTCTAGGGGTGATTTGGTTGTACGCCATTTTTCCCAGGATTTGTTTCTGAGTTTTATTTTAGATTTGGAGATTTTGTAAGCCAAGGTGTAATATTTGTTTTAGTTTTGATTAGTCTTTTTGGGGCATGAATATCAAGTATGGTTAGGAAAGTGGTATTAAACTTAGAAACTGCCTCTTCTAGGGGGAGATACTTAAGAGTTGCCCAGTTACAGGATCTAAGTTCCATTTTAAACTTTGAGAGGTCAAAATGTTTCTTGTTTCGAATTGACTTATACGTGGGAGGTGTAGGACTACCTGTTTTATTTTTCCTTATGTATGTTATAAGGTGATCGCTGAGCTCATTTGGGAGGGTCCCAGACATATACATATGGGGTTGGCTGTTTATAAGGATCCAGTCTAGGATACTCTCTTTTTGGTTAGAGTTCCCAACTCTGGTAGCAGAAGTGATGGTCTGAGAGAACCCATGAAGATTTATATGGGTGGGGTTAGTCTCTGAGGAGCATAGGTTCCAGTCAATGTTGACATCGCCCAGGATTATAGATTCCTGGGGGTAGTTATTGGATAGCCAGTTTAGGATGCTCTCCAATGTGTCAGAGTTTTTCCCAGGGGGGATGTACATTACAATTAGATTAATACTTTTTTTTCTATTTAGCTGTAGTTTTAGAGCAAGTATCTCAGCATTAGAGATTTGGGGTGGTTGAGTGGGGTTAAGAACGACATTTAGATTGCTTTTGTAGAGCACTGCAATACCACCACCCTTTTTTTTTATGCAGTCAGCTCTATGTATATTATACCCTGGTGGTATACTCTCATTGTCATTGGTCCCTGGTTTTAGCCAAGTTTCTGTTAAACACATAATATCTGGGAGGTAGGTAGCTAATAGAGCATGTAGATTGTGCATCTTATTGTTGATGCTTCTAATATTTAAGTGGCAGATTTGGAGGGAGTTAGTATATCTTGGAAAAGGTGGTGGGCTATTAGAGTTGGTTTTTGCTGTGGGGCCAGGATTCGGGTGGACATCTCCATCTTTAGTGATGTTTTTTCTGAGATATTCCATTAGCCTCATAAGTTTCTGAAGCAATTTCTGACCATGTTTAGATTTGGGGCGTGTTTGGTCTGGTTTATAAGGGCAGTAGTAATTAGAATTAGCAGTTTTACTGTGTAGTTGTTGGGTTATGTGATTGATACTACGCAGGGGTAGGGGAGCTTTAGTTTGATATCTGGGGTAATGGAAACCTGAGTAGGGCTGATCTTCATATTTGGTTATTAGGTAGAGTATGGTAATTACTGATAGTAAAAAGGATATAGTTTTTAGTGTTGCCCTTCTTTTTACCTGTAGGGCGGATTTTGTTATCTTTGAGCTGGGGTGCATTGCTATAGGAGGAATGTAGGAGCCTTTGCCTTTTAACGTTTGAAGGGGTGGGAGGTTTTGGTGTTTGAAAGGAGGTGGGGGGTAACAGTGAAGTGAATTTGGTTGGCTAAGGAAGAAAGAGGGGTGTGGCTACCTAGCTATAAATGTAGGACTACTGGGGGCGGGTGGAATTTGGGGGCAGGGCAGGGCGCGGAGCGAGCCCGAGCGCAGCGAGGGCGAGCGGAGCGGGGTTTCTCCAGTTCCAAATTGACTAGGGGCAAGTGGAAACAGGTAAGAAGAATTTTAATACAGCAAGTAACCCAAAAAACAATATACACTAATTGTGTTTTATGAGCTCTTTTGTTTCCAGAATCTTTGGGAGATGTAGTATTTAGTTCAATTTTTATGGATTTTACTGCCGTTTCTTTGAACCCAGTACACCAGCGGTTCTACATATATATTAGTACTTCTTTTTTAAGATAGACTTTTGGTAAGTGATTAACCTTGGTTTTTTTTCACAATTGAAGGCACCAAGAGATGAGAGCTTGGCTGTAGGTACTGTTCAGATTTAGCGACCCTCAGGATAGGTAGAATATAGCCAGCGGGGAGAGTAGTAAGGGTAGTGCCTGTAAGGAAAATGCAGATACATAGACAGGGTTTACATCATTCCCTTTACATTTGTGGTTCAATTGGCAAGTAGTATGCAATGAATAATCATACTTATTGGGTATAGTTCAATGTTTAAAACAACACAGCGTTAGCAACACTCTAGTACTTTATCTATAAGTTGAAATCTAAGTATAGTCATTCAGCCACTCTTAGAGTCTATACAGTTACTGCGTAGTCTAATCCTCCCTCACTACAGCCCTATGGCTGATACTAGTACTACGCACTCAGTTGTTGTACTGCACGCTAACACCAAACATTTATAGAGCCCAGGATACTGGGAATTTGTTAGAAATGCAAAACGCTAACCGCTAAATAACCACAGTACGTTTAACCAGCAAATTGTGAAAAGTACAAAGACTCTATTAAGAGTAAAGCCAGCAGTATTCAGTTCGCGGTAACTCTTTTAGTGATTACTGTTTAGGTAAGCGTGCTAACGCTTAGAATTTACAGCCCTCTACGTTTTAAAAATAAAACTAAGTCCTAGTGTATAAATGCAACAATGAAACTATAGAAAAAAAGTGGATTTTATTGTTGAATGCAGAAAAAACACCTGGTCTAAATGTTTTTTTTTTCACTGAAACCCTTCCTGAAAGGATGTAGACTTAGACATAAATAATATATTTTATTTTCATATTTACTTGTATAAGTACAATATGTTTGCATACATTTTATAGCTGTTTTCTGCAGTATGTGTTCTTTTAACAAAGTTGTAACTTTTTGATGACATCATAATTAAGGGCTTTTTATTGGTCACACTTTGTATAAAAGACTTGTATTTCTTAGTTAATGTTGTCTGATGAAGAGGTGTGGTCACCGTGAAAGCACTTACCATTAGCGTTGCCACCCCTCCGTTTTTTTTCCGGAGTGCCCGGAAATCAATAGGGCACTCCGGTTCTCCGGTTCTCGCTCTGGGAGTCCGGAAATAAGTTGTACGATGTCAGCTCGTCTGTACGACAAAAAAAAAAAAAAATGACATTGCCGTCTTGGACTCTCGGTTGATTGGCTGCTTGCTGCAGAAGAGGCTCATGCAGCAAGCAGCCAATCAACACTTAGATTTGCAAGTCAAATCCCCGCAAAGCCCGCGAAAATTAGGGAATAAAAAGCGGTGCTCCAGCTATACTTTTACTGTCTCTACTCTAAAAGGTCAGTACTTAAGGTCTGAAATTTCTTGCTGGTTCGGCTGTTTGCTAGTTGTTCGGGACGTCTTCAGTGGATTGCCTGGTGTGGTATGCTGGTTTCATTTGCTGCTGCTGCCTGGAGCATGGAAGGATTGCCCTAGCCCTGCTGCTTGCCTTGCTTGCTGGCGTCTTGCCCTGGAGAAGTGTTGTGGACTGGCCGACTGGGTGGTGTTGTGTTCCCCTGCCTGCCTGCTGCTTGCTGGCCCTTTGTTAGCTGCCTGTTCTCTTCTGGCTGAGAGCTTGTTTAAGGAGCCCTGCTGCTGCTTTTTCTGGAGGTAAGTGGAATTTTTTTAATGGATGAATTCTTTGGAATTAAGGTAGATTTTCAAAGATTAGTGTGACAAGGGGAATGAAATATTGCCAGCACAGCTACTAGTGAATTTTTTAAATATTAAATTTATATTAATTCACTAGCTGTGCTGGCACTATCTCATTCATTGATGGTGACAAGATGTGTGTAACTGTATCTAGATGTTCAACATGTGGTGATTATTAACTAGAACAATTTCTAGTTTGTAATCACCACATCTACCTTATTCTTTATCTGTAGTTTCTAGTATACTGTCTGCAGATATATATAGGAAGGGTTTGTTTGGCTGTTTTAACTGCAGTTAGTGTAACTATTTTTCATGTGGGTGCACTTTGATTTATTATTTTCATGTGGGTGCACTTTGATTTATTATTTTCATGTGGGTGCACTTTGGTTTATTATTTTTCATGTGGGTGCACTTTGATTTATTATTTTTCATGTGGGTGCACTTTGATTTATTATTTTCATGTGGGTGCACTTTGATTTATTATTTTTCATGTGGGTGCACTTTGATAGTGATTGTATACTGACGGAGTTATATAGGGTTCTTGCTATGATTGTAGAGCTATGATTGTAGAACTATCATTTCTCTAGTCATCACTGCTATGTTTACCTTGATCTGCATTTTCTAGGGTATACCAAGGCTGTTTTTACTGCAATGTTTTAAATATTTCATCTGGTTTTGGACTTGGTTACAGTGAATATATAATGAATACATGATTTGTATAAGATGCTTGGACTGTAGATCTGTCTTTTCTAGTCTGTCATCACCGTGATGTTTACCTTGACCTGTGTTTTTCTTCCTAGGGTGTCTATGTCTAGGGTGTACAGTCTTCGTATTGTAGTGAGGCTTAAATGTAGCTTTTTATCTAGCTTGTCATCAGCACTGTTTACCTTTAGCTGTGTTTTCTAGGGTATACCAAGGCTGTTTTTACTGCAATGTTTTAAATATTTCGTTTTGTTTTTGTGTGTATACCAAGGCTTAGTTCATTTGATGTTACAGTGAATATATGACTACATGATTTGTATAGGATGCTTGGACTGTAGAACTGTCTTTCTTTTCTAGTCTATCATCACTGTGATGTTTACCTTGACCTGTTTTTCTTTCTAGGTGTCTTGGGTATATAGCAAGGCTTAATGTAGTTGCTTTTCTTTGGGACTGTCAATGTGAAATATTTCATGTGGTTTTGAGCTTGTTACAGTGAATATACACTGGATATTTTCTAACATTTTGTTGTGTAGATATTTAAGTTTTGAGACTACTTAAATATTTATTTAGTGACACTGGGCCACTCTACCTTGGCATTGGTCAAACTGTGCACATTTTTCTTCTTATTGGTACCTGTATGTGATATTAAAGACTTGTGCTGAAGGGTGCTAGAGTAAAGGGGTGTGGCTATTAAAGGGAATGGGTGTGGCTTGATTGGGCATGTTTGTCAGGAAATGGCACAGTAGAAAGGTGGCATCCCTACTTACCATTCTTTTGGATACATCTATTAAAGTTCCTGGATTTTAGCCTGTTGGTTTGGTATTTCTTCATTTATTTTATTCTTATTTCTGTCTTACCAACCTTCATGCTGCTATTATATATATATATATATATATATATATATATATATATATATATATATATATATATATTTTGCAAGTGTGCAATGATATCTTTAATAAGTAAAAATACACCTGGTACAACAGGGACACAGTAGTTCAATCTGTTAAATGCTATGACAACAATCATCTTTAGTCCACATGGTCCTGGGTTCAACTACAGCCAAGTCTAGCATTTAAAATACGTGATGTTTACACAACCAGTATGAATTCTAATATGTATTACTATCTTATCACCTATTTATCCACTGAAAGCAGTACAGATAGAATGTCTACTTCTAAATGATTGCATTAAATTCCTACATATAGGACCACATTTGAAGTATTCCTATTACAACATTAGAATGTGCATAGAATGTCAGGTCCTGCATCAGTATGAATTCCTAGACAATTTTGAAGTATGTAATTCAAATGAGACCCAATCTTATCAGACTGCAGCCCACAATGATCTGTTAGTGACATTACAGACAACAGCAGCAGTAATGGCATACATATATGGAGCCCGTGCTAGAAGCAACAGTTGCCAGCACACACCGTCCAGATGATACAACAAGCATGTTTCCCTTTGCTCTGTTAATGTAACTGTTAATGAGACATTGGATAACATACTTCCCTTATATATATATATACATATATATATATATATATATATATATATATATATATATATATATATATATATATATATATATATATATATATATATATATATATATATAGATATATGTCTTACTTTCCAGTGGGATGGGTTCCCTCAATCTGGCTCTTGCTGTACACTAACACTGCCACAGGTCCCACAGTTACTCTTAAGTGTTGTTGTCCTGCATATTCTGCAGCATCTCTGACTATGCCTATTGTCTGCAGCAGCTTCAGCCTGTAGCACACACATCTGTATGTAAAATGTACTGCTACAAACATTCTCTTTGTGCTGACATAATCTCTACCCCAGTAATTTCCAACACAAATGTGAGAAAGGGGATGGAATCTACTTTGAGGCCTTATATCTTGTTGAGTAGTTGCATGGGATTGGCGGATTATACTGCAAATCAGCTGTGTATGCTGCATGTAGCATTCCTGAACCACAGATTGGTTCAGAGGCAATCAGCTACTAATGAAGAACCATCGTAAAAAAGGCAAACACCTAGCTAGGGAGAACTATTATGTATGAGAGTTACTTTGTATGAATAACTCATTCACACACTTCTCATATAGCTGTATCTTTGAACAGAGGACTTTTGAACTCCATCAGGTGTGTAACCATTTTGTGTCCAACTTGATGCATATGTTTGAATATACTTAGGGAGAATGGGGATTAGATCAGTAAGCCTCTTTTAGAACTATACTGTTGGCATGCGAGTGATCTGCAGATGTTTTACACCTAAAGAGGATGTAAAGTACAGCAAAGCTATAATGCTCTTGTGTTAACTAGGTACACAGGCATCCTGGATGCGTCTTTTGTTAGCAGTTGTAGTAGTACCCTGCTATTTGGTTGGCACTGTTTATAATTATGTTATGGGTGGGGGTTTCCCTGATATGGGGCACACTATAATGGACTCTTGTGTTTGTTGTGCGATCATATGTGAGTATCTGTCATGTCACAAATGGGAATGGGTCACTTTTGTTACTATCCTGGTGGCTTCAACAACCTTTGTATGTTTGGCACACTGTTGATTATGAGATGTGCAATCAAGTAGGGAATATTAATAGGCTTCCTTTATTGCTGTATCTCTACATACTGTACACCTACATATGTGATCACGATATGTGTTCACATTTGTTTGTCTTTCAGGAGATATCATGCATGGCAGATGCCGTGCACCTTTCTTGAGGCTGAAAACAACCTCATTATCGATGCTTTGAGACAACACTACAAAGTCCTCTTGTCCCGAGGGAGGAAAAATAGACAGGACCATGCAGCCTTGTGGTATGAACTGGTGCACAAACTTAATGCTGTTTGTCACCAGAACTGCACATATGAGCAGATGTGAGACCATTCCAGAAATGTGATTAATTCGGCATGTAGATGTACAGTGAATGTGGCCAGGGATCGTCCGGTCACTGGTGGTGGCCCTGCATCAGAACAACATCTGACAGCTTCTGAAGAATTCTTGGTGAACCTTGCAACACAGGACAGCTCCCAGGCACCCATCACCCAGTATGTTGTGGATGTAGGTGCAACTGTTCCCACACAAGAGGAGTTTCCAGGTATGCTTAGTCGAATCAGCATTGGAAATACTGCAGCATTCAGCATGTCAGGGTGTACATAGTTTTACATGGGTGTTGGGTATTATATGGAAGGAAGGACTTTAGCTGCAGTTTTAAGCTCATGCACAGATTGTGACCCACATACCTATTAACATAGCAGCTACTGTAAATGGGAGATATTTGGATGTATTGCCGCTGTTATACTGTAACATGAGGTGCTGTTTACATTACCTCTCCCTCAAACATGTTCAGGACCATCAGGAATAGGAAGAGGCCATGCTCCTGTTGCTGGAAAGCACAAAAATCTTTAGTCAGAGATGTAGATTTAGTTCACACAAGTGTTCAAGTGTTAACACAGCTCTGCTGGCTAGATCGATGTACTGTCTGCATAACTGCCAAGTGTACAGATATTTTCTGAGTGTACACAGTTTAGATTCATACTTATGTCTTGTAGGTGTGACCACAGTGATTGATTTGACAGTCAGGACATCACAGATTGCCATAACTGTCAACTGTGCAAAGTTTTCCAGAATGTCTACAGTGTGCATCATTTATGTTTTGCTCCTGAGATTCTTGTTTAAAGAACTTGTATTTACAAATAATTATAGATATGGGTTAGAAAATAATGCCCACATGGCCTACTATATGAGGTGTGGGTTATACAAGTGTGTAATAGGAGACCGGCTTCATGATTGGGCCATCACATGGTCTGCTTAGGACATGTTATGTACACCATGTAGTGCTGCACTGAGGAACCTCTGTGGATATTACAGTTTTCGGATATGCCTGATCACTTACATACCAAAGGTGGCATTGCACCAATGATAGGTCTGATGAATGCCAATGACACTAGAATAATGGCTTCCTTGGATTTCCATGCCATACCTTTGTTTATAGGTTGTGCAACATAGAATGATGTCCACAATATTAGACACATGACAGTCAAAGGCTAGATCACTATCTGTGTCCATAAGTCACTGACTTCCGGACTGACTGTTTGAGGTGTGCTAGAAATATGATAGTTACCAGGGATGGATGACTTACAAAAGGATAGTATTGTGCTTTTCTTGGTATTTAGTGCTAGTCCATGGCTCTGACAACAACTGTATGTCTGTGTCAGCCCCTCCTGGAGAACAGTTATATCAGTGTGTGATTCAATGACAGCTCCCCATTTGCATGAAGTCTGCGATGACTAGAATGTTGGATTGTGTGTCAGCTTGACTTATGGGCTTATGATTGATCCTCAGTGAGATGTTGCTCTATGTGTTGGTATGTGTGTTGTTTTCAGAGTGCACATGGGGATGCTGAGGCTATTTGTCATCTGGAGTTTCTCTATGAGGTGTTTGTGATTTATGTAGGTTAAATGTCAGAACTTCAGCTCCTGTCTGCTTTGGACTTTGTGTGATGGGTGTGGCAGGTGTACCACTTGTTGACATTGAGAGTACTTTTAGGTGAGAGCTTTGCCTCCAGTGACATTGTGTATATACATTTCTGACATACCATATCAGTTTGTTTGATTGTGAAGTGGTTGTTGGTAAACACGGGGAAATGTCTACATTGTTTCAGGATGGCCATATCTACCAGGGTGGTAAAGGACACCATGAGAATCCTCATAACCATGGCAACAGATCCTTTATTATTGATTACACAGTTGTATAGAGATTATCACTAAATGTCACAAGTATCTATTCCAGAACTAGGGGGGCAAAGTTTGACACTGCATGCTATTTGTCCTAGGTGCAACTCGGTATTGGAGTTAATGCCATCATGGAATCCCAGTAAAATGCCTCCCAAGGTGTCTGAGTCTGTACATAGCACCTTCAAACACTGGAAGGGAAATTATCCATATACACTGTAATGTTAAGGATAGAGTAATTGGGCAATTATTCTGAAACTGCATACTAATCAAGCATAACATACTGAAAACCAACAATTACCTTGTGAACAATGCAGAAAAGTGGTGATTCACCTGAACTGCTGCTACCTGGCTACTACTACTACTGCTGGTCTCAACATGGGCTCACTCTGGTGGGATTCAAAGCCCATATTCTTTGTCACTCACCAGAAGCAAAATGTTAGCACCAAGCTCAAGATAAGACGCAGGCCACCACCTTCTTGTTGACCTACACACTTTTCCCATATGATGCAAGGCTCATAGGCCTGTTGTAGACTTTTCCAGGTAGATGCCTTAATTAGCAACCAGACCAATCATTTGACATTGGCATGTATTATGTCTTGGGTTCTGAGGGGTGTAGCATTTCACTTACGGACTGACCTGGCGGTGATGTCAAAGGTTGCTCTATCAAGCACCACAGTAGTAGTGATCCATGTTAGGTAACAGTTTCACAGCAAATCATGCAACCTGCCCTTCAACAGCATAATGCTGGTGAGCTGCATGACATGCATATGAGGCCTACTGCAGAGGGGTGGCCACATTTGGACAATGTCTGTGTCCCTCCCACACATCCTAGGCATGTCATACTGTACATTTATGTTCAAAGGACACTAAACTGTGTTTCCACATCATTTCACACAACATCCATGTGTTGTCTGGATTTTGACAGGCACTGTAGACTTGTAAGGCTAATGTAATGAATGCAAAGTTGGACAATTTTCTGTGCATCCACAGACATGGACATCTTCACTGCAAAGAGTGCCTACAAGGAGAATTTCTGAGGCTGTGAACCCCAAGGGTATGGCAGCATGAGCCTTACTTTTCTGGAGTTGTAAATTATCACATTTGTGAGTATGCTGAGCGACCCTGCCTAATAACAGTATTATGGGTCATGCAAGTGCACCAAGACTGGTAAAGCATCATACTCTATTTACCATGTTATCCCACACTGTCAGGTACTGTTGTGCCTTAGAATGACACCATAAAGGTACTAACTTGTTATACGTAAGCATCTGTCAGACCACTGCCTAACCATGGCTTATAATGACGTATACGCAAGCAATAATCTATTGCTAATGGCATTATGTCTGACTGCTACAGAGGTGTCAACAGCGTACCCAAATTTCTACTCCAACTCCACACAAATACAATGTGTGACAGATGCATCTAGATTAAATACCTTGACTCCATGCTATCTCACACACCTGTCAATACATATGACAACGATCGGGGCGCCAACATGCCCACCTGACGTCCTACTCCATCACAAACCCACATGACACATACATACATATTCAGAGATCCATACCAAAAAATCTAAATACCAGACGCATCACAAACAGAAATGCTAGAATGCTACACATAATATTACCTCTGCATAACACTTTATACATAATAGCTAATGCACAACCATCTCACTGGCCAAACTCTTACTGCAAAGCACAAATTCAGACATGTTAGTCATAGGTGATTACATCGTGAGTTACATTTATGTCCCTCATACCAGGCTAGAAAAAGGAAAGGTCACAGTCAACTGTCTGTGAGGTGCCAGGATAGAGCATAACACACATGCACTCAAATCTGCCAACAACAGGTACTGTTATGACTACATTATAGGCCCTGTTGGTGTGTAAGACTTGAGACATACCTCTCTGGACTGTGTGACAACAGACATGACTGATCGTCTGCACTATGTGTCCATGTCAGATATGACCTTGGCCATCAGCTGCATTTTACCTTCACCTAACATGATGCCTCAATACAAAAAGAAGATGACTGACTGCAATAATAAGCTTAGCATGTGGTGTCAATCTGAATGTATCCACTATCTGTCAGTTTGGGATGATATGATCTGTAGACCCCGATGCATTGTCACAGATGCTCTTCATCTGTTACTCCTGGAATTACGGCTACTGACCAGGGGTATTGCCACCCCCATAATGCCCTTTTAGCTGGTGTTTCAAGGACAATATTTCCAATGTAAAAACCCCATGTGCAAACAACCTCAAGGTTATGCTGCTAAATGCTTGGGTCTCAACAGTAAACTGCACTCATTAGAAGCTGTCCTCGCCTTGGAACACATAGACCCTTGTGCAGTCACAGATATCTGGTTCAAGGCTGTGAAGTGCACCACAGCCATACCAGCCTACAGCTCCCTCCACATGTGCAAATTGCAAACTGAAGGTGTGCAAAATAATGGTGGTGGTATATAAATAGGCATTAAGGATACATACACACCCACATTGGATAGTTACACAGTATGATTCCATGGCTACACTTCTGGTACTACTGATTATTTGTAGGGCACCTATTCAAGTCATTTCCAGTTACAGGAGACCCCCCCCCATGAATCAGGACACCCACTCTGCTTGTTTGGATCTACATGGGTTTATCACGATACATATGGACACCATGGTTTGGGGTGACTATTACTACCCACTGACTGGATAGATTACTCATGCTCAAACTCACTTTGCCCAAAGTTTACTTGATTCATAAACCCCAATGCCCTGGACCAGCTGCTTGACACTCTCACAAGGGAGCCTAATATACTGAATCAGATGCTTACCAATATGGGCGACCACTGTAGCACCCCCACTGTGAGGTCCTCCCTGATGAGCTCTAACCACAAATTGGTCTCATTCAAAGTAGGTATCACACCTTAAACACCACCTACCCTTACAGCAAATACAGTTAAGAAATTCACCAGTTCAGATATTAACCTCCTATGAGATGCTATGCATAACTTCAATGTACCTCCTTCCTCAGATATAACTGGCAACTATGCTGAGCTCCACTCCAATGCTTTATTCAAGCACCTGTTTAACTGCATTGCCTTAGGTGTACCTGAAATGAGCACAACAAGCTCCTCATGGTGAGGCACACCCACCTGGTGGGCAACTGCCAGTAACAGGCTTTACAGTAATAGGAAGACATTGATGTCTAAGGTTAGGAGGGAGCCCCCTAAACTAGAAACAATCCATCCTCAGTTTACACTAGAAAATAAGTCTTGTTGTGAAGTCCTCAAAAACCAAGTATGCATCCATAGGTTCATAGGTTAGTACTAAGCTAACTGCCCTTGTGAGCCATTTTAAGCCTAGCCAATTATCCCTTGTGAGACTCAAACCCTGCACCTTCTACTTGTAAGGCAAACACCTTAACCATTAGGCCACCCTCCCAACCCTTGCAGAGTAGCCTCTTGCACAAAGGACAACCACAAAGCATTCTATAGTTGCATCTGTAACCCATACCAAAAGGCCCACAGTTGTGCTGAACTTGTAGTTAATGATGACACTTTTATAGAGCCTGTTGCACCTAACCTGATGGCCAGCAGGTACTGTAAAACCATCACTCATCAGTCCCCACCACACGTACCCCATGACATCCCTAACACCTGTCCCCTACCTTGTATCTGTAAAGAGCAAGTCAAAAATGGCAAAAAAGAACAAAAACACAGCATCTATGGGACCTGATAACATCCCAGGCTGAGTCCTACATGGTCTCCAATATGGAGGACTAACACCATTGGGACCTCTTTGCAATCATAGTGTAACCACCGCTTGGCCCAAGCTGACCATAAAACAGTCACAGTTATCCCCTTGCACAGGGATGGTGCATCTAGTGACCCCAGAGACTATATACCTATTATCTTGAGTAGCCATATATATGGGGCCATCCAGAAAATCATCACAGACCTTATCGACAAAGACATAGGTAATCTCCACACAGCTGAACCTTCACATTTTAGATTTGTCAAAGGTACATCATGCTTGTTAAACCTGGTGGATGTCTTTGAGACAGTCACCAAGGACCTGTATACCTATACTTCAGCAAAGCATTTGACACTATCCCCCACTCAGCCACCATTGGGAAAGTCACCCAACTAGGCATCAACCTTATATCAGTATAGGAGTTATACACTGCCACAGTGATATGAATCAATATAGTCACAATAGGGAAATCCACCTCCAGTAGCAGAGATGTAACCAGTGCTGTTCCACAGAGTGTAGTGATGGGTCCTCTCCTATTTTGAATCTGTTTACCCAAAGTAGAAGCACAGAGTAGATGTCTGTGGCTGACAAGGTTTGCTGATGCCTGCAATCATCTGAAATCACTGTCACTTTAGTGTATGTCATACAGACTACTCAGAGGTGATCTCTGCCTTGCATATGAGGCAATCTCTGACCCTGCTGTATTGGCGATGCTGCATATCTGTAAGTCATATGGTACACAGGTTACTCACAATATAGACCTTAAGCTGGTATGTGGCATTAATAAAAGCTGATGGAGGGAGAGAATGGTCTACTAGAGTTTGCACACCTTTGGGAGAGACTCCCACAGCATGTCAAACAGAGCACCTAATTGGCCCTCTTTAGATACAGTCTGTACAATTGGATAGGAGACCATATTTAACCACAGCACTTCTACCTGTGTCACACTTGGACAGGGGCAATATGAGCTGATCATGTGAATGGTGGTAACAATACTTTTTGGATTTTAAGGGCCCTAGGGTCATCACCCTAGTAAGTTCCAATGAGCCTGTAATCCCATAGGCTGATTCAAAATGCTCTGACTAACATCCACACACACCAAGTTCACCACAGTGAGAGTAGTGCTGCAACCTATTTCTGTCTACAGGACACTGCTGAGCACATAACCTACCAATTTGGATGGAGTGAGATTAGAACCCCTACCTATCTAGGTATATACACTACAGATCACAGTATTTAACACATGTGCCACAGCTCAACTCTGCTTTGCAAATTTCTTCAGCTGAAGTAATCCTTAAGAATATGAATAAGCCCTGTGATGAACAGTTCGGTAGGCCTGCAGAGTCACATTGCTTCCTACTGTTATCTGCAGCTAGTACCCTAACAGTGAGAACACTGTTTTGTAGCCTAGCTGTGTGACAACAGCACCTGTATCGGGCATATTTGTCTGTTTGCATTTTGATGGGCAAGCCTGTGGCAAGGATACATTGGCCATGTCACTGAGTGAGCACCCATATACTACATTGCACAACTTGTTTACTTGTTGATGTATGTGTGGTGAAATCTATCAGACACAGGGGGTTGCAGTGAATGTGAGTGCTGTTGCTGTCATAGATACAAACATATATAGCCTGACAATCTTCTTTTTTTTCTGGATGTTCCCATTAGGGGTCACCACAGTGGATCATCTGTTTCAATTTCTTCCTGTCCTCTGCATCTTGGTCTGTCACACTAACCACCTGCATGTCCTCTCTCACCACATCCATAAAGTTTATCTTAGGCCTTCCTCTTTTCGTCTTACCTGGCAGCTCCATCCTTAGCATCCTTTTTCCAATATACCCAGCATCCCTCCTCAGCACATGTCCAAACCAACTCACTCTCTCCTCTCTGGCTTTGTCTCCAACTTTCCAACCTGAGCTGACCCTCTGATATACTTATTCCTAATCCTGTCCATCCTCATCACACTCAGTGCAAATCATAACATTTTTAACTCTGCCAGGTCCGGCTCTAACTCCTGCCTTTTTGTCAATGCCACTGTCTCCAACCCATATAACATAGCTGGTCTCGCTACCATCTTGTAGACCTTCTCTTTCACTCTTACCGGTACCCGTCTGTCACAAATCACTCCTGACATTCTTCTCCACCCACTCCATCCTGCCTGTACTCTCTTCTCCACCTCTTTTCTACAGTCGCTATTACTGTTGATCCCAGGTATTTAAACTCGTCCACCTATGCCAACTCTACTCCCTGCATCCTCACCATTCCTCTACCCTCCCTCTCATTCACACACATATATTCTTAGTCCTGCTGACCTTCATTCCTCTCTTGTCTAGAGCATAGCTCCACCTCTCCAAGGTCTCCTCAACCTGTTCCCTACTCTCACTACAGATCACAATGTCATCTGCAAACATCATAGTCCATGGGGACTCCCGTCTGATCTCATCTGTCAACCTGTCCATCACCACTGCAAATAAGAAAGGGCTCTGAGCTGATCCTTGATG
>NC_056726.1:1050233785-1050295645 GCF_019279795.1 Protopterus annectens | reverse complement strand
ATAGAGGAGAAAAGAAGTAAGCTTAAAGGAAGAAGTTAATCTGGATATGAGCATTGGCAAAGCCAGTGAGACTGGAAGTGGTGGGTTAGACTTTTGAAGTGGGGTAGGGAGGTAATGGTGGTAATACTGGGAGGGAGGGAGTTCCATATCTTACCAATGGAATTGGCAAATAGAGCATCGCCTCAGAGTTACAGATTTGACTGTTTGAATAAGTGTCCTGCACGAGGACAAGGCTATTTAGATTGATGTATGGTATGATTAAATTCTCCAGTGCTGGAGACTTTTCAGAGTGTTTGAGTATTTTGAATGCCTCAATGAGTTGGTTCTACTGGAGAAGGTTTGGGAGTTCTAACCAGCCGAGGCATTTTAGGTTAATACAATGATGGAGTTCTGTATGGTTTACCAGTTACAAATCTGGCTATATGATTATAGGAGCATGATAGTTTATTTAGGTCAGATTTATTAAGGTTGGTAAACATTGGGCAGGCGATAGAAGGGTAGAGAGTAAATGCGAGCGAGCAATGGTTACTTTTAAATTGGTGTTAGAAAGGATTTGATTCTATATAGTGACCCCAGTTTCTTGTTAACTTGGTCTTAATAGTTTGATTAATGTGGATGTCGAATTTGAGTTTATTATCAATGGTCACCCCTAATAGTTTCGTGTGGGAGTCTGGGGAGATAATTGTCCCATTATTGGATTGTACGGTAAAGGAAGTGTTAAGAGAGTTTTTGGGTTGGATGGAAGAGTAATAATTTGGTTTTCTTTGGATTCAGGATTAGCTGCTGTCCAGATAGCCACTTTTCTGTTGCTGTAAAACAGCTTTGGGTTTTAGATAGTAGTTTGTCAAGAGATTTGTCAGAACATACTAATGTCGAATCGTCAGCATATTGAATACAGGTGGCCTCAGGGATGGCTTTATGGAGGTCATTAATAAAGACTGAAAAGAGAAGTGGTCCCAGTATGGACCCCTGAGGAACTCCAATGGTGTTTGGAAGGAGGTTGGAGAGCTTATTTTGCCAAAGTACTGCTTGCTTCCTACCAGAGAGATAGGCCTGAAACCAATCTAATGTTAGGTTATCCAGGTGGAGATTTCTTAGGGTATCATGAAGTAGTCGGTGGTTAACCATATCAAAAGGCCTTTGATAGGTCCAGAAGGAGTGCTGAAGATATTTTTTGTTATTCCGGTTATGGTTTATTATGTCCGTAAAAGAGAGGAGGGCCGTAGTAGTGCTGTGATTGGGTCTAAAGCCATGTTGTGAGTTGGTCAGGAGTTTGTTCTGGTAAGATAGTGAAGGAGTTGTTTGTGTAGACATTTTTCCATGATTTTGGCCAGTGGTGACATTATGGCTATAGGCCGGTAGTTTGATAATTCTGTGGATGAGCCACCTTATGGAGTGGGATTATGTATGATATTTTCCATATTGAGGGAATTGTAGATTCTGAAATGGCAATGATTAATAAGTATAGAGATGGGGTAAGCTATGTCATCTGCAGCTAGTTGTAAGTATTCAGCAGGCAGAAGGTCTGCAGAGAGGGTGGTTGGTTTAAACTTTTGAAGTAAGGATCGAATGATGGAAGTAGAGACTGGTTGTAGGTGGAAAGTGTGAAGAGTTTTTGGAGTGAGTTCTGTAACAGTGGAGGCTGTGGTGGATAGTTGGTTAGCTAAGGCTTGGATAGTATCCGTAAAGAAAGTGTTAAAGGTATTGGCTACTTCTTCGGGGTTTTCATCTGGTATTATTTCTGGGGTAGGAGTGGAGGATTTCCCAGGATGGAGAAGGTTATTTAAACCTGCCCAAAATTTTGAGGGTTGTTTTGGTGTTTATTTTGTAGTTGGCAGTAGTAGTTTCTTTTGTCCATTAATATGGCTGTTTTTGTCATATTTCTTTGCTGCTGGAATTTAATGCGGTCTAGGGGTGATTTGGTTGTACGCCATTTTTCCCAGGATTTGTTTCTGAGTTTTATTTTAGATTTGGAGATTTTGTAAGCCAAGGTGTAATATTTGTTTTAGTTTTGATTAGTCTTTTTGGGGCATGAGTATCAAGTATGGTTAGGAAAGTGGTATTAAACTTAGAAACTGCCTCTTCTAGGGGGAGATACTTAAGAGTTGCCCAGTTACAGGATCTAAGTTCCATTTTAAACTTTGAGAGGTCAAAATGTTTCTTGTTTCGAATTGACTTATACGTGGGAGGTGTAGGACTACCTGTTTTATTTTTCCTTATGTATGTTATAAGGTGATCGCTGAGCTCATTTGGGAGGGTCCCAGACATATACATATGGGGTTGGCTGTTTATAAGGATCCAGTCTAGGATACTCTCTTTGGTTAGAGTTCCCAACTCTGGTAGCAGAAGTGATGGTCTGAGAGAACCCATGAAGATTTATATGGGTGGGGTTAGTCTCTGAGGAGCATAGGTTCCAGTCAATGTTGACATCGCCCAGGATTATAGATTCCTGGTGGTAGTTATTGATAGCCAGTTTAGGATGCCTCCAATGTGTCAGAGTTTTTCCCAGGGGGGATGTACATTACAATTAGATTAATACTTTTTTTTCTATTTAGCTGTAGTTTTAGAGCAAGTATCTCAGCATTAGAGATTTGGGGTGGTTGAGTGGGGTTAAGAACGACATTTAGATTGCTTTTGTAGAGCACTGCAATGCCACCACCTTTTTATGCAGTCAGCTCTATGTATATTATACCCTGGTGGTATACTCTCATTGTCATTGGTCCTGGTTTTAGCCAAGTTTCTGTTAAACACATAATATCTGGGAGGTAGGTAGCTAATAGAGCATGTAGATTGTGCATCTTATTGTTGATGCTTCTAATATTTAAGTGGCAGATTTGGAGGGAGTTAGTATATCTTGGAAAAGGTGGTGGGCTATTAGAGTTGGTTTTTGCTGTGGGGCCAGGATTCGGGTGGACATCTCCATCTTTAGTGATGTTTTTTCTGAGATATTCCATTAGCCTCATAAGTTTCTGAAGCAATTTCTGACCATGTTTAGATTTGGGGCGTGTTTGGTCTGGTTTATAAGGGCAGTAGTAATTAGAATTAGCAGTTTTACTGTGTAGTTGTTGGGTTATGTGATTGATACTCACGAGGGTAGGGGAGCTTTAGTTTGATATCTGGGGTAATGGAAACCTGAGTAGGGCTGATCTTCATATTTGGTTATTAGGTAGAGTATGGTAATTACTGATAGTAAAAAGGATATAGTTTTTAGTGTTGCCCTTCTTTACCTGTAGGGCGGATTTTGTTATCTTTGAGCTGGGGTGCATTGCTATAGGAGGAATGTAGGAGCCTTTGCCTTTAACGCTTGAAGGGTGGGAGGTTTTGGTGTTTGAAAGGAGGTGGGGGTAACAGTGAAGTGAATTTGGTTGGCTAAGGAAGAAAGGCGGGTGTGCCTACCTAGCTATAAATGTAGGACTACTGGGGGCGGGTGGAATTTGGGGCAGGGCGGGCGCTGAGCGAGCCCGAAGCAGCGAGGGCGAGCGGAGCGGGGTTTCTCCAGTTCCAAATTGACTAGGGGCAAGTGGAAACAGGTAAGAAGAATTTTAATACAGCAAGTAACCCAAAAAACAATATACACTAATTGTGTTTTATGAGCTCTTTTGTTTCCAGAATCTTTGGGAGATGTAGTATTTAGTTCAATTTTTATGGATTTTACTGCCGTTTCTTTGAACCCAGTACACCAGCGGTTCTACATATATATTAGTACTTCTTTTTTAAGATAGACTTTTGGTAAGTGATTAACCTTGGTTTTTTTTCACAATTGAAGGCACCAAGAGATGAGAGCTTGGCTGTAGGTACTGTTCAGATTTAGCGACCCTCAGGATAGGTAGAATATAGCCAGCGGGGAGAGTAGTAAGGGTAGTGCCTGTAAGGAAAATGCAGATACATAGACAGGGTTTACATCATTCCCTTTACATTTGTGGTTCAATTGGCAAGTAGTATGCAATGAATAATCATACTTATTGGGTATAGTTCAATGTTTAAAACAACACAGCGTTAGCAACACTCTAGTACTTTATCTATAAGTTGAAATCTAAGTATAGTCATTCAGCCACTCTTAGAGTCTATACAGTTACTGCGTAGTCTAATCCTCCCTCACTACAGCCCTATGGCTGATACTAGTACTACGCACTCAGTTGTTGTACTGCACGCTAACACCAAACATTTATAGAGCCCAGGATACTGGGAATTTGTTAGAAATGCAAAACGCTAACCGCTAAATAACCACAGTAACGCTTAACCAGCAAATTGTGAAAAGTACAAAGACTCTATTAAGAGTAAAGCCAGCAGTATTCAGTTCATGGGTAACTCTTTTAGTGATTACTGTTTAGGTAAGCGTGCTAACGCTTAGAATTTACAGCCCTCTACGTTTTAAAAATAAAACTAAGTCCTAGTGTATAAATGCAACAATGAAACTATAGAAAAAGTGGATTTTATTGTTGAATGCAGAAAACACCTGGTCTAAATGTTTTTTTCACTGAAACCCTTCCTGAAAGGATGTAGACTTAGACATAAATAATATATTTTATTTTCATATTTACTTGTATAAGTACAATATGTTTGCATACATTTTATAGCTGTTTTCTGCAGTATGTGTTCTTTTAACAAAGTTGTAACTTTTTGATGACATCATAATTAAGGGCTTTTTATTGGTCACACTTTGTATAAAAGACTTGTATTTCTTAGTTAATGTTGTCTGATGAAGAGGTGTGGTCACCGTGAAAGCACTTACCATTAGCGTTGCCACCCCTCCGTTTTTTTTCCGGAGTGCCCGGAAATCAATAGGGCACTCGGTTCTCCGGTTCTCGCTCTGGGAGTCCGGAAATAAGTTGTATGATGTCAGCTCGTCTGTACGACAAAAAAAAATGACATTGCCGCCTTGGACTCTCGGTTGATTGGCTGCTTGCTGCAGAAGAGGCTCATGCAGCAAGCAGCCAATCAACACTTAGATTTGCAAGTCCAACCCCCGCAAACCCCCCGAAAATTAGGGAATAAAAAGCGGTGCTCCAGCTATACTTTACTGTCTCTACTCTAAAAGGTCAGTACTTAAGGTCTGAAATTTCTTGCTGGTTCGGCTGTTTGCTAGTTGTTCGGACGTCTTCAGTGGATTGCCTGGTGTGGTATGCTGGTTTCATTTGCTGCTGCTGCCTGGAGCATGGAAGGATTGCCCTAGCCCTGCTGCTTGCCTTGCTTGCTGGCGTCTTGCCCTGGAGAAGTGTTGTGGACTGGCCGACTGGGTGGTGTTGTGTTCCCCTGCCTGCCTGCTGCTTGCTGGCCCTTTGTTAGCTGCCTGTTCTCTTCTGGCTGAGAGCTTGTTTAAGGAGCCCTGCTGCTGCTTTTTCTGGAGGTAAGTGGAATTTTTTTAATGGATGAATTCTTTGGAATTAAGGTAGATTTTCAAAGATTAGTGTGACAGGGGAATGAATATTGCCAGCACAGCTACTAGTGAATTTTTTAAATATTAAATTTATATTAATTCACTAGCTGTGCTGGCACTATCTCATTCATTGATGGTGACAAGATGTGTGTAACTGTATCTAGATATTCAACATGTGGTGATTATTAACTAGAACAATTTCTAGTTTGTAATCACCACATCTACCTTATTCTTTATCTGTAGTTTCTAGTATACTGTCTGTAGATATATATAGGAAGGGTTTGTTTGGCTGTTTTTAACTGCAGTTAGTGTAACTATTTTTCATGTGGGTGCACTTTGATTTATTATTTTTCATGTGGGTGCACTTTGATTTATTATTTTCATGTGGGTGCACTTTGGTTTATTATTTTTCATGTGGGTGCACTTTGAGTTATTATTTTTCATGTGGGTGCACTTTGATTTATTATTTTTCATGTGGGTGCACTTTGATTTATTATTTTTCATGTGGGTGCACTTTGATAGTGATTGTATACTGACGGAGTTATATAGGGTTCTTGCTATGATTGTAGAGCTATGATTGTAGAACTATCATTTCTCTAGTCATCACTGCTATGTTTACCTTGATATGCATTTTCTAGGGTATACCAAGGCTGTTTTTACTGCAATGTTTTAAATATTTCATCTGGTTTTGGACTTGGTTACAGTGAATATATAATGAATACATGATTTGTATAAGATGCTTGGACTGTAGATCTGTCTTTTCTAGTCTGTCATCACCGTGATGTTTACCTTGACCTGTGTTTTTCTTCCTAGGGTGTCTATGTCTAGGGTGTACAGTCTTCGTATTGTAGTGAGGCTTAAATGTAGCTTTTTATCTAGCTTGTCATCAGCACTGTTTACCTTTATCTGTGTTTTCTAGGGTATACCAAGGCTGTTTTTACTGCAATGTTTTAAATATTTCGTTTTGTTTTTGTGTGTATACCAAGGCTTAGTTCATTTGATGTTACAGTGAATATATGACTACATGATTTGTATAGGATGCTTGGACTGTAGAACTGTCTTAGTCTTCGTATTGTAGTGAGGCTTAAATGTAGCTTTTTATCTAGCTTGTCATCAGCACTGTTTACCTTTATCTGTGTTTTCTAGGGTATACCAAGGCTGTTTTTACTGCAATGTTTTAAATATTTCGTTTTGTTTTTGTGTGTATACCAAGGCTTAGTTCATTTGATGTTACAGTGAATATATGACTACATGATTTGTATAGGATGCTTGGACTGTAGAACTGTCTTTTCTAGTCTATCATCACTGTGATGTTTACCTTGACCTGTTTTTCTTTCTAGGTGTCTTGGGTATATAGCAAGGCTTAATGTAGTTGCTTTTCTTTGGGACTGTCAATGTGAAATATTTCATGTGGTTTTGAGCTTGTTACAGTGAATATACACTGGATATTTTCTAACATTTTGTTGTGTAGATATTTAAGTTTTGAGACTACTTAAATATTTATTTAGTGGCACTGGGCCACTCTACCTTGGCATTGGTCAAACTGTGCACATTTTTCTTATTGGTAACTGTATGTGATATTAAAGACTTGTGCTGAAGGGTGCTAGAGCAAAGGGGTGTGGCTATTAAAGGGAATGGGTGTGGCTTGATTGGGCATGTTTGTCAGGAAATGGCACAGTAGAAAGGTGGCAACCCTACTTACCATTCTTTTGGATACATCTATTAAAGTTCCTGGGTTTTAGCCTGTTGGTTTGGTATTTCTTCATTTATTTTATTCTTATTTCTGTCTTACCAACCTTCATGCTGCTATCATATATATATATATATATATATATATATATATATATATATATATTTTTGCAAGTGTGCAATGATATCTATAATAAGTAAAAATACACCTGGTACAACAGGGACTCAGTAGTTCAATCTGTTAAATGCTGTGACAACAATCATCTTTAGTCCACATGGTCCTGGGTTCAACTACAGCCAGGTCTAGCATTTAAAATACGTGATGTTTACACAACCAGTATGAATTCTAATATGTATTACTATCTTATCACCTATTTATCCACTGAAAGCAGTACAGATAGAATGTCTACTTCTAAATGATTGCATTAAATTCCTACATATAGGACCACATTTGAAATATTCCTATTACAACATTAGAATGTGCATAGAATGTCAGGTCCTGCATCAGTATGAATTCCTAGACAATTTTGAAGTATGTAATTCAAATGAGACCCAATCTTATCAGACTGCAGCCCACAATGATCTGTTAGTGACATTACAGACAACAGCAGCAGTAATGGCATACATATATGGAGCCCATGCTAGAAGCAACAGTTGCCAGCACACACCGTCCAGATGATACAACAAGCATGTTTCCCTTTGCTCTGTTAATGTAACTGTTAATGAGACATTGGATAACATACTTCCCTTAAACATATATATATATATATATATATATATATATGATATATATATATACATATATATATATATATATATATATATATATATATATATATATATATATATATATATATATATATATATATATATATATATATATATATATATATATATATAGATATATGTCTTACTTTCCAGTGGGATGGGTTCCCTCAATCTGGCTCTTGCTGTACACTAACACTGCCACAGGTCCCACAGTTACTCTTAAGTGTTGTTGTCCTGCATATTCTGCAGCATCTCTGACTATGCCTATTGTCTGCAGCAGCTTCAGCAGCTTCAGCCTGTAGCACACACATCTGTATGTAAAATGTACTGCTACAAACATTCTCTTTGTGCTGACATAATCTCTACCCCAGTAATTTCCAACACAAATGTGAGAAAGGGGATGGAATCTACTTTGAGGCCTTATATCTTGTTGAGTAGTTGCACGGGATTGGCGGATTATACTGCAAATCAGCTGTGTATGCTGCATGTAGCATTCCTGAACCACAGATTGGTTCGGAGGCAATCAGCTACTAATGAAGAACCATCGTAAAAAAGGCAAACACCTAGCTAGGGAGAACTATTATGTATGAGAGTTACTTTGTATGAATAACTCATTCACACACTTCTCATATAGCTGTATCTTTGAACAGAGGACTTTTGAACTCCATCAGGTGTGTAACCATTTTGTGTCCAACTTGATGCATATGTTTGAATATACTTAGGGAGAATGGGGATTAGATCAGTAAGCCTCTCTTAGAACTATACTGTTGGCATGCGAGTGATCTGCAGATGTTTTACACCTAAAGAGGATGTAAAGTACAGCAAAGCTATAATGCTCTTGTGTTAACTAGGTACACAGGCATCCTGGATGCGTCTTTTGTTAGCAGTTGTAGTAGTACCCTGCTATTTGGTTGGCACTGTTTATAAATATGTTATGGGTGGGGGTTTCCCTGATATGGGGCACACTATAATGGACTCTTGTGTTTGTTGTGCGATCATATGTGAGTATCTGTCATGTCACAAATGGGAATGGGTCACTTTTGTTACTATCCTAGTGGCTTCAACAACCTTTGTATGTTTGGCACACTGTTGATTATGAGATGTGCAATCAAGCAGGGAATATTAATAGGCTTCCTTTATTGCTGTATCTCTACATACTGTACTCCTACATATGTGATCACGATATGTGTTCACATTTATTTGTCTTTCAGGAGATATCATGCATGGCAGATGCCGTGCACCTTTCTTGAGGCTGAAAACAACCTCATTATCGATGCTTTGAGACAACACTACAAAGTCCTCTTGTCCCGAGGGAGGAAAAATAGACAGGACCATGCAGCCTTGTGGTATGAGCTGGTGCACAAACTTAATGCTGTTTGTCACCAGAACTGCACATATGAGCAGATGTGAGACCATTCCAGAAATGTGATTAATTCGGCATGTAGATGTACAGTGAATGTGGCCAGGGATCGTCCGGTCACTGGTGGTGGCCCTGCATCAGAACAACATCTGACAGCTTCTGAAGAATTCTTGGTGAACCTTGCAACACAGGACAGCTCCCAGGCACCCATCACCCAGTATGTTGTGGATGTAGGTGCAACTGTTCCCACACAAGAGGAGTTTCCAGGTATGCTTAGTCGAATCAGCATTGGAAATACTGCAGCATTCAGCATGTCAGGGTGTACATAGTTTTACATGGGTGTTGGGTATTATATGGAAGGAAGGAGTTTAGCTGCAATTTTAAGCTCATGCACAGATTGTGACCCACATACCTATTAACATAGCAGCTACTGTAAATGGGAGATATTTGGATGTATTGCCGCTGTTATACCGTAACATGAGGTGCTGTTTACATTACCTCTCCCTCAAACATGTTCAGGACCATCAGGAATAGGAAGAGGCCATGCTCCTGTTGCTGGAAAGCACAAAAATCTTTAGTCAGAGATGTAGATTTAGTTCACACAAGTGTTCGTGTTAACACAGCTCTGCTGGCTAGATCGATGTACTGTCTGCATAACTGCCAAGTGTACAGATATTTTCTGAGTGTACACAGTTTAGATTCATACTTATGTCTTGTAGGTGTGACCACAGTGATTGATTTGACAGTCAGGACATCACAGATTGCCATAACTGTCAACTGTGCAAAGTTTTCCAGAATGTCTACAGTGTGCATCATTTATGTTTTGCTCCTGAGATTCTTGTTTAAAGAACTTGTATTTACAAATAATTACAGATTTGGGTTAGAAAATAATGCCCACATGGCCTAATATATGAGGTGTGGGTTATACAAGTGTGTAATAGGAGACCGGCTTCATGATTGGGCCATCACATGGTCTACTTAGGACATGTTATGTACACCATGTAGTGCTGCACTGAGGAACCTCTGTGGATGTTACAGTTTTCGGATATGCCTGGTCACTTACATACCAAAGGTGGCATTGCACCAATGATAGGTCTGATGAATGCCAATGACACTAGAATAATGGCTTCTTTGTATTTGCATGCCATACCTTTGCTTTTAAGTTGTACAACATAGAATGATGTCCATAATATTAGACACATGACAGACAAAGGCTAGAACACTATCTGTGTCCATAATTCACTGACTTCCGGACTGACTGTTTGAGGTGTGCTAGAAATATGATAGTTACCAGGGATGGATGACTTACAAAAGGATAGTATTGTGCTTTTCTTGGTATTTAGTGCTAGTCCATGGCTCTGACAACAACTGTATGTCTGTGTCAGCCCCTCCTGGAGAACAGTTATATCAGTGTGTGATTCAATGACAGCTCCCCATTTGCATGAAGTCTGCGATGACTAGAATGTTGGATTGTGTGTCAGCTTGACTTATGGGCTTATGATTGATCCTCAGTGAGATGTTGCTCTATGTGTTGGTATGTGTGTTGTTTTCAGAGTGCACATGGGGATGCTGAGGCTATTTGTCATCTGGAGTTTCTCTATGAGGTGTTTGTGATTTATGTAGGTTAAATGTCAGAACTTCAGCTCCTGTCTGCTTTGGACTTTGTGTGATGGGTGTGGCAGGTGTACCACTTGTTGACATTGAGAGTACTTTTAGGTGAGAGCTTTGCCTCCAGTGACATTGTGTATATACATTTCTGACATACCATATCAGTTTGTTTGATTGTGAAGTGGTTGTTGGTAAACACGGGGCAATGTCTACATTGTTTCAGGATGGCCATATCTACCAGGGTGGTAAAGGACACCATGAGAATCCTCATAACCATGGCAACAGATCCTTTATTATTGATTACACAGTTGTATAGAGATTATCACTAAATGTCACAAGTATCTATTCCAGAACTAGGGGGGCAAAGTTTGACACTGCATGCTATTTGTCCTAGGTGCAACTCGGTATTGGAGTTAATGCCATCATGGAATCCCAGTAAAATGCCTCCCAAGGTGTCTGAGTCTGTACATAGCACCTTCAAACACTGGAAGGGAAATTATCCATATACACTGTAATGTTAAGGATAGAGTAATTGGGCAATTATTCTGAAACTGCATACTAATCAAGCATAACATACTGAAAACCAACAATTACCTTGTGAACAATGCAGAAAAGTGGTGATTCACCTGAACTGCTGCTACCTGGCTACTACTACTACTGCTGGTCTCAACATGGGTTCACTCTGGTGGGATTCAAAGCCCATATTCTTTGTCACTCACCAGAAGCAAAATGTTAGCACCAAGCTCAAGATAAGACGCAGGCCACCACCTTCTTGTTGACCTACACACTTTTCCCATATGATGCAAGGCTCATAGGCCTGTTGTAGACTTTTCCAGGTAGATGCCTTAATTAGCAACCAGACCAATCATTTGACATTGGTATGTATTATGTCTTGGGTTCTGAGGGGTGTAGCATTTCACTTAGGGACTGACCTGACGGTGATGTCAAAGGTTGCTCTATCAAGCACCACAGTAGTAGTGATCCATGTTAGGTAACAGTTTCACAGCAAATCATGCAACCTGCCCTTCAACAGCATAATGCTGGTGAGCTGCATGACATGCATATGAGGCCTACTGCAGAGGGGTGGCCACATTTGGACAATGTCTGTGTCCCTCCCACACATCCTAGGCATGTCATACTGTACATTTATGTTCAAAGGACACTAAACTGTGTTTCCACATCATTTCACACAACATCCATGTGTTGTCTGTTTTTTGACAGGCACTGTAGACTTGTAAGGCTAATGTAATGAATGCAAAGTTGGACAATTTTCTGTGCATCCACAGACATGGACATCTTCACTGCAAAGAGTGCCTACAAGGAGAATTTTTGAGGCTGTGAACTCCAAGGGTATGGCAGCATGAGCCTTACTTTTCTGGAGTTGTAAATTATCACATTTGTGAGTATGCTGAGCGACCCTGCCTAATAACAGTATTATGGGTCATGCAAGTGCACCAAGACTGGTAAAGCATCATACTCTATTTACCATGTTATCCCACACTGTCAGGTACTGTTGTGCCTTAGAATGACACCGTAAAGGTACTAACTTGTTATATGTAAGCATCTGTCAGGCCACTGCCTAACCATGGCTTATAATGACGTATACGCAAGCAATAATCTATTGCTAATGGCATTATGTCTGACTGCTACAGAGGTGTCAACAGCGTACCCAAATTTCTACTCCAACTCCACACAAATACAATGTGTGACAGATGCATCTAGATTAAATACCTTGACTCCATGCTATCTCACACACCTGTCAATACATATGACAATGATCGGGGCGCCAACATGCCCACCTGACGTCCTACTCCATCACAAACCCACATGACACATACATACATATTCAGAGATCCATACCAAAAAATCTAAATACCAGACGCATCACAAACAGAAATGCTAGAATGCTACACATAATATTACCTCTGCATAACACTTTATACATAATAGCTAATGCACAACCATCTCACTGGCCAAACTCTTACTGCAAAGCACAAATTCAGACATGTTAGTCATAGGTGATTACATCGTGAGTTACATTTATGTCCCTCATACCAGGCTAGAAAAAGGAAAGGTCACAGTCAACTGTCTGTGAGGTGCCAGGATAGAGCATAACACACATGCACTCAAATCTGCCAACAACAGGTACTGTTATGACTACATTATAGGCCCTGTTGGTGTGTAAGACTTGAGACATACCTCTCTGGACTGTGTGACAACAGACATGACTGATCGTCTGCACTATGTGTCCATGTCAGATATGACCTTGGCCATCAGCTGCATTTTACCTTCACCTAACATGATGCCTCAATACAAAAAGAAGATGACTGACTGCAATAATAAGCTTAGCATGTGGTGTCAATCTGAATGTATCCACTATCTGTCAGTTTGGGATGATATGATCAGTAGACCCCGATGCGTTGTCACAGATGCTCTTCATCTGTTACTCCTGGAATTACGGCTACTGACCAGGGCTATTGCCACCCCCATAATGCCCTTTTAGCTGGTGTCTCAAGGACAATATTTCCAATGTAAAAAACCCATGTGCAAACAACCTCAAGGTTATGCTGCTAAACGCTTGGGTCTCAACAGTAAACTGCACTCATTAGAAGCTGTCCTCGCCTTGGAACACATAGACCCTTGTGCAGTCACAGATACCTGGTTCAAGGCTGTGAAGTGCACCACAGCCATACCAGCCTACAGCTCCCTCCACATGTGCAAATTGCAAACTGAAGGTGTGCAAAATAATGGTGGTGGTATATAAATAGGCATTAAGGATACATACACACCCACATTGGATAGTTACACAGTATGATTCCATGGCTACACTTCTGGTACTACTGATTATTTGTAGGGCACCCATTCAAGTCATTTCCAGTTACAGGAGACCCCCCCATGAATCAGGACACCCACTCTGCTTGTTTGGATCTACATGGGTCTATCATGATACATATGGACACCCTGGTTTGGGGTGACTATTACTACCCACTGACTGGATAGATTACTCATGCTCAAACTCACTTTGCCCAAAGTTTACTTGATTCATAAACCCCAATGCCCTGGACCAGCTGCTTGACACTCTCACAAGGGAGCCTAATATACTGAATCAGATGCTTACCAATATGGGCGACCACTGTAGCACCCCCACTGTGAGGTCCTCCCTGATGAGCTCTAACCACAAATTGGTCTCATTCAAAGTAGGTATCACACCTTAAACACCACCTACCCTTACAGCAAATACAGTTAAGAAATTCACCAGTTCAGATAATAACCTCCTATGAGATGCTATGCATAGCTTCAATGTACCTCCTTCCTCAGATATAACTGGCAACTATGCTGAGCTCCACTCCAATGCTTTATTCAAGCACCTGTTTAACTGCATTGCCTTAGCTGTACCTGAAATGAGCACAACAAGCTCCTCATGGTGAGGCACACCCACCTGGTGGGCAACTGCCAGTAACAGGCTTTACAGTAATAGGAAGACATTGATGTCTAAGGTTAGGAGGGAGGGAGGGAGCCCCCTAAACTAGAAACAATCCATCCTCAGTTTACACTAGAAAATAAGTCTTGTTGTGAAGTCCTCCAAAACCAAGTATGCATCCATAGGTTCATAGGTTAGTACTAAGCTAACTGCCCTTGTGAGCCATTTTAAGCCTAGCCAATTATCCCTTGTGAGACTCAAACCCTGCAACTTCTACTTGTAAGGCAAACACCTTAACCATTAGGCCACCCTCCCAACCCTTGCAGAGTAGCCTCTTGCACAAAGGACAACCACAAAGCATTCTATAGTTGCATCTGTAACCCATACCAAAAGGCCCACAGTTGTGCTGAACTTGTAGTTAATGATGACACTTTTATAGAGCCTGTTGCACCTAACCTGATGGCCAGCAGGTACTGTAAAACTCACTCATCAGTCCCCACCACACGTACCCCATGACATCCCTAACTCCTGTCCCCTACCTTGTATCTGTAAAGAGCAAGTCAAAAATGGCAAAAAAGAACAAAAACACAGCATCTATGGGACCTGATAACATCCCAGGCTGAGTCCTACATGGTCTCCAATATGGAGGACTAACACCATTGGGACCTCTTTGCAATCATAGTGTAACCACCGCTTGGCCCAAGCTGACCATAAAACAGTCACAGTTATCCCCTTGCACAGGGATGGTGCATCTAGTGACCCCAGAGACTATATACCTATTATCTTGAGTAGCCATATATATGGGGCCATCCAGAAAATCATCACAGACCTTATCGACAAAGACATAGGTAATCTCCACACAGCTGAACCTTCACATTTTAGATTTGTCAAAGGTACATCATGCTTGTTAAACCTGGTGGATGTCTTTGAGACAGTCACCAAGGACCTGTATGAGGGGAGATCTGTGTGTACAACCTAACTATACTTCAGCAAAGCATTTGACACTATCCCCCACTCAGCCACCATTGGGAAAGTCACCCAACTAGGCATCAACCTTATATCAGTATAGGAGTTATACACTGCCACAGTGATATGAATCAATATAGTCACAATAGGGAAATCCACCTCCAGTAGCAGAGATGTAACCAGTGCTGTTCCACAGAGTGTAGTGATGGGTCCTCTCCTATTTTGAATCTGTTTACCCAAAGTAGAAGCACAGAGTAGATGTCTGTGGCTGACAAGGTTTGCTGATGCCTGCAATCATCTGAAATCACTGTCACTTTAGTGTATGTCATACAGACTACTCAGAGGTGATCTCTGCCTTGCATATGAGGCAATCTCTGACCCTGCTGTATTGGCGATGCTGCATATCTGTAAGTCATATGGTACACAGGTTACTCACAATATAGACCTTAAGCTGGTATGTGGCATTAATAAAAGCTGATGGAGGGAGAGAATGGTCTACTAGAGTTTGCACACTTTTGGGAGAGACTCCCACAGCATGTCAAACAGAGCACCTCATTGGCCCTCTTTAGATACAATCTGTACAATTGGATAGGTGACCATATTTAACCACAGCACTTCTACCTGTGTCACACTTGGACAGGGGCAATATGAGCTGATCATGTGAATGGTGGTAACAATACTTTTTGGATTTTAAGGGCCCTAGGGTCATCACCCTAGTAAGTTCCAGTGAGCCTTTAATCCCATAGGCTGATTCAAAATGCTCTGACTAACATCCACACACACCAAGTTCACCACAGTGAGAGTAGTGCTGCAACCTATTTCTGTCTACAGGACACTGCTGAGCATTTAACCTACCAATTTGGCTGGAGTGAGATTAGAACCCCTACCTATCTAGGTATATTACAGTACAGATCACAGTATGTAACACATGTGCCACAGCTCAACTCTGCTTTGCAAATTTCTTCAGCTGAAGTAATCCTTAAGAATATGAATAAGCCCTGTGATGAACAGTTCGGTAGGCCTGCAGAGTCACATTGCTTCCTACTGTTATCTGCAGCTAGTACCGTAACAGTGAGAACACTGTTTTGTAGCCTAGCTGTGTGACAACAGCACCTGTATCGGGCATATTTGTCTGTTTGCATTTTGATGGGCAAGCCTGTGGCAAGGATACATTGGCCATGTCACTGAGTGAGCACCCATATACTACATTGCACAACTTGTTTACTTGTTGATGTATGTGTGGTGAAATCTATCAGACACAGGGGGTTGCAGTGAATGTGAGTGCTGTTGCTGTCATAGATACAAACATATATAGCCTGACAATCTTCATTTTTTTCTGGATGTTCCCATTAGGGGTCACCACAGTGGATCATCTGTTTCAATTTCTTCCTGTCCTCTGCATCTTGGTCTGTCACACTAACCACCTGCATGTCCTCTCTCACCACATCCATAAAGTTTATCTTAGGCCTTCATCTTTTCATCTTACCTGGCAGCTCCATCCTTAGCATCCTTTTTCCAATATACCCAGCATCCCTCCTCAGCACATGTCCAAACCAACTCACTCTCTCCTCTCTGGCTTTGTCTCCAACTTTCCAACCTGAGCTGACCCTCTGATATACTTATTCCTAATCCTGTCCATCCTCATCACACTCAGTGCAAATCATAACATTTTTAACTCTGCCAGGTCCGGCTCTAACTCCTGCCTTTTTGTCAATGCCACTGTCTCCAACCCATATAACATAGCTGGTCTCGCTACCATCTTGTAGACCTTCTCTTTCACTCTTACGGTACCCGTCTGTCACAAATCACTCCTGACATTCTTCTCCACCCACTCCATCCTGCCTGTACTCTCTTCTCCACCTCTTTTCTACAGTCGCTATTACTGTTGATCCCAGGTATTTAAACTCGTCCACCTATGCCAACTCTACTCCCTGCATCCTCACCATTCCTCTACCCTCCCTCTCATTCACACACATATATTCTTAGTCCTGCTGACCTTCATTCCTCTCTTGTCTAGAGCATAGCTCCACCTCTCCAAGGTCTCCTCAACCTGTTCCCTACTCTCACTACAGATCACAATGTCATCTAACAGGGGTTGGGAGGGTGGCCTAATGGCTAAGGTGTTTGCCTTACAAACACAAGGTGCAGGGTTTGAGTCTCACAAGGGATAATTGGCTAGGCTTAAAATGGCTCACAAGAGCAGTTAGCTTAGTACTAAACTATGAACTATGAACTATGAACTATCTGCAAACATCATAGTCCATGGGGACTCCCGTCTGATCTCATCTGTCAACCTGTCCATCACCACTGCAAATAAGAAAGGGCTCTGAGCTGATCCTTGATGTAATCCCACCTCCACCTTAAATGCATCCGTCACTCCCAACACCGACCTCACCATTGTCACACTACCCTCGTAGTGTATATAGCTTGACAATACATGGGTGAGAGCCTGGAGTGAGGTTATGACTTGGCTGAACATATTAAAGTAGAGTCATCTGCATATTGTATGCATGTGGCTTGAGGAATTTTGGCATGTAGATCATTAATAAACATTGAAAAGAGAAGAGGGCCTAAAATAGAGCCTTGTAGTACTCCAATGTTCACAGGGAGGGGTGTAGAAAGATTATTATCCCAAAGCACTGTTTGCTGTCTGTTTTCTAAATAAGATTTAAACCATCATAATGCTTGTGGGTCAAGTGATTGGGCTTTTAGTACATCAATAAGCATGTGATGGTTAACTATATCAAAGGATTTTGAAAGGTCAATAAATAATGCAGAGGAAAGAGAGTTATTGTTACGATTTTTGTTTATACAGTCAGAAAAGTATAACAGGGCAGTTGTGCTATGGAATGGCCTAAAACCATGCTGGCAGTTGGCAAATAAATTATTTTGGAGAAAGTGGTCAAGTAGTTGTCTGTGGATGCATTTTTCCATTATTTTAGCTATTGGAGAGAGTAAGGCGATTGGGCGAAAGCTCAGTAGATGACCCACCTTTATGTAGAGGGATGATGTGGGAGACTTTCCATATGGAAGGGATTTTGCTTTCTAAAATTGTTCTATTTATAAGGATGGAAATGGGATAGGCAATGGCTTTAGCTGCAATTTGCAGGTATTCAGCTGGAAGACGGTCTGTAGACGGAGTGCATGGTTTGAGTTTTTGAAGGATTGAAGGAGGTTGCAAATGAGGAATGTAGGTACAGGTTGTATATGAAAGGTCGGAGTTGGACTATTAGTGATGTTTAATGGGGAAGTGGTAATAGGTGGGAATGTATTAGCTAGGGTGTGAATGGCTTCAGTAAAATAGTTATTACAGGCATCAGGAATTTGGTTAGAGTTATTATGGTTGAGTCCTGATGGGGCAGGAGTTTGAGTGCACTGGCTGAAGTAGTTTGTTAATGCCTGACCAGAACTTTTGTGGATTTTGTTGGTGGGCTTGTTGGAGGTGAAGGTAATAGGTTTTTTTTTGTCTCGCAGAATGTCTTTTTTGGTGGCATTTCTTAACTGTTTAAAGTAAAGGTGATCTGATGGACTTTTAGAGGCTCTCCATTTGGCCCAAATTTTATTTCTGAGGAGGATCTTTTGCCTAGCTTGTTTTGTGAGCCATGGGGCAATTTTGGTCCTTATTCGGTAAGAGCGATAGGGGGCATGGTAATCTAGGATTTGAAGGAATCTAGTATTAAAGTAGGTCACTGCTTCATCAAGTTGAAGATGATACAATTTTGATATATCAAAATTGATATATATGATGATATATATATATATATATATATATATATATATATATATATATATATATATATATCAAGTTGAAAATGAATCTACAATTTCAGTCACTGTGTGCTGTATTTGATATTCACCTTTCTATATATGTCTTCCAAATCTCATATGCTTAATTTGGGATGTATTTCTCAGCATATTATACTCCTGTGATCAAATGGTCAATTTAGTAAGATCTAGCAATCAAGCCCCATCTGTAACACATGTAATCAGTTTACCCATTTTCAAGTCATCTGCATACAGACTGTAGAACAACTCATATGAAATGGATAGCTCTAAAGAGAAATCTGAACAAGTTTGGATCATTGGACAGAGGCCTGTGGGACACCCTGAATGTAACCAATATTTTCACTTATGCAATTGCTGTATGCACCTTGCCATGTCCTACATGTAAGCCATGCAGTTATCCATCTTATCAAGAGTGCATCAATACATAGTTGTTCAAATTTATTGATTAGTGTTTTGTGAATGGCCCTGTCGAATCTCTGTAAATTACATCACAAACAATTTTTCATTCATAGATGCTAATTTATTGTTATAATACTTCATGTTAAAAGGTGGAACTTAGAGCTATTTTCAACATATGCATGCTGATATGTGGTTTTAAGCACCAAATTTTACATTTGTAATACTGAATAATCCAATATTATCTAAGCCTTTTTAGATAGGTCTTGGATATGCACCACTGATGAAAATGTGTAATTGATATGTGACATTGGGTAGTACTAGAATAGCATACACAGAACCACAGTCTGTAAAACAATACTTATTACTGCTTAACATGACAAAAAGCTGTAGATCTCAGGATTAGAATCCTGAACACCATCATACAAGTGACCTGGCTTAGTCCTTTGAGCCACAGGGACTGCTTGACAAACAGGCGATCATTCATCAAACCATCACTTGCATAAATATGTACTTTGCTCTTCTCAGTTAACTAACACACACACACACACACACACACACACACACACACACACACACACATGTGTGTGTGTGTGTATATATATATATATATATATATATATATATATATATATATATATATATATAATATGGATCTACTACTATTCACCGAAAGCACATTTCACTGAAACACATTTGACCGTGCACTTTTCACCAAAGCACATTTCACCGAAAACACAATTCACAGAAACACATTTCACCGAAAGTTGTAGATGGCCTTTTCCCCACTGTAGTGCGACCCTGGAGTTAGTATATATAGTAAGGGGGAGTGTGGGGGGCACCTATTTTAAATATTTTGAATTATATACATGGATACATGTAATTGCAATATATTACTGTTCTCTGACAATAATATATACATAAAATATGTGGTGGTGCCCCCCACACCCCCCCTTACTATATATACTAACTCCAGGGTCGCAGTACAGTGGGGTAAAGGCCATCTACAACTTTTGATGAAATGTGTTTCAGTGAATTGTGTTTTTGGTGAAATGAGCTTTCTACAAAATGTGTACTCTAATTTGATTTTCGGTGAAATGTGCTTTCAGTGAATAGTAGTAGATCCATATATATATATATATATATATATCCGGTATCTAGTGAGCTGGTTAGTATATCATGTACCTAATAAACATGTATGTGTGTCAGGTATCTAATGAGCTGGTTAGTATGTCATGTACCTAATAAACATGTATGTGTGTCAGGTATCTAATGAGCTGGTTAGTATGTCATGCAGCTAATAAACATGCAATTGTGCTGGGTATCTAATGAACTGGTCAGTATGTCCTGTACCTAATAAACATGTATGTGTGTCAGGTATCTAATGAGCTGGTTAGTATGTCATGCAGCTAATAAACATGCAATTGTGCTGGGTATCTAATGAACTGGTCAGTATGTCCTGTAGCTAATAAACATGTATGTGTGTCAGGTATCTAATGAGCTGGTTAGTATGTCATGCAGCTAATAAACATGCAATTGTGCTGGGTATCTAATGAACTGGTCAGTATGTCCTGTAGCTAATAAACATGTATATGTGTCAGGTATCTAATGAGCTGGTTAGTATATCATGCACCTAATACATATGTAAATGTGGCATGTACTTAATAAATATGTAAATATGTCAGGTATCTAATGACCTGGTTAGTATGGCATGTACCTAATAAATATGTAAATATGTCAGGTATCTAATGACCTGGTTAGTATGTATGTTAGTATGGTTAGTATGTCATGCACCTCATAAACATGCATATGTGCTGGGTATCTAATTAACTGGTCAGTATGTCCTGTAGCTAATAAACATGTATATGTGTTGGGTATCTTATGACCTGGTTAGTATATCATGTACCTAATAAATATGTAAATGTGTCGGGTATCTAATGAACTGGTTAGTATGTCATGTACATAATAAACACGTTCATGTGTCGGGTATCTAATGACCTGGTTAGTATGTCCTATAGCTGATAAACATGTACATGTGTCAGGTATCTAATAAACTGGTCAATATGTCATGTACCTAATAAATATGTATATGCATCAGGTAGCTAATGAACTGGTTAGTATGTCATGTACCTAATAAACATGTACATGTGTCAGGTATCTAATGAACTGGTTCGTATGTCATGTACATAATAAACATGTAAATGTGTTGGGTATCTATTGACCTGGTTAGTATGTCAGGTACGTAATAAACATGTACATGTGTCGGGTATCTAATGACCTGGTTAGTATGGCATGTACCTAATAAATATGTAATGTGTCAGGCATTTAATGAACTGCTCAGTATGTTATGTACATAACAAACAGGCTAGGTTATGGTAGGAAGGAACAAATTAGCAAATCAGGCACCAAACTACAGTTAATGTGTTATATGTGCAACGGTTAGGTTAGCATGTCATATACTCTGTGAACAAGTTAACAAGTCCTGTAACTAATGCACATCTTAGTGTGTTGTTTTTGAAAGAAAAGGCTAGTATGTCATGTGTGCATGAACACGTTGTGTGTCTTAACTCAGCACATATAGTAACATGCCATGCAGCACTGCACATGTTAATGCAAGTCACTTATAATGTTGTTGGGATTATTTTGCCTCATCCTATTGGAATGATTGGAAAGTGAGATAAAACTAATGAATTTACCGACATGTGATGATGTGCACCATAAATGAAATCTTCCTGTAAAAAGTAACTCAGAAAGGGGCAAAAGTTAAAAATGGTAACTTAATTACATTGCAATATTTTGTTTTACATTTGCAAGAGATTTGGGAAATGAGGTATACTGCCTAACGTCTCTACTTTATAACTCCAAGCATAATGGTATATTAACAGGTAAAAGTACACTTAAGCTGTACCTGACAGTATTTAGTGCACTGAGCAATGAAATTCAACATTCAGGATTTTTATTAATTGGCACGCTTTAAGAATATGAAGTGTTCAACAGTGAATGAATGTTTCTTACCTTTCACAGAAAGCAAATGTAAATGGTGAATATCCTTGATAAATGGAGACATTTGCCCCAATTATTACATCTCCGTTCTTTTTGCTGCGAATGAAAGTAGAACTCATCATGAGTCTGTTGTCTTGAAAATAATAATTTTTGCATGAATCAGCAACAGAGACCATGAAAAGGCAGAGCAGTAAAAGTACTTTCATCATGTAAATCAGAAAAAAGAACATCCTAAACCACTGGGCAAGATGTGAAATCCTACAGAAAATAAAAACATACTGTCACATCACAGAATTATCTGTTTTAAACAATTCATAATTAAGTAGAAATTGAGACTTTTTCTTCAATGAAACTAATATTCAGACAGACTGAATAAATAAGATGAGAAGTACAGTCACTTCTAACACATTTGCAAACCAGGTAAGACAAGTGGATACAAGAGCACATTTTCTGTGGCAGCCCAGTAGCACTGCCTGATTAAGATACATGGATTCAAACCCTGTAACCATGACTGGAGAAAGGAGCTTATTAACAGTTCAGTCTTAATCTGTGTGCTAACTGCTAACCTTAGTGAAGAAGTCCTGTAGAAAGTTGAATTAGTAAATTACTATAAATGGTATATTCACTGATGTGTGTTCTTTTTCTGTTTTCAAATTGTAGCTCATGGAATGTATTAAGCTGAGTCACTGCTTTATACCCTTTCCTGTACTCTAAGATGCAAACATGTTTACTTGTAAGAGGTGTGCCTGAAGGATAAATTACATTACAGAAAATAAGTGCAGTATTAAGCCTTATTTAAGAAAATATTCTCTAGGTCCCCTCAGTAACAACCATCACTTCATGGTACTCCTGGTCACCTAAAGGCCTGTTCATAGAAGGTATAGAAAGTCTAAGGGACCACAAGAAGGGAATTTGCATTTTATCCTGATTTAGCTACTACCGTGAGATTAAACTTTCATGGCACAAATAATTTTCAAGCTAAATTTTTTTACGAAAACGCTTCTTGACAAAATGTTAGCTTAGAGCACAGATTAATTATATTTCCTGATTAGTTAACAGGTTCTGCTATAGTTTTGTTTCATTCTAGTTCCTTGCTCAAATGCTCCGAAATATATACTGTACAATCAGTAGTATAGTAATCTGCAAAGGGCAGCAGTCACCCACTTCTGAGGCCAGTAAAGAATATTGTAAATGTCCCCATCAGACTCTGGCATGAGAATATTCTATTGCCCCATGACAAAGTGGAGTAATCTCCATCATATTATTGTCTTCTTTCTTGCTTTTTTGTTTACTTTTTTTGTCTGGGAAGGTCAAACCACAACACTTACCTTTTTTTTTTTTGCAAAATGTCAACACTTTTGTCTCATGTTTTTGTTCTGTTCCTCATAAAATTATGGTTTTCTGGAAAATCACTGGCACATCATTGAGGGTTGAAGTCAGAAAATAATGGCAGACATTTGAGTTTCAGACATCATATGCTTCAGAAAATGTCATGCTAATGCAAAACCTGTTGTTCTGTCAACTTTCTAAGCTTGTAAGAGCTATATTTAAAAAGTGTCCTTATTTTTGGGCCTTTATTATCTCTGGCTTTGTCCAAATATCTTACTGTAAGAGCTTGACAGGTATGGATCCAAGTTTATAGAGCACACCTTTTCAATCAGGTCTGGGAAGAAAAGAAACAATATACAAAGTATTACAATAAAGGTTCACAGTGAGAAACATTTAGGTTCGGAGGTAGTTATTAGACATGCAGCCCAGGAGACCATTATGTAATCTAGCCTAAATTTGTAATTCCAGAAAGCACTATCTGTTAAGTGATCTGATTAAGGACACACAATAAGAAAATGAAAGTTGAAAAATTCAAACCCTGTACCCCTGGAACAGGAAGCAGTTCATTAACAAGTCCAAGCTTTACTCCTCTGTGTTAACTACCACTACCACACTTAGTAAGGTAATACTTGCATCAATACATTCTATAGTAATGAAGTACTCACTTGTAATGGACATCATCTGTGATTAAGCCTGTAAATGAGTTCAAGGATGCTTTCATCCACCCATCATTAATTTTCAGTAGTTTCATTCTCCCAGTCCATGATTAAACCAACAGCCTCATCGAAACAAACATCTAAAAGTGAAAGAGTTCAAGTTATGATGTCAATCACAGACCCTGACCACTAAGCCATTCTGCTGGAGGATAATTAATTTGTCCTTCTCAGTGTGTCTCAGTTCAACTACCATATTCCTTAGTGTCAGATGCTAAAGAGATTACCCTTTACTTCAGGACCGCTATATATATTGAAACGTTATTTTCCTTTGCTTCAGTAAGGATCCACCTTCCCTTTACAAAGAGTGCCTTGTCAAATGTGACATCCATAACTTATGATGGAAAGACCAAAGTAATGCCACAATGGGAGTTCCGGCCCTTAGACAAAGTTACAGGAGTTTCTATTCTGACTCCTAAGTGGAGGCCAGTGAGGAGAATCCTTCCCACTCCTCCACTGTTCCTTCTAAAGCGTGTACTTTGTCTTCACAAATGAAAGCTGCTATGATTCTCAGCACGTATGTTATTTATTTGTTAACTTGATAAGTGTAGTTCTCATTTCAGCACATCTTTTGTTTTGAACAGTTTCATTGCAGTATCATGAATGGACTAATAAGAGTCTTTCCAAAAAGTAAGAGCTGAAATGCTGAAACCTTGTCACTCAAGTCATTCTCCTGCATACCTCTCTCTTCATAATTTCATAAGTTCATAGGTATATACTAGGCTAATGACCACCAGGGCATTTATAAATTAGCCAAACAACTCAACCAAATGTTGTCCCTTTGTATCATGGGTGTTTATTAGAAGGTGGTATGTTAGGAAGTTTTGAAAGGTTATGTAGGAGGGCTATGTTAATTTGGCATTGCAACTGTCTACCTCTATCTGTCATAGACAGGGAGGCAGACCCACAATGAATTTCTGATCTCCCATCCATTGGTCAAGGTTACACTTAAATAGGATTAGGGATGGACACTGTCACTGACTCTGCAACACATATCTGTCTCACCAACATTTATTTATTTATTTATTTCAGTTTGATGACTGGGGAAGTCCACTGGGTTGAGAACAGCCCAATTTCAGTGGAAGCCATGGGAGAAAAGCTCCATTTAATAATAGCAATGGTAACAAACATGGCATACCAAGCATAGTATATAACATGTGCTGAGAATACAATTTACAAAAGAAGGGCGTACATATGTATACAGAGTAAGAGCAGCATATGGTGTGAGTTCAATTATCAAATAAGGAGAGATAACATTTGTATACAGAGTACCTGTGGTGTGAGTTCAATTACCAAATAAGGAGAGATAACATTTGTATACAGAGTACCTGCAGTGTGAGTTCAATTACCAAACAAGGAGAGATAACATCTGTATACAGAGTACCTGTGGTGTGAGTTCAATTACCAAACAAGGAGAGATAACATCTGTATACAGAGTACCTGTGGTGTGAGTTCAATTACCAAATAAGGGAGATAACATTTGTATACAGAGTACCTGTGGTGTGAGTTCAATTACCAAACAAGGAGAGATAACATCTATATACAGAGTACCTGTGGTGTGAGTTCAATAAACAAATAAGGAGAGATAACATTTGTATACAGAGTACCTGTGGTGTGAGTTCAATTACCAAATAAGGAGAGATAACATTTGTATACAGAGTACCTGTGGTGTGAGTTCAATTACCAAACAAGGAGAGATAACATCTGTATACAGAGTACCTGTGGTGTGAGTTCAATAAACAAATAAGGAGAGATAAGATTTGTATACAGAGTACCTGTGGTGTGAGTTCAATTACCAAATAAGGAGAGATAACATTTGTATACAGAGTACCTGTGGTGTGAGTTCAATTACCAAACAAGGAGAGATAACATCTGTATACAGAGTACCTGTGGTGTGAGTTCAATAAACAAATAAGGAGAGATAACATTTGTATACAGAGTACCTGTAGTGGCAGTTGATATTCATTCTGTAGTTAGACTAGTTTTAGTAAAACATATACAGAAATATGATTTTAGTATTTAGAAAGTAACAAAGGATGCAGAAAGAAGTAAATCTCAGTAGTAATATGATGGGAGTAGAAAAGTAGTCAAGCAGTGATAAGCAGAAGTGCGGAGATGTATGCAGGTGTTGAAAGGGAGCGACTGTAATTGCTGGGAAAAAAGAAGATGAGTGAGAAGGGGCTCATGTAGGGCAGGAGCAGGGGCATATCCATTTAGTTGTCAGGTGGAAGTATAGGAGGGATTTGAAGTTAGTGTGGGTTGGAGTGTTTTGAAGGGGGGAGTATGCTCCATAAATTGTCTAGGGAGTATGATAGCAGAAGGTGCCCAGGGAGCCAGGAAAGTTTTTGTATTCAGAGGAGGTTTTTGTTTTCTGATCAGAATGAGCAGTTTGGAATATAAGGGGTTAAGGTGGTGGAGACAGCGAGACAGCTGGATGGCTTGAAGATGAGCTTCTGTGCTGTGGTGAGTTTGAGAAGGTTTAGGTAGTTAGGTAGCTCTAACCATTGTAGAGTTTACAGGGAGAGGGAGTGATTGGAAGAATTTTTGGAGTTGGTGGCGAATTTGCTGATTTTGTTGTAGCAAGATTCTAATTTGGATTGTAAACCAAGTTGGAGGTTGGTGAGCAGGGGGGCACCATATATGAAAGAGGGGAGTAGGTAGGAGGAGGCTAAGGTCTTTCTTGTGGAGGGAATGAGGTAGCTATTGTGTCTGTACAAGAGTCCTAGTTTTTGGTGTTTTTTTTTTTGATGGCTGTCTGAATATGAATGTCAAATTTTAGCTGTTCATCAATGGTGACACCAAGCAGCTTAGTGTGAGATACAATTTCAGTGGGGTGTTATTCTGGCTTAGTATACTGACGGAGGAATTATCAAAGGAGGAGAATCTAGATTAAGTAAAGTTCATTAGTTTAGTTTTGGTTGTGTTTAGGGCAACATGGTTGTAATGCATCCAGGTTTCTGTTTTAGTAAAAGCTGACTGGGTTTTACTAGTAGGTCAGAAGGGGAGTCAGCAGTGCAGATGATTGTGGAATCATCTGCATACTGGATTAGAGAGGTATTGGGGATGGTGTGATGAAAGTTACTGATGAAAATGTTGAAGAGTATGGGGTCTAGAATAGTGCCTTGGGCATCACTGGCAGGGGTGAGTAAGAAGGAAGATGTTGAAGATTTCCATTTTACAGCCTGCTGTCTTTCAGAGACGTAGCTAGAGAACCAGGATATGGTAGAGGGTGGTAGGTTGAGAGATGAGAGTTGAGATAAAAAATATAGGGTGGGAGACAGTGTCAAAAGCTTTGGATAGGTCTAGGAACAGGGTGGAAACAAGTTTGCCAGTCATGAGCATGGTTGCTGGATTAAAGGAAGGACAGAAGAGCAGTGATGGTACTGTGGCCAGGTTGGAAACCATGTTAGATGGCGGTAAGGAGGTTGTTGTGTATTAGATATGACATTAGTTGAGCATGAATCCACTTTTCTAGGATTTTTGAGAGTGGGGAAAGGATGGCAAATGGCCTGAAATTCGTGGTGGCATATTTTTTGCCTCCCTTGCAGCGTGGAATTGTAAATGCATGTTTCCAAATCAATGGGACATAGGATTCTTGGATGGATCTGTTTATTAATATGGAGATGGGTAGGGCTATGCAGTCAGCAGATAAACTGAGGAATAGAGGGGGTAAATTGTCTGGTACAGTACAACATGGTTTTAGCTGGAGGAGGAGTTTTTTAGTGCTTGTGGGTGCAGGGTTGAGCTTGAAGGTGGGGGATTATTGTGTATTGTCAGCAGTATGAAAGGGGGTGGGGATGAACTTGGAGGGGACTTAGGGAAGGTGGTGGTTTGTTTAGCTATACACTCCACAAAGAAGGAGTTAAATGCTGTGGCTGTTTCTAGGTCAGTGAGGTTAGGGTTAGGGCATGGGTTATCTTTGTGGCCAGGATGGAGGAGAGAGGAGATAGTATTCCAGAATTTGTAGGGGGTTGGTGGAGTGCTCAGATTGGAGCTTGGTAAGTTTTGATTTGCAGTCTTTGGTTATAAGTTTTTTTTTTACAGTATTGCAGAGTTGTTTGAACTCAAGTAGGGTATTAGGTAGTTTATTGTTGTGGAATTGTTTCCACTTTATCTCTCTTAGGAGCATGTTTTGTTTGGTTTCTTTTGATAGCCAGGGAGAGATTTTGGTTTTGATCTGTTTGGCTCTGAGAGGAGCATGACTGTTGAGGAGATTTAGAAAGTTGGTGTTAAAGTAGCAGATTGCATCATTAAAGGGCAAGGTTTTGAGTAATTTTAGACAGTCAGAAAACATTTCTGGATTGAACTTAGGGAGGTTACAGGTTTAAATGTGATGTCGCTTTTGTAGTGGAGAAGGGTGACAGTCAGCAAAGGCTGGTAGGTGGTCATTGACAGGGTCGGGGAGGATACCTGAAGTAGAGATAAGGTTTGGTTGAGATACTAATATCCACTCAAGGATGGTGTCAGTGGTGCCATTTTTGTTAGGCTTGGTAGTAGAGTTAATTTTCTGGGTGAATTTAAAGAGGTTGATAGATTGAGGGGGGGGTGAGAGATGATAGAGTTCCAGTTAATGTTTATGTCTCCTAGGATGTAGGTTTCATTTTTGATGTTAGAGGAGAACCAGGAGTGGATGTCTTCAAGAACCAGAATGTTGTTGTTGCTCTGGGGAATATAGAGGGCAGCTATGCAAATGGATTTGTGGTTGTTGATTTTTAGGTGGACTATGATCATTTCTGCATTGGCAAATTTTGGAATGGGGTTGGTAAATGGGGTAATTGTGAAGAGAAGGAGTAGACTATGTCTACACCACTTCTTTTCCTATTGGGTCTATCATTAAAGACCATTTGGTAGCCGGGTGGTAATATTTCACTGTATTTTATGTATGGCTTAAGCCAAGTTTCTGAGATGGCAACAATATCAGGGTGATTATGGGAAATCCAGGTGTGAAGGGTAGAGACTTTATTATGAAGGCTTTGAGCATTAACTGTGTTGAAGTGAATGGACTGGGGGTGCAAGGATGAGAGGGTGTGGGAGCTTTGTTTGATGGGGACTTGATGGGGCCTGAGTTGGGATGGATGTCACCGGAGAAAGGGAAGGAGATTTGGTTTAATAGGTGTAATATGAGGCAGATACAGGAGTGAGGTTGTTGGTAGGTGTAGAGGGTAGGTTTGTTTGGGTGTGAGTGGAAGGGGAGGTTAGGTGTGGGTAGGATAGGAAGGATTTTGGGCTTAGATAATAGGGTAATGCTGAGGGTATAGATTTCTGGAGGGATAGAGGAGAAGGATGGTATGGTGAAGTGTTGGAAGTTAGTGTGTAATGTGAGGGGGGTATGAAAAGGATGTGGGAGTTGTGTTAAGTAGGTGAGGATTGTTAGTAGTGCTAGGAGTACAACTATCTGTAGTTGGGGTATGAGATGGGCCATACTGTAGTTGGGTGTGGTCTTCTGATGGTGTAATGTAAGTGGTGGGAGGACTCTATAGTGATTGGATAGTGGGAGATGAGGGAGGAGTAAGGGATAGATAAATGTACAGGTAGTGGGAGTGGGTGGGAAATGGGGGCAGTGTAGGGGAGCAAAGTGAGCCCAAAGGGTAAACTGAGCAGGAAACACCCCCAGCAGAGGTGAGCGGGAAAGAAAGAAAAACTCAGTGGGTGCAGGTAAGAACAGGATTGTGTTGTTTGGGGTTAGAGCTGTTGGGTCAGGACAGTAGGAAGCATATATGTAAGACTAGGTTGGTAGGACTTAATATCAGTGTTTTCACTAAGTGGAGGTGCTGCCAGAGCTTAGTAGGGCCACTGTAAGGTAGCTGAATGACAGACACTTGGAGCGGGCTGTAGTACTGGTTAAGGAGCATAGTAGTGGGGCTCTGTTGGCACCTACTGGGCTATTTACGTCACAAGCACAATTTAATTAGTTAGATCTGGTGGTTCTGATGCTGTTAATTTTGCAGATATGCAAGAGTTCCATCAAAGCTGGACTGATAATGCCTTGTATGCCAAACATAGATCGCCTCTCAGTAAGCTGTATGAGACAGAGTATAGAGATAGGGCTTTATGGAGATCCATATAGGACAAAGTGCGTATACTCTGGATTCTCCTGGCAGGGAACCTTTGTGGGCAGTCCAAGTGTTGCAAATGTCTAGTCAGCTACATGGCAATGGGGTATTATACTAAATGATGAGTCTGGCAAGGGTAAAATAAACTGGCACTATGACTTCCTCAGACCTGGATGCCTTGGCCTTACTAATAAGTTGGGTGACAGAATGATTTTATAACTACCTTGGTTATGTGTTGATCAAAGGCCATATTACTGTCTACATATGTTTTGAAATCCATGATTACTGGGTTAAGTCTTAGAGCTGTTTTATCAATGGACTAAATAGCCTGGGTTGCCATTTTCCAAAAAGGCACTATAATACATTTCTTGCAATTGAGTTTTGCACCAGTCATTTGTCTGTGTTGGACCTTCTTACAAGATGTGTGTATCTTGGAGAATCTATGATAGCTTCCAAACTGCAGTTATATATGAACTTAGTCAGCCAAAGACCCTTGACATTAACCTTTACCACCAAGAAATCGATGTCAAATGGAACAGTCCCAGCACAGAGCTCTGAGATACATTGCTGATGACCTGTCTCATAATGGAGAGGGTCTCACAAATCGTGACTTTCTGGGAGCTCTGGGAGCCAGCTGGCAATCCAGTGAGTTATGCAGGGATTTATGCCTGGCCCAATGAGTTTGTCGACAATACCTAAGTAGGGCATATTAGCAAATGTATTAGCCATGTCCAGGTAGCGGGAATGCTCTGTTTTCTCTTCATTCATTCATTCATTGCCTTGGTAATCTTCTCAAAGAAGTACATAAGGTTTACGAGGCATGACCTTCCACTGACAAAGCCAAACTGGTTGGCTCTAGTGTATGAACGTTGCCTATATCTTTGTTGATAATTTCCATGATACTTCATTCCATGGTTTGTATATTAGACTAGTCAGACTAATGGGTCTGTAGTTTCCAGGGTTGGTTGTTGGTTCACTTTGTGAAGTGGGTTATCTGTTTGAAGTACTGAAAGCTCTGTATAGCCATTTGTATGGCTGTGTAAGGTCTCTGTGAACAATTCTGAAATGTTTGCTGTGAACCTGGGGTCAAGAGATGTACTGAAATTTGAAAAACTATCACTTAATAGGAGGTAGCTTGCTTTGGAATAGTTTATAACAGTTAGAGTTGGGAGGGTGGCCTAATGGTTAAGGTGTTTCATAGGTAGGTACTAGGCTATCAGCCCTAGGGCCTATACAAGCCCAGCCAAAAAGGTACCCTGGCTTTTGCCACCCAAGAAAATTATTTTCCTGTGCCACTGTCGAGCAGAGCCACAGAAGTGATCCCCGGGGTGAATTTCCTATTTCCCATCCAATCATCAAGATTTTTCTTGAAGAGTACTAATGAGGTGCTTTGTTTGATATAGATAGGTAGTTTATTCCAGAGTATGGGAAGACTCTGGGACAGAAATCTATCCCTCCGGCATGTTCTGTTTATTGTGGTGACAAGGTTTAGGTCCCTAGAGCGTGTAGCTTGGAGGGATTGGGACTTCTTTAAGTGGAGCATGTCCAACAGCTCTGGCGTTGACATAGCTTTGTATGTTAGGCAGAGATCACCTCTGAGTAGGTGATATGCAACAGAGTAAAGCTGGAGTTTTTTTGAGACGGTCTGCGTAGGGCATCTGTTTGAGGCTGGTAATCCTCTTTGTGAGGTATTTCTGTGGCCTTTCCAGTTGTTGTAGATGTCTTGTGAGGCACATACCAAAAGGGGCGTTGCACTCTATAATGGGTCTAATGAGTGATGAGTAGAGGGGAACAATGACCTCTTTTTTTCTGGATGAGTGACCTTTTGTGATGAGGTGTGCCATGTAGAAGGATTTCCTGACTACTGTGGCGATGTGATTATCAAAGGAGAGACTACTGTCCTCCTGTGTCCCAAGGTCTCATCACACTTTCAGTGTTAAATATACTACCACCTATGTTGTAGTAAATGGATATAGAGTTTTTACCAAAGGGGATGACCATGCATTTTTTGGCACTGAGCTTGAGACCATGGCTTTGATACCAGGCATCTGTCTCAGTGAGGCCCTTTTGTAGGATGTCCACATCGTTAGGAGTTTTGATTATGGCTCCTAGTTTGTAGTCATCTGCGAGCTTCGTTAGCCAAAGACCTTTTGTTAGCCTGTACTTCTGAGACATAGATACCAAACAGGAGAGGACCCAGGACTGAACCCTGTGGCACTCCACTTCTCACTGGTTTGAAGTCGGATTTGGTGTCTGCTACTTTCACAGTGTGAGTTCTGTCAGTGAGCCAGTTGGTAACCCATCTTGTGACATAGGGATTCATACCTAGTTTAGTGAGTTTATCTATAATTCCAGAGTGGGGAATGGTGTTGAAAGCCTTGGCAAGTTCTAGATAGGCTGTGTGAACCACCTTACCCTTGTCTATGGCTTTGGTGACTGCTTCAAAGAAGTCTATCAGGTTTAGGTTCATAGGTTCATAGATTAGTACTAGGCTAACAGCCCTTCTGAGCTATTTTAAACCTAGCCAATTTCCCCATGTGAGAATCAAACCCTGTACCTTATAACTGTAAGGTATACACCTTAAACATTATGTCAACCTCTCACCCCACATGATCTGCCTTTTACAAACCCGAACTGGGTGGGGTCCAGAGTTTGGAGATGACCAATATCTTTGTTTATAAGTTCCATGATGATACGTTCCATGGCCTTGCAGACTAGGCTTGTCAGGCTAGTGGGGCGGTAGTTCCCATGGTCTGTGGTGGGTCCCTCCTTGTGGAGTGGGATAACTGTCACTGTGAGCCATTCAGTGGGCACAAAGCCTGAGTTAAGGCTATGATTGAACATGGTACTTAGGTGGGGAGCCAGCTCATTCTGTAGTTCATGTAGAATGCAGCCTGGGATGTTGTCTGGTCCCATGGATGCTGTGTTCTTGGCTTTGGAGAGTGTGGTTTTTACCTGTGCAACCATGATTACAGGAACTTTGCATTCTTTCGGTATAGAGATGGGCTCTTAAGGGGGTGAGAGGGGGGTAAGGATAGCACTGAATCTATCGGACAGAATGTTGGCAATATCAGTTGGGTCTGTATATTTAGTGCCATTGTGCTGTAACTCAGAGCAGTTCGGAGTGTTGCCATTGAGATTCTTGACATAGCTATAAAATGCTTTTTGGTTGTCTTTAGAGTAAGTGGCGATTTTGTTTTCATAACTAGCTTTGGAGGATTTTATCAGGGATCGCAGCTTCTTACTGAGGCTGACTAGGGAGCTCCTCCACTCATGGGATTTTACTTCCTTTTGCAACAGTTTCTTCCTTCTGTTGTACAGTTTGTTTATGGCAGGGGACCACCAGATTGGCTTCCTTTTTTTGGAGGACAGCATCTTGGTTCTGTTTGGGATAGCATGATCCATGCACTCGTGTAAGTGCTTATAAAGTGCAATTGTGCAGGATTCATTAGACGTAACTGTATTTTCAATCTGCATGGGTGTCATGAAGTTCACCACTTCTGTCTTATGAAGCATGAAGTTGGATTTGGAGAAATTTTTTACTGTGGTTTCCTTAATGGGGGGTGGGGGCAGGATGTGGATATCTAGGGTAATTAGTTTATGGTCGGATCGAACCAATGAGGCATTGACTTCAGGTGTGGAACACCGGTCACTCATGTTGGTAATGACTACATCTAGGATATTGCTGCCCTTGGTGGGGGTGTGGATAAGTTGATTCAGGGCATTGGAGTTTATGAATTCCAGAAAGCGTTGAGTGAAGGAGTTGGTACATGAGTAGTTTTCCCAGTTAATGGTGTGGTAGTTGAAATCGCCCATTATTAGGGAGTTTGGTTGAACCCTAATATTTTCCAGTACATCAAGAAAAAAGAAGTGGGAATCCTGGGTCATGGTGGAAGATCTGTAACAAGCTACAATTTGGATTGTAGTGCTGCCCAGGGTTAGTTGCACTTGGATAACCTCGGCTGCATTATGCTGAGCAACTAGCCTGGAGGTGTGGATATCCTTAATGAATATGGACACACCTCTGCCTTTGGTGTTCCGGTCCAGGTTACATGGCCTAAAAGTGTGGTATGAGTTATAGCCTGGTAGTACAGGGGTGCTCTCTGGAGCCTTGAACCAGGTCTCAGTCACTGCACAGATATCGGTGTTCTCCATTTTAAGGATTGCCTCGAGTGAGTGCATTTTGAGATTTAGACTTCTAGCATTGAGTAGCATCACCCTCAGTTTTTGCTTGCCTGTTCTTGTTATGGCCTACCTTACTCATATTCTCAAACTTTCATTGTTTGTTTTTCTTATCCAGTGTACCCATAATATTGTTTTCCTCTGTAATATTGTTAATTTGTCTCTATTTGTATGTATTTGTATGTCTGTTTGGGGCTTTTCCCCTCGGGTCTCCACTGAAAAAGGGTAATTCTTACCCAGCTGGACCAACCCGGTTAACAAATGCAAATAAATAAATAAATAAATAAATGGTGGTGAATTTGTCATTTGAACCTTGCCTAAAAAGGCACTATAGGGGCGGCAAGAACCTTAGCCAGTATCCAGAATCCCAGGGATGACAGGTGCAGGCCATCTCTGGCAAAGCATCGAGGTCTGTCGACCATGTCATTCCAGGCAGACAGATACTGGAGCCCTTTAGAATGACACCAGAAGCTTAGCCAATTGTTGAAGTCAATCATTTTGTCCTTGTACTGCGGTATCATTCTGGGTGATGGCAGAATGCTACTCAGGGCTAGGGTCATACCTGCCTGGGCTACAAGATCGGAGAGCTCTTCCATGTCTCTTTTCATGTAGTCCAGGGAGGTACATCTCAGGTCATTCACACCAACAAGGGCAATGACAGAGTCATATTTGTACTTGTTGTGGAGTGACCTGAGTGCGTGGGTTATGTGGCGGATCCTGGAACCCGACAGGCAGCTGACAGTAACCTTCTCCTTGTTTAGCCTGCTGAGTGGGACATCAGTGTGCCTGACTATAGCGTCACCTATGACTAGTGTGTTGGGTATGTTGTTTTGCCTTATTGGCTGTGGTTGAGTGGCACACTGATTCTGCGGGCTATGTGTCATTTAGGTTGTGTTGGGGGGTGGAGATTGCTTGCATTTCTGCTTTGGAGGTCTCTGTTGCTTGAGCAGATTATTATTGAGAGCCTCCACCAATGTTTTTGTGTTTATATGTGTGGATTTTGGTGGTGTAGATTTAGTGAGGCTATGTGATGAGTGTGGTGTGGTGCAAGTGTTTACCTTCTCCTCTTGACTGTCAAGTTCAGTCTTGGTTGGAGACAGCTTTACCTCCAGTTTGGCTAGATAAGTGCATCTCTCACAGGTTGTAGTGTTGGGTGGTAGGAGGAGAGGGTTGTCTGTGTACATGAGGCAATTTCTACATTGCCCCAAGATGCCCAGATTTATCAGATAGGAGATAACACTGGGAGCTGACCCTTGGATATGCCTGAATAAAAAAATATTTTCCTCTAGATAAATGAGGAAAGTGAGTACAAGAGCTGTCTTTCTCTAAGCAAGAGAGGAAAGTAAGCACCAAAACTGTTTTCCTCTAGCTAATGAGGAAGGTTGAGGTTGTAGTAATTAGTAGGTTATTTAGTGCTTGCAACAAGTTCTGAACAAGTGCTGATCACGAATAAGCAAATTCAAGTGCTAAAACTAAGAATCTCTATCTGAACTAAACTAGTTACAGGAAAGGGGGGAAACAAGTGCAAATGCGGGCTTTTAAATCAGAAAGTTGTGAGAGATGGAAAAACTGCCCAAATGGCCAATAACAACAATTTCTGGGCCAGAACCACTCCTCATGTGGTAGATAGGTTACTTAGTGCTTACCACTCCCACTGATAAGCTAAAAGGCTTCCCTCCAACACAGAAAACTTGGAGGTCTCAGAAGATTACATACAGTCCTGGATACAGCAAATCTGAATCTGGACTATACTAGTTAGAGGAAAGGGAGGAAACAGGCTTAGACTTTTTTTTTTAATACAGAAAAGTAGCTAAAACAGCAGTAAAAACAATTCAAATGCAGTGCAAGCTAGCACATTTGAGTATATAGCAATGTTAGACCACACAGTTTAAAAAATGCAATTAAATTAAAAATGACTAAAAACAAGTGCAGAAGGAGTCTATTAGGTAGAATGAGGTAAAGAGATGGGACTGGGGGGAGTGTCCCAGATCAAATCTACAGTGGGGACGGGCAACTGCAAAAGCCTCCAAATTTAAACAACAAGACAGGAATAGGGAGGGTGGGTAGGAGAAAACCAACACCTTCAGCAGAGATCTGAAAAACGATACAGTGAAGCAAAAATAACAGTGCACAACTCTGAAGTCAGCCAGCAATGATATAAAATTAGTCAAGCAACAATTAACAGTACACAACTCTGAAGTGCCAGAAAAATATACTCAGCTCTGTATATCTCCAGATAGTTTGAAGAGCACTGTGTCAGGACATAGAAAAGCTCCAGCAATGATATGCAGGCTGTTACTAAGAGGGTCTAATTTTATGCAAGTAATCCTTGAGATAGTCAGATAACACACAGCCTTACAAACACAAGGTGCAGTGTTTGCGTCTCACAAGGGATAATTGGCTAGGCTTACAATAGCTCGCAAGGGCAGTTAGCCTAGTACTAACCTATGAACCTATACAGTTTGCTGGGTTACTAAATTGATTTTTAGTTTGAAAGAGACAGCTTTGTGGTCCAACCTCACCAGTGAGGACATGATATTGTTGAATGTCAGGTCCATAAAGGGTGATCTAAAGATTCCTAGAATATACTATGGGACTTTTTCTATCATGATTTGCACATGAATAAACTCCAGGGAATCATTTTGTTTAACCACCCTATAGCTATACTTGTTGTAATGTAGATCAAAATTCATCCACCTTTAGTCCCTGTCTGTGCAGTTGATGGTCTAAATGTTACAAAAAAAGCACTGAAGCCTTGCACTGCTGGAGTACTTCCTGCAGATTTCAAACATGTCTGTGTAAGCCTTTCTGTGTTGCAGGGAAGCCTTCTAGCTTATCAGTGGGAGTGGTTAAGAACTAGGTAGTCTATCTACCACAAGAGTGGTTTCTGACCCAGAAATTGTTGTTTATTGGTCGTTTTGGCCATCTTTCCATCTCTTTCAACATTCTGGTTTAAAAGCCTGCATTTGTGATTGTTTCCCACCTTTCCTGTAACTAGTCTAGTCCAGATACAGACTTGCTGTATCCAGGACTGTTTGTAAGTTTCCGAGCTCCCCAAGCCTTTCTGTGTTGAAAGGAAGCATTCTAGTTTATCAGTGGGAGTAGTAAGCACTAGGTAGCCTATCTACCACAAGAGTAGTTTCTGGCCCAGAAATTGTAGTTTATTGGCCGTTTGGGCAGTTTTTCCATCTCTTTCAACTTTTTGGTTTAAAAGTCCACATTTGCACTTGTTTCCCACCTTTCCTGTAACCAGTCTAGTCCAGATACAGACTTGCTGTATCCAGGACTGTTTGTAAGCTTCCGAGCTCCCCAAGCCTTTCTGTGTTGGTGGGAAGCCTTCTAGCTTATCAGTGGGAGTAGTAAGCACTAGGTAGTCTATCTACCACAAGAGTAATTTCTGGCCTAGAAATTGTAGTTTATTGGCCGTTTGGGCAGTTTTTCCATCTCTTTCAACTTTCTGGTTTAAAAGTCCACGTTTGCACTTATTTCCCACCTTTCCTGTAACCAGTCTAGTCCAGATACAGACTTGCTGTATCCAGGACTGTTTGTAAGCTTCCGAGCTCCCCAAGCTTTTCTGTGTTGGAGGGAAGCCTTCTAGCTTATCAGTGGGAGTAGTAAGCACTAGGTAGCCTATCTACCACAAGAGTAGTTTCTGGCCAAGAAATTGTAGTTTATTGGCCGTTTGGGCAGTTTTTCCATCTCTTTCCACTTTCTGGTTTAAAAGTCCATGTTTGCACTTGTTTTCCACCTTTCCTGTAACCAGTCTAGTCCAGATACAGACTTGTTGTATCCAGGACTGTTTGTAAGCTTCCGAGCTCCCCAAGCCTTTCTGTGTTGGAGGGAAGCATTCTAGCTTATCAGTGGGAGAGATAAGCACTAGGTAGCCTGTCTACCACAAGATCCAGATACAGATTCTTAGTTTTAGGACTTGAATTAGCTTATTCGTGCTCAGCACTTGTTCAGAACTTGTAAGCACTAAATAAGCTACAAATTACTACAGCACTTGACCTTCCTCTTTACCTAGACAAAAACAGTTTTTGTACTTTCCTCACTTGCTTAGAGAAAAACAACTCTTATACTCACTTTCCTCACTTGTCTAGAGGAAAGTAGTTTTTATTCAGGCATGTCCAAGGGCCAGCTCCAAGTGTTCTCTCCTGTCTATCTGATGAATCTGGGCATCTTGAGGCAATGTAGCAATTGCCTCATGTACACAGACAACCCTATCCTCCTCTAGTCCTGTGGTGCAGTGACATGAGTGCATGTGTAATACACCACATGGACTATGATAGACTCATAATGGTTCTGTGGTGCAGTGACATGAGTGCATGTGTAATACACCACATGGACTATGATAGACTCATAATGGTCCTGTGGTGCAGTGACATGAGTGCATGTGTAATACACCACATGGACTATGATAGACTCATAATGGTCCTGTGGTGCAGTGACATGAGTGCATGTGTAATACACCACATGAACTATGATAGACTCATAATGGTCCTGTGGTGCAGTGACATGAGTACATGTGTAATACACCACATGGACTATGATAGACTCATAATGGTCCTGTGGTGCAGTGACATGAGTGCATGTGTAATACACCACATGGACTATGATAGACTCATAATGGTCCTGTGGTGCAGTGACATGAGTGCATGTATAATACACCACATGGACTATGATAGACTCATAATGGTCCTGTGGTGCAGTGACATGAGTGTATGTTTAATACACCACATTGACTATGATAGACTAATAATGGTCCTGTGGTGCAGTGACATGAGTGCATGTGTAATACACCACATGGACTATGATAGACTCATACTGGTCCTGTGGTGCAGTGACATGAGTGCATGTGTAATACACCACATGGACTATGATAGACTCATAATGGTCCTGTGGTGCAGTGACATGAGTGCATGCATAACTTGGCATATCCTGGCTCCAGATAAGCAACTAATAATTATCTTCTCCTTGTTCAGTCTGGTGATTGGTTGGAGCACCTGTGTGCCATACAATGCAGTCGCGATCACAAAAGTCCTGAGTAATGTGTTTGCTTGCCTTATGGGCTGCACTGGGTGTAGGTGTATGTGTCGTGTTTGGTGTTGCTTTTTGTGAGCAGTTTAGAGACTGCTGAGGATAGTCATTGAGGTTTTTATGCTCAGGAGGCTTTTGAGGTTTGAGAAGATTGCTTGTTAATGCCCAGAATAAGTTGGTCAATGTGTGAAGTGGACACTATATGTGGTAAATGTAGTGTGTGTGTGTGTGTGTGTGTGTGTGTGTGTGTGTGTGTGTGTGTGTGTGTGTGTGTGTGTGTGTGTGTGTGTGTGTGTGTGTGTGTGTGTGTGTGTGTGTGTGTGTGTGTGTGTGTGTGTGTGTGTGTGTGTGTGTGTGTGTGTGTTCTTGGCAACCTTATTTCTATGACAGATTTTTGTCTCCACTGAAACTGTGTATGTGCATCACTCAAATACTGTGTGATGAAAGTAGTTTTTATTCAGGCATGTCCAAGGGCCAGCTCCAAGTGTTATCTCCTGTCTATCTGATGAATCTGGGCATCTTGAGGCAATGTAGCAATTGCCTCATGTACACAGACAACCCTATCCTCCTCTAGACACTCTGTGTCTCAGGATTTCCATATCTATCAGCTGGATATGGAGACATTTGGAAATTGCATACCCATGTTGAACAGACCTGTGTTTGGGTAGGCTAGTGTAGGCTGTGGATTGGATTATACAGAGGTCTCCTTGGGTATTCTCTGGGGTTCAACACTAGACTAGGATAGACTGAGCTACAATTTGATATTAGTGGTGTTTGAAAAGCAAATTTACTGCTCTAAGCTTGAATTTGCACAAAATGGCTTTATTTTAACCAATCTAAGTTACAGGTTTCAGCTCTAAGTATAGTTTTGCAGATAAAAAATACTATCTAGCCACTTCTGTCGGTATAGGGCAATGAAAGAGGGGAGGTAGGTATGTTGGAAGTCAGATTACCATAAGGGATAGAAGCAGTAAGAAGCAGACTTCCTAGAGGGGGGTTGAATATTGGAGCTTTAGTCCTATACTTAGAATTTTAGAAACGTTAGCATAATGTGTCAATGTGGGCTGGGGCAAACACAAAGAACAGGGGGAAAAACAGTTGCAAAGCAGTAGTTCACAGTTCTGCCACAAATGTGAATTAAGCTAAAGGATTAAGGAACCTGACAGGTATTTAAATATAACCTGCTACCTTTTACAAGTAATTCTACTTATTGACAAGGACATTGGCAACATACAGACACTGGACCAATTCCAGCTGGTCTTTGACAAGGGATGGCCCAGCCTCATCTACTTCAACCTGGCCAAAGCATTATATGGAATACCCCAATCAGGTATTGTTGACAAATTCTCAGATGTAAGAATAAATATCTACATACCTAGCTGGATTACTGGTTGCCTCACAGATAGGACCCAAGAAGTCAGGATTGGTGAGACTACCTCCACCAGGAAACCAGTCACAAGCAGAGTCCCCCAGAGCCCTTTGTTGGACCAGTTCCTCTTTGACATCTACTTTTCAGAAGCTGAGGCTAATGTCAAATGCCTCTGGCTCACTACGTTTATAGGTGACTGTAAATTGGGAGATATCATTGATTCCCTACATGACATAAACATCTTACAAGAGGGTCTGACACAAATCACTGGTGCCAGAGCCACAGACTGAAAGTCAATGTGAAGAAATTCATTATAGTTCCCCTTTAGAAGCCATCCAGCAAAGCTAATTACTTCACTAATAAAACATCTTTAGGAATTGATGCAGTAGTTATGGATTTAGAAGCATATGTAGTTAGTAATTTAACCTTCCACCAACATGTAGCCAGTACAGTAAGAAAATCATTCTATGTCACTCAACTCATAAGCAATAGCATGGTATCCAAGTCCACGGAATTTATACTACCACTTTACTCAGCCCTTATCAGACTCATCATCAAATACTTTGCCCACTTTGGCATATACCTAGCCACGCACCTGCAACAGTTGAAATGCTCTCAAAGGTTTCTCACCAAGAGAATCTAGGGTATGAATAGCCTTTCTTATACAGGTCAAATTATGGTCCTACCTCTGTATCAGTCTCTTATGGGTTACTTACATGTGATCTTTGCCTAGCATATAAGACATCATAAGACCCAGCACTGATGGACCTCTTGCACAGCCAGAAAACAAACAACAGCAAGAAGACTAGATCCAATCATCTGAACTTTACCTGCAAAATAAATAAAACATGCTGGAGAGAACTATGTGTATCTCAAAGTACCCCCCTACTATGAAACAGGCTTCCCCATTAAAGTGAAGTGGTGATCATTCCTGATCCTTTTCAAGTGAAATCTTAATCATTGGACGGGAAACTGTAAATTCACACTCAGTCTGACTCCATGTCTCTGATGGACAGAGGTTGTCACTAAGTTAACTAATCAAAAACAAGCATGCACCCCCACATAACCCATAGCTACCTCCTTGCTAACATACCCACACTATATTGGCATCTAGTGTACTTGAGGACAAAACTGGGTTGGGTTACATGGATTGGCTTATAAAGACCTTGGCGGTAGATAGCCTAGTACAAACATATGAAGCTGTGGATATAGAAGTGCAATATGATGGAAAATCAATGCTAATATCTTGTCATAATACACAATCTTCCCACATTTGCAAATGAAGGTATAAGACTAAGGTCCCAGAACAGACTTAAAATACAAGTAGAAAACTTTTTTGGATAAAACGTAAGGAAAAAAGGATCATCACACAGATCACTATATGTGCACTTTAAATTATTTAAGGAGAATTTAAATAAAAGCTTTTTTCTTCCCTTTTGATGAAAAGCTTGTTGCTCACACTTTTGGTGTTTCCTCAACTCCGAGTCTTGAACAAAAGATCCTGGGTGGGTGTAGCTCTGTGATCAATATAGCAGAGTTGCTAGAGATGGATCCAATCATCTTCTTCTTTCAGCTTTTCCCGGTTAGGGGTCACCACAGCGAATCACCTGTCCGCTCATGATTGGCAGTGGAGTTTAACAGTATCGAGTTGCCAGCCTGGCGCCCAACCTTCCACAGAAGGCACACACACACACACACACACACACACACACACACACACACACACACACACACACACACACACACACACACACACACTCACACCTAGGGTCAATTTAGAGTGTCTAATCCACCTGCAGCATGTCTTTGGGATGTGGGAGGAAACCGGAGCACCCAGAGGAAACCCACGCGACCACAGGGAGGACATGCAGACTCCACACAGAAGGCACCCCAGCCGAGGATTGAACCAGAGAACCTCTTGCTGTGAGGTGACAATGCTAACCACTGCACCACCATGGCCACACAGAGATGGATCCAATCATACAAATCCAATATTGGAGCTCTAGCACTATGATTAAAATTTCAGAAACTTTAGCTCAATGTCTTATTGGCGACTGGGGCAGACAATGCAAAAAGGGAAAACAGTTGCAAAATAAACAGAATGGAGATGCAACTTCAACCAGGTAAATGGTAAGCAGAAGAATCTAGCAGGAAAACTGGAAAGTAAACAATTATGCCTGCTTTTACCATGTTTAGCCAAAATAAATCTGCATTTAGTAGTCTTTTATGGGACTGCAGTCTTGTAGCTTCATTTGCACTGGTGGGAAAATTATGTACTCAGCAAGATTTTAGAATTGTTTAAACATTATACGGCACTTCTATCTCCATAAGTAGAATTACTTGTAAAAGCTAGCTGTTTGTACTTAAAACTGTACCTGTGGCCTTAATCATGTTGCCTCATTCACATGTGTGGTAGAACTGTGAACTCCTGCCATATTGGATCTTCATTTAGTCATTTATTGCAACATTGTTTTTCCATAAATAGATTTACTCAACAAAAAAATCTATATAGTCAGATGCCTTAGTCTGGGGTGGGCTTGCAGTAGTGGCAGTACTGAGAATCCTGTTCCACAGTTTGTGTTTCAGTAATTTATACAAAAAAGCATCACCACACAAGTCACTATAAGGGCAAATGAAAACAGTTTAGCAGAATTTACGTAAAAGCATGTTTCTTCCCTTTGGAGGAGAAAGTTGTTTCTCACACTTTGGGGTTTCCACAGTTCTCAGAATCTTTAATGAAATACCCTGGGTGGGTGTAAGATAGAAGTCCAGTATGATGTGTAAACAATTCTAAACTTTTGTAGTGATATATAATGAATGAAGATAGATCAAAAAGGTCTCAGAATAGACTAAAAAATGCAAATAGCTTTTTTGGCAAAAAAATAAGGAAAGCATAAAAAATTATCACCATGTAGGTCACTACAAGTGCAACTTAAAAATACTTGAACAGCATTTAAATAAAAGTTTTCTCCCTTTTGAGGAAAAACTTGTTTCTCACACTTCAGCACTTCAGGGTTTTCTACAAATGTCATTCTTGAATGACATACCCTATATATATATATATATATATATATATATATATATATATATATATATATATTTATATATAGTCAATACTGGAGCTCTTAACCTATGGTTAGAATTTTGGACACTTTAGCTTAATGTCTCATTGGGGGTTGGGGCAGACACAAAGAACAGGGAGAAACAGTTGCAAAGTAAATAGAAAGGCACTAAAATGCAACTTCAAATAAGTAAATAACAAGTTGAAGACTGTGACAGGAATGTTGAAATATTATAGCAATAACCCAAGCCTGGGTGTGGATAATGCTGGATTTACCCATGTTGGTGGGGTTTAGTAATGAGGGCGAAGCCCGAGTGGCCAAACAAAGACAACCATGGGTAAATCCAGCATTGCCCACACCCAGAAGTGAGTTATTGCTATTATACAATGACATTATTTGAGAAAAAAAATTACTTTTCTTAAATAATGGCATTGTATAATGCCACCTTGCTGCCCTTCCTCAGCTGTTTGGTATTCTGTGGCAGTTCTGATGTACTACGCATGCGTATGCTTACACAGTACATCAGAGCTGTGGGCAAAAGCAACAGAGAAAGCAAGATCTCTGTTGCTTTTTACAAAGTGTTTCGCTATGTTAAAGGAGTTTAACATAGCAAAACACCTTTAAAAAAAGCAACGGTGATAGGAAGATCTCCGTTACTTATTTTAAAGCTGTCTCGCTGAGTTAAACTCATTTAACATAGCGAGACAGTGTGTAAAAAGCAACGGAGATCTCGCGTTCTCCGTTGCTTTAAAAAAAGAGTTATACTAATGGAAAAAGTCCAGGCAACCGGACCTTTTTCCATTACTATAACTCTGATTTACAACATGCATGCTGACCATTCAGCGTGCACATTTTAGAATATTAATGGGGGGGGGTCTTTGTATAATAATAATTATAAAACGTACTGAAACACAAATTGGAGCAGAATTCACAATACTGTCACTGCTGTAATCCCTACAGAGTCTAGAGCATCAGACTATCCAGAAATGTACAAGTAACACTTGTTTATGGGTCCCCACAAATTATCTATTGTATAATCCCAGTATTTAGAGAGATGAAGTCAGCAAGCAAAGGAGAGTAGTAATGCTGAAATTGAATTCATCCTCAAGTCTTGATGAGTACCTTTATGAGGTGGACCCCATTTTCACAAAACCTTACCAAGGCGACACTGATATATAGACTGTAGTTATATAGCATATATCATGGATAGAAGTAAGTCAAAAACAAAAAAAGATAGCTGGGTGCACAAGACTCGGGATAAAAAAGTGCCCAATCCTGGTATGTGAGCTGGTGCCAGGAGTGGAAAAATTGACAGTGGAGAATGCTGAAAATCCAGAAACATTCCAACAGTGGGGTCAGGTCAGGTCCAGTGTGAGGATTGCCCCTGATGTAGAAGGAAGTAGCAGTACACAAAAATCAGAAAAACAGATAGGCCAAAGAAGAGCCTTAAAGATGATAGAGTGGACTATTGAGGAGAAAAAAGAAATTATGTATTGTTACTATTATGCAAAAAGCCCAGAATTTTCAGTCAGAGGATATACAAATAGATTAAGAGATAAATTAGGGGAAAGAAAAATATTTTCACAGGAAAACCTGTCAGAAGCTTCAAATAAAAATTTGCATTTGTTAATAAAACAGATTTTTGAAAAACAGTATATAGATCAAGAAACATTGATCTGTTTGGAAAAACAAGCATCTGAGGAAGTGCGAAAAAGTAAACAACAAAACCTAGATGTTTTTGAAAAATATAAAAAAGAAATATGGACATGAGAAAGAAAGAGAGATCTGATATGGTGCAATATTTATACAAAGGAGAAAGCCAGGTTAATTAATATAAAGAAGGCAACCCCAAAGATATTCAAAGAGAAATACAGGCAAAGAAAAAAATGAATATCACAAAGATGGAATGTGGAAAAGAAGATTAGTAAAGCAGAAGTTAAATAAACAGAAGTTGAAGTTATGGAGTGCCTGCAAAGTAAAGGATTTAATGTAGAAGGTCTAACACAGGTTACATCATAGCAGGATGGAGTGAGTCCCCAAAGTAAGGAGAAGCAGGAAGATCAGGAAACATCTGAAGAAGAAATATGGACATGGGAAAGGAAAAGAGATTTAATATGGTGTAATATCTATGCAAAGGAAAAAGTAAAACGAATCAATATAAAAAGAGCAGCACCAAAGATATCTGAAGAGAAATACAGGCAAAGGAATCTGGATATGGAAAATTTTACAATACAAAAAATAAGACTAAGAGGGAAACTTGAAAAGGAGATTAGTAATGGAGAAGTCAAATAAACAGAAATTGAGGTTGTGGAGAACCTGCAAAGTGAAGGATTCAGTGTAGAAAATCTAATTCAGAAAGCACCACAACAGGATAGAGCAATGGATATTCAAACTAAGGGGAAACTAGTGAAACAGGAAGCAATCGGTCAGGTGCCATATCAAGATATTTTGGAGCCTTCCACAGGAAACCAGTATAAACATTCAGTTGAAGCTAGACAGCAAGGGAAGGAACAGGAAACTGTGTAAACTCTGATGTTCCTTCCCTTGCAGTGTTGAAGAGTGATAGGCCAGTGAGTTCCCACATGACAGAGCAATGAATGGCACAGGATGAAACTGAAGAGATGGTGCCACAGGAAGATGTTATAGAACTTTCTATACAATGCTTGCAAGAAATGGAAAACAAAGGATGTGCCCTCAGTCTGGAAGAAAGTGAACTAAGGGAAGAGTTGCTTGACTTAATAGACATAGACAGACATATTAAGATCAACGAAAGAAATAGACGGCAGAGGGTCAAGAAAACCCAAAAAGTCAGAAGTCTGATAAAGCAAATGAACACAATAACTAGGACTGTCAATAGAGATTCATGCAATATAAAAGAAGTAAACATGATACATTACTGTGCAGTTAAACTAATACCTTATTAAGTTCTACTACAAGAATACAGGGTAATGAGGTAAAGCAACGGGAGAAATCTAATACCATCATGGAAATATCGAATAGAGAAAACTATAAAGCAACTAAGACAAGAAGGGTCACTATTAGAAGAATATAGAAGAGGGAGGAGATCAATAAAAGTATCAGAAAGATAGATGTGATAAAAGCAATGCACAATATTAGACCAGATCAGGATCTATCATGCACTATCGCAAATAACAAACTAAAAATTTCAGCACAGGTGGAAAAACTTAGAAGATACACAGATAAATATAGAAGAAAAGTACAAAATAAGCAATTTATTGATGAGCCAAAAAAGTTTTATAGAAAATTGAGAAACAAGGAAAAATGAATTGAAAGACTGCCAAAAAAAAAAAGAAATATGTGCATTTTGGAGAAGTATCTATGAAGATCCTGTGGAACATAACAAAGATGTTAAATGGACAGAAGAAGTAAAAGAAAGAATAAGTGGTTTAAAGGTACAGGATATGAAATGAGATGAACTAACACCCAGAGAGATTGAAACAAAGTTAAGAAAAGCCTATAATTAGAAAACCTCAGGCCCAGATGCAGTTCCTAACTTTTGGTTAAAATACTAACTTCTTTGCATGAAGGTTTAGCCATGAGTAAGAACTATTTATATGCATACCCTGAACGGACAGCAACCTGGCTAACAACAGAAAAAAGAATGCTCCTACTTAAGAGTGAACCTGCAAGCTATCCCAAAAATTATAGACCAAAACTTGCCTTCCAACAACATATAAACTATACACTGGAATTGATGCCGAAAGAATTTATATTCATTTAGAAGAAAAATCAATTATGGCAGTAGAACAAAAGGGCAATAAAAGAAAGTCATATGGAACAAAGGATCATTTGTTGTTATATAAAGTCATAATGGAGAACTGTGAAAAGGGGAAGAATCTTAAGTATGGCATGGATTGACTACAAAAAAGCATTTGATAGTATCCCACATTCATGGATAAAAGAGTGCTAAAAAATGTGTAAGATACACCCTACACTTTCAGCTACATTACAGTGACCATGAAACAGTGGCGGATCAGTTTGCGGGCCTCCGCTCAAACTCCGCTTTATTCCAAGTCAGACAACCGGTAAACAAATATAAAATAAATGAAGCCACGATAAACGACAAATTATTATCCGAGGGATAAAAATTCAAAGGGGGATATTCCAGGATGACTCACTGTCAACACTGCTATTCTGGCCTTGCTCTTAACCCATTAAGCTGTCTACTTAACAGATTAGGCCATGGCTATAATTTGGCTCCTAGAAAACAGCAAAGTCTAAAGACTTCTCAACTTCTGTTTGTCAGTGATTTGAAACTGTATAGCTCATCAGATGAGGAACTGAAAGCACAGCTGCAGGTAGTCAAAACCTTTTCAGGTGATATAAGAATGTCATTTGGCCTTGATAAATGTGTAAAAACAAATCTTTAAAGCAGGAAAACTGCAGCACCAAGAAAACATCAGTTTGGGACAAGAATGTGATATAAAAAAACTTCAGCAAGAGGGAGTGTATAAATATTGGGACTCCGCACATATCTGCTGACCTCATGAGAGCCAAATGCAGTGATAGTTTTGAAACATGAGGAGAATAAATCTAAGATGACTTCCCTGCTTAACCTAACAGAAGCATATTGGCAGCAAGCAGAAATGAAAATCAAACCATAAGTAGATAAAAATAAGGCAGCAACTGAATGTGCCTAAAAACAAGAAAAGAATATGAGGTGAAGGACTAGATGAAAAGGCAAACAATTGTGAAAAATGCATACATATAGCTGCACGTGTAGTAAACTTCTGGAAGAATCTCATGCTGATCAGGAATGAATGCAGGAATGGTTAAGGAGAGGTGAATTCAAACCAAGAAATGAAAGGTTATTATTGGTGGCCAAAGATAGTGGTCTATGTACACGTTGGTTTACAAAGTCCATTTAACATGTGGGAGAAACAAACAAATGTAGGTTTTGTGAAACAGAATTGGAAACTGTTGCACACCTCATTACTGGTTGTAACATACTAATGGCAGAAGGACTATATACCGAAAGGCATAATAGTGTGGCGAGATTGCTGCACCGGGGATTGTGCAGACATTATGGTATTGTAGTAGCTGAAAAACACTGGAAATATGAGCCACAAAGCATCATAGAAAATGATGAAGTCTACATCACATGGCATCACCCATTATCTACAGTTCAAAAGGTAGATGCCAGAATAACAGATATATTGGTCCAGGAAAAGAAGACAAAAGTAGCATTGATCATTGAAATCACCACACCCAGTGACTACTGTGTACTGTGTACAGAGAGACAAACAGTTATAAAATATCAGGATTTGCAAGGAGAAATGAGAGCAATGTGGAACAAAGATACCCAGATAGCTCCAATAGTAGTAGGAGCAATGGGTCTTATAAAAAAAGAGACTACAATCCTATTTAGAGATGCTACCAATACACGTAACTTCATACGAATTGCAGAAAGAGTCATTACTGGGCACATTGCGGATGCTGCAAAGAGCACTTTTGGCTGACATGAAAGAGTGAAACAATACTAATTTCATGAACTTTAATAATTTTTTACTTAGGAATGGGGTCTGTTCTCATCATGGTATTAGAAACCCAAAAGATTTGGAGAAAAAAGCGATAATATACAATAGCTGGGCTGGGTAAGGCCAATCTTTAACTAAATGGGATAGGTTATTTTGAGCATAAAAAGGGAAATTGGTTAGGCTAAAAATGGCCCATAAGGGCAGTTAACCTAAAGCTTAACTTTGAGTCTATAAACAACTGTACAATATACTGAGCCACAAATACTGGAGCAGAATTCACAATACTACCACTGCTGTAATCCTACCACATACAAAGAAATCAGACTATGCAGAAACTTTCCATTAATGCTGTTTATAAAAACTACATGAAAAATCTAGCCAAGCTAGAGTTTCTGATGTGATTCCTTAACCCTCTTGTATTAGAGACACATGGGATATATGCAAATGGCCCCTTAAGAACATCAGGTGTTTCAGCTATATGGCAGTTCTGAATGCCCATGACTTTTTATTTATTTTTTAAGCCTGTAATAGACAAATTCAGGCCAATTATGCCAAACCCCACTAGCTGTGGACATGCAAGTTTCAGCCTTTTTATCGCATCTCAGCACCGCATAAGTGGTCTGTTTGGCTAACCTTTAGAAACACAGGGTTGTTGTACCCATCTGATGTCCCTACCTATTAAGACATCTGCAAAATATCTCAACTAGCAAGCTAAAAGAATGAAAGGAAATGCTGTTTATGTAAAAATGCTGTAATAAATGATTAACTGAGTCTCAAATCTGGCAGTACCTCATATTTCTTCTGCAACTGTGAATGAAGCTAGAAGATCAAGGTCCCAGACAGGGCTGTAAATGCAAACTTTTAGTATAATGACTTAAGCAACAATTTTAGGGGGACTATGTGTTTAAGGGACTATGTTTCCTGTCTTTCCTGTAACTAGTCTAGTCCAGATACGGATTTACTGTATCCAGGACTGTTTGTAAGCTTCTGAGTGGTGCCAAAGTCTGCTCTTCAATTTTTCCCTTAGATCTACTAGTTCTCTCCTGTCCTGTACTTTTACTGGCTTATTAGTCTAGCACTTTACCAGACTTCTTTTATCAATTATTGTAGCACACAAAAGTGCTACCAACACTAAACATTCTACAAGGAAACAGCTCCAGTACTTATTATTTTTATTTTATTTATTTTATTTTACATTTGTTAACCGGGAGAGTCCGACTGGACCAGGTCCATTTACAGCAGAGGCCCAGGAAGAAAAGCTCCACATATATTAACAGAAATACTAGAATTTAATACATAGTAGTAGTAAAAACTGATAATAACACATTATAACCGCAATGATCCAACTAGTAAGACAGAAAAGTAAAACAGGCAAGATACAACTCAGCAGGTGAACAGGCTAAATACATTTAACATTGAGCGTCATGACATACATCATGTTAAAATGAAGTACCTATATTAAAGAGATAAACAACTGTAGCATTTACATTAGGCGAGTAATAAGTCTTTCAACTTTCCACAGAGCTTAAGCAGTGTTTTTAGGTTATGCCACCCCTCCAGGCATGTCTAAAACTCAGTCCCCTGTGCTTTCTCCTATTAACCTGGTGAACTTGGGCATCCTGAGGCAATGTGGAAACTGCCTCATGTACACTGACAACCCTCTCCTCTTACCTCCCAATACACACTTGTGAGAGATGCACTTATATATCCAAACTGGAAGCCACACATTCTCTAGGCAAGACTGGAATAGATTCATAGATTTAGATTCATAGATTAGTACTAAGCTAACTGCCCTTGCGAGCCATTTTAAGCTTAGCCAATTGTCCCTTGTGAGACTCAAACCCTGCACCTTGTGCTTGCAAGGCAAACACCTTAACCATTAGGCCACCCTCCCAACCCAATAGCTGGTCAAAAGGAGAAGTTCAACACTTGCACCACACCACATGGAACACATAGCCCTCCAGGAAAAACACCAGCAGTGCCTTCACATAAAAACACAACCCACACATCCACCTTTGCGGAGGCTCTCAATAAAAATCTACTCAAACCTCCAAGGCAGAAACACACTTGACCACCACAACACAACACTAATCACGAGACACACAACTCTCCTAAACAGTGTGCCACTCAACCAAAGCCCCTAAGACAAAACAGCATGCCCAACACTAGTCGTAGGTGACTTGACAGTAAAGCACACTGATGTCCCACTCACTAGGCTGAATAAGGAGAAAGTAACAGTCAGGTGCCAGGATCTGACACATAACACATGCACTCAGGTCCCTCAACAACAGGTACAAATATGACTCTGTCATTGTACATGTGGGTGTGAATGACCTGAGACGTACTTCCCTGGACTACATGAAAAGAGACATGGAGGAGCTCTCGGATTTTGTGGCCCAGGCAGGTATAACCCTAGCCCTGAGCAGTATCCTACCATCATCCAGAATGATACCACAGTACAGGCAGAAAATGATTGCTTTCAACAATTGGCTAAGTTTCTGGTGTCACTCTAAGGGGATCCAGTATCTGTCTCCCTGGGATGACATGATTGACAGACCTCAATGCTTAGGCCAGAGATGGCCTACATCTGTCATCCCCAGGCTTCTGGATACTAGCCAAGGCTCTTGCCACTCCTATAGTGCCTTTTTTAGGTGGTGTTCAAATTATGACCATAACAGCTACAAACAAATGCAATCTGAGGGTCATGCTGCTCAACACTAGAAGTCTGAATCTCAAAATGCACTTGCTCAAAGCACTCCTTAAAATGGAGAACATCGACATTTGTGCTGTAACAGAGACCTGGTTCAAGGCAGCAGAAACCACCCCTGCACTACCAGGCTATAACTAATTCCACACCTTTCAGCCCCAGAACTTGGACCGAAGCTCCAAAGGCGGTGGTATTTCCATATTCATAAAGGATGTGCACACCTCCAGACTGGTAGCCCAACATATCTCATTGGAGATACTTCAGCTGCAGCTAACATTGAGTAAGACAGCGATTCAGGTCATAGGCTACTATACATCAACAACCATGTCCAAGACTCACACTCCAAGTTTCTAAGCACCCGGGTGAATATTAGGGTACAACCATGTACATACATGGGTGACTTCAACTACCCCTCCATTAACTGGGAAAACTACTCATGTACCAATACACTTGCCCAACATTTCCTGGAATTCATTAATTCCAGTGCCTTGGACCAGCTCGATTTTACCCCCACTAGAGGTAGCAACATCCTTGACTTGGCCATTACTAACATGGGCATTGGCTGCTCTACACCAATAGCCAACTCCTTCCTGGTTAGATCTGACCACAAACTAATCAGCTTGGAAATCCACATCCCTCCCACCCCACCCCACCCCCGCAAAGGTAACCACCATGAAAAATTTCTCCAAAGCTAACTCTGGCCTCTTAAAAACAGAGGTGGCTAACTTCACAGTACCCATGCAAATGGAGAATAGCTGTATGACTGCTGAATCATGCACCAGTGCACTGTATGAACATGTACACAAATGCATGGATCTTGCCATACCCAATAGAATGAAGACTTTCTCCTCCAAAAAAAGGAAGGCAATCTGGTGGTCCCCTGCCCTAAACAAACTCTGCAACAGAAAGACGAAACTGATGCAGAATAAGGTGAAGTCCCAAGACTGGAAAAACTCCCTTATCAGCTTCAACAAAAAGTTGAGATCCCTCATCAAATCCTCTAAAGCTAGCTATGAAAACAGAATAGCAGCAGATAGTAAGGACAACCACAAGGCCTTCTATAGTTATGTAAAGAATCTCCACAGTAATACCCAGATTTGGTATGAGCTACTGCACAATTGTACCTCCTATACTGAGCCAACAGATATTGCCAATATACTGGCCGACAGATTTAGTGCCAATTTTACCCCTCTACTCCCCAAAGGACCAATCACAATACCAGTAGATTGCCAGACACCCAGTATTACTGCTGCACAGGTTAAAACAAAACTGTCCAATGCCAAGAATACAGCTTCTATGGGACCTGACAATATCCCTGGCTGTGTTCTACATGAACTACAGAGTGAACTGGCACCTCACTTGTGTGCCCTGTTCAATCACAGCCTCACCTCAGGCTTTATCCCTACCAAATGACGCACTGCTACAGTCATCCCTTTCCACAAAGGAGGAGTGACTACAGACCTTGGGAACTATCGTCCCATTAGCCTGATGAGTCTGACATGCAAAGTTATGGAACGTATCATCATGGACCTAACAAACAAGGATATAGGGAATCTCCAAACTCTGGCTCCCAAAAAGTTTGGTTTTGTGAAGGGTAGATAATCCCTGCTCAACCTCGTCAACTTCTTTTAGTCAGTCCCAAGAGCTGTGGATGAAGGCAAGGTGGTTCATACAGCCTACCTTGATGTGGCCAAGCCTTTCATACCATTCCCCACCCAGGAATCATAGAAAAACTCAATAAGCTAAGCATCAACCCCTATATCACTAGGTGGGTTGCAAACTGTCTTACAGATAGAACTCACAGTGTGAAAGTAGCTGACTCCAAGTCAGGCTGCCGACCAGTCACGAGTGTAGTCCCACAGGGTTCAATCCTGGGTCCTCTTCTGTTTGTTATCTACTTCTCTGAGGTCAAGGCCAACATGAAGGGACTCTGGCTGACAAAGTTTGCAGATGATTACAAGTCGGGAGCTATTATTAACTTCCCAAGTGATGTTGACATCCTACAGAAAGGCCTCACTGAGACCAACGACTGGTGTCAGAACCATAGCCTTAAGCTCAATGCCCAAAAATGTGTCATCATACCCTTTGGGAAAAACTCAGTTCCCATGAATTACCACATCAACGGTAGTCCACTGAGCACAGAAGGGACCATATCCATACCGGAAGAATGCAGTGCCACTGCAATCACAACTGAGCAGGTAAAAACTGCACTCTCCAAAGTCAAGAACACAGCATCCATGGGACTGGACAACATTCCAGGCTGCATTCTACACAAACTTCAGAATGAACTGGCTCCCCACCTAAGCACCATTTTCAGTCATAGCCTCACGACAGGCTTTGTAACCACTGAATGGTGCACAGCAACAGTTATACCACTCCACAAAGAGGGAGCCACCACGGACCCTGCAAACTATCATCCTATTAGCCTGATGAGCCTGGTCTGCAAGGCCATGGAACGTATTATCATGGAATTCATAAACAAAGACATTAGTAACCTCCAAACTCTGGACCCCACCCAGTCTGGGTTTGTGAAGGGCAAATCATGTCTCCTGAACCTCATCAACTTCTTTGAAATGGTCACCACAGCTGTAGACGAGGGTAAGGCAGTTCACACAGCCTATCTTGACCTCGCCAAAGCTTTTGACACCATCCTCCATTTTGGAATCATAGATAAACTGACTAAACTGGGTATAAATCCATACATAACATGATGGGTTGCCAACTGACTCACTGACAGAATCCACACTGTAAAAGTTACAGACTCCAAATCTGACTTCAAACCTGTGACAAGTGGAGTACCACAGTGTTCAGTCTTGGGTCCTCTCCTGTTTGGGATCTACTTCTCTGAAGTGTGAGCTAACACAGAGGGCCTCTGGCTGATGAAGTTCACACATGAATGCAAATTAGGTGCCATAGTCGAGTCCCCAAACAATGTGGACATCCTACAGAAGGGCCTCACTGAGACTGATGCCTGGTGTCAGAGCCATAGCGTCAAGCTCAATGCCAAAAAATGCATTGTCATCACGTTTGGTAAAAACTCTGTACCCATGAACTACCACATAGGCGGCAGTCCATTTAACACCGAAAGTGTGATAACAGACCTTGGGACTCAGGTGGAAAGCAGTCTCTCCTTTGATAAGGATTTCTGCCTACACTTTATTGTTTCTTAACTTATAAATCCTATGATCTGCTTGGATCTACAATCAGGTTGGCCTACTAGGAATTCAACACCCTATCATTTTTAAAAACACTGTCTAGAATTTTCCATTTGAGTAAAAATGTAATAATTTGTTGGTGTATATCTGTTTGTTGTGTTTGTTTACATCTGTGTAAAAATCATTTTATTTGTGTTTAGTTTGGGTTTTAAACTGTAAAAATGTAACAGTTTGTTGAATGTCTTTTTGGAGCTTTTCTCCGCAGGCCTCCGCTGAAAATGGACATGTATCCAGTTGGACTATCCCGGTAAACAAATGTAAAATAAATAAAATAAATAAAAAATAAATAAACATAATCACATCGCCTCAGTAGTCAGGAAATCCTTCTGCATGGTATACCTCATCACAAAAGGGTTCTCATCCAGGAAAAAAGAGGTCATTGTTCCCCTCTACTCAGCTCTCATTAGCCCCATTATTGAGTACAATGTCCCTTTTGGAATGTACCTCACAAGACATCTGCAACAACTGGAAAGGCCACAAAAATACGTCACAAGGAGGATTATGGGACTCAAACATATGCCCTACGCAGGCTGTCTCAAACAACTCCAGCTTTACTCCATAGCATATTGCCTACTCCAGGGTGATCTCTGCTTAACATACTAAGCTATAATCTAAACTAGAGCTGTTAGACATGCTACACCTAAAGAAATTCCTATCCCTCCGAGCTACACACTCCAGAGACCTAAACCTTATCACCACAATGAACAGAACATGCTGGAGGGATAGATTCATGTCCCAGAGACTTACCATACTCTGGAACAAGCTACCTATCTATGATAAGCAGAGTTCCTCACTAGCACTCTAAAACACAACCATCTTTGGAGCTTCAGTCCAAGAGTTGGAGCCAGAAGGCGTGGAATGAGTTACAGCCTAATAGTGCAGGGGTGCTTTCTGTTCCCTTGAACCAGGTCTCTGTTACAGCTCAAATGTTGATGTTCTCCATTTTAAGGATGCTTTGATTGAGTGCATTTTGAGATTTTGACTTATAGCATTGAGCAGCATGACCCTCAGATTGCATTTGTTTGTAGCCGTTATATAGTTATTTATATTTATGTCTACATATGTATGTATATATATATATATATACATATATATATATATATGTGTGTGTGTGTGTGTGTGTGTATGTATTTATTTACTTTTCTATATATATGTGTATGTATATATGTATATATTTTAGATGTATCTCTTTCTCTCTCTCTCTCTCTCTCTCTATATATATATATATATATATATAGATATATGTTTTATAGATTTTTCCACATATATTTATTTATTTATTTATTTATCTATTGCATTTGTTTACCGGGATAAGTCCACTGAGCCTAAAAGAGCCCATTTTCAGTGGAGGCCTGGGGAGAAAAGCTCCAACGAGATACAGAAAAAATCTAAACATTAATTAGTACAGAAGCAGAAACAGTGTTACAGATAGTAAATATAGAAACATATACAGAATATATACATAAAAGCAGGAATCTAGTTTGTTTGATTACAGCAATATATACAGAAAATATACATTAAAGCAGAATTCAATCAGAGTGGTATAAACAGAGATCAGTATTATTGTATATGCATCACCATACATAAATACATGTATATGTGCCATTCTAAAGAGATCCAGTATCTGTCTGCCTGGGATGACATGGTCGACAGACCACGATGCTTTCCCAGAGATGGCCTGCACCTGTCACCCCTGGGATTCCAGATACTGGCTAAGGTTCTTGCCGCCCCTATAGTGCCTTTTTTAGGCAAGGTTCAAATGACAAATTCACCACCGTAACAGGAGCAGGCAAGCAAAAATTGAGGGTGAAGGTACTCAATGCTAGAAGTCTAAATCTCAAAATGCACTCACTCGAGGCAGTCCATAAAATGGAGAACATGGATATCTGTGCAGTGACTGAGACCTGGTTCAAGGCTCCAGAGAGCACCCCTGCACTACCAGGCTATAACTCATATCACACTTTTCGGCCATGTAACCTGGACCAGAACACCAAAGGCGGAGGTGTGTCCATATTCATTAAGGATATCCACACCTCCAGGCTAGTTGCTCAGCATACTGCAGCCAAGGTTATCCAAGTGCAACTAACTCTGGGCAAAACTGCAATCCAAATTCTAGCTTGTTACAGATCACCCACAATGCCCCAGGATTCCCACTCCTCTTTTCTTGATGTACTGGAAAATATTAGAGTTCAACCAAACACCCTAATAATGGATGATTTCAACTACCCCACCATTAACTGGGAAAACTATTCATGTACCAGCTCCTTCACTCAGCGCTTTCTGGAATTCATAAACTCCAATGCCCTGGACCAACTTATCCACACCCCTACCAGGGGCAAAAATATCCTAGATCTAGTCATTACCAACACCACACCTGAAGTCAACGCCTCGTTGGTCCGATCCAACCATAAGCTAATTACCCTGGATATCCACATCCTGCCACCAGCCCCCATTAAGGAAACCATGGTAAAAAATTTCTCCAAAGCCAACTTCATGCTTCTTAACACAGAAGTGGTGAACTTCATGACACCCATACAGATGGACAATACAGTTACGACTACTGAATCCTACACAATTGCTCTTTATAAGCACTTACATGAGTGCATGGATCGTGCTATCCCAAACAGAGCCAAGATGCTATCCTCCAAAAAAAAGGAAGCCAATCTGGTGGTCCCCTGCCATAAACAAACTGTACAACAGAAGGAAGAAACTGTTGCAAATGAGAGTAAAATCCCATGAGTAGAGGAGCTCCCTGGTCAGTCTCAGTAAGAAGCTGCGATCCCTGATAAAATCCTCCAAAGCTAGTTATGAAAACAAAATCGCCACTGATTCTAAAGACAACCACAAAGCATTCTATAGCTATGTCAAGAATGTCAGTGGCAACACTCAGATCTGGTCTGAGTTACAGCACAATGACACTAAGTATACAGACCCAACTGATATTGCCAGCATCCTGGCAGATAGGTTCAGTGCTAACTTTACCCCCCTCTCACCCCCTAAAGAGCCCATCTCTATACCGGAAGAATGCAAAGTTCCTGTAATCATGGCTGCACAGGCAAAAGCCACACTCTCCAAAGCCAAGAACACAGCATCCATGGGACCAGACAACATCCCAGGCTGCATTCTACATGAACTACAGAATGAACTGGCACCCCACCTAAGTACCATGTTCAATCATAGCCTCACCTCAGGCTTTGTGCCTGCTGAATGGCGCAAAGCAATGGTTATCCCACTCCACAAGGGGGGAGCCACCAAGGACCCTGGGAACTACTGCCCCATTAGCCTGATGAGCCTGGTCTGCAAGGCCATGGAACGTATCATCATGGAACTTACAAACAAAGACATTGGTAATCTCCAACTTCTGGACCCCTCCCAGTTCGGGTTTGTAAAAGGCAGATCATGTCTCCTAAACATGATAGACTTCTTTGAAGCAGTCAGCAAAGCTGTAGACAAGGGTAAGGTGGTTCACACAGCCTATCTAGCTCTTACCAAGGCTTTCAACACCATCCTCCACTCTGGAATTATAGATAAACTCACTAAACTAGGTATAAATCCCTATGTCACAAGATGGGTTGCCAACTGGCTCACTGACAGAACCCACACTGTGAAAGTAGTAGACTCCAAATCCGACTTCAGACCAGTGACAAGTGGAGTACCACAGGGTTCAGTCCTGGGTCCTCTCCTGTTTGGTATCTACTTCTCTGAAGTACAGGCTAAGACAGAAGGTCTTTGGCTAATGAAGTCTGCAGATGACTGCAAACAAGGAGCCATAATCGAAACTCCTAACGATGTGGACATCCTACAAAAGGGCCTCTCTGAGACAGATGCCTGGTGTCAAAGCCATGGCCTCAAGCTCAATGCCAAAAAGTGCATTGTCATCCCCTTTGGTAAAAACTCTGTACCCATGAACTACAACATAGGTGGTAGTATACTTAACACCGAAAGTGTGATAAGAGACCTTGGGACACAGGTGGACAGTAGTCTCTCCTTTGATAATCACATCGCAACAGTAGTTAGGAAATCCTTCTATGTGGCACACCTCATCACAAAAGGTTACTCATCCAGAAAAAAAAGAGGTCATTGTTCCCCTTTACTCATCACTTATTAGACCCATTCTAGAGTACAACGCCCCTTTTGGTATGTACCTCACAAGACATCTACAACAACTGGAAAGGCTGCAGAAATACCTCACAAAGAAGATTACTGGCCTCAAACAGATGCCCTACGCAGACCATCTCAAAAAACTCCAGCTTTACTCCGTTGCATATCGCCTGCTCAGAGGTGATCTCTGCCTAACATACAAAGCTATGTCAAACCCAGAGCTGTTGGACATACTCCACTTAAAGAAATCCCAATCCCTCCCAGCTACATGCTCTAGAGACTTAAACCTTGTCACCACAATAAACAGAACATGCCAGAGGGATAGATTTCTGTCCCAGAGACTTCCTATACTCTGGAATAAACTACCTATGTATATCAAACAAAGCTCCTCATTAGCACTCTTCAAGAAAAATCTTAATGATTGGATGAGAAATAGGAAATTCACCCCGGGGATCACCTCTGTGGCTCTGCTCGACAGTGGCACAGGAAAATAATTTTCTTGGGTGGCAAAAGCCAGGGTACCTTTTTGGCTGGGCTTGTATAGGCCCCAGGGCTGATAGCTTAGTACCTACCTATGAACCTATGAACCTAACTCATTCTACAGAATGTTTTCCCTCATGTTGACTGACTCTACTGACTAATATGTTTGAAGAAGCATAATTATTTTTTAGGGCTCAAATGGTGTAGTAGTACATTATTCTGGCTGTAGTGTAGAGGGCCCTGGGCTCAAGACCTGGCACGACTCACTATTTCTTTGCAAAGCAGAACAGTGGGTGGTGGAGACAGTGAGATAAGGGCAATATTTAAAATAGGTCCATAGTTTGGGCCCATTGTGCCCCCATTTTGACAACCTTTGGACAGATTCATTGCAGTAAGAGGTTGGGGGTATGGTTCTGAGGTACGACTGAACTACATGTTATGAATAAATACATATGTGTATATGTTTATATGCATATATACATACAAATATATACATACATATATATATATATATATATATATGTCTATATGGGTTCCCTTCCCATGGTCAACATTTCAGAATGTCGACATACATATGGCTGAGACCATATGATCGACATTCAAAATGTTGACCATGCGGAACCAGCATCTCCGTACAGTCCAGAGTGGAAAGATTTCCATCTTCCACACTGCAGTGCGATCTCGCATTCGGTATATTTAAGAGTTCCGTGGGTGGTGTAGCTCCTCATCATCGACATTTTGAATTTTGATCATATGGTCTCGGCCATATGAATGTTGACATTCTGAAATGTCCACCATATCAACCATATATATATATATATATATATATATATATATATATATATATATATATATATATATATATATATATATATACATAAAACATCGAATTTCATAACATCTAACACTACAAATCACAAGAAAATAGCACCCCTCCACATACAATGACACCAAACTACCAAACACACTTTTTACTATGTTTCTACAGGGGGGGCAAGCCCTTATGCACACACATCCCCCCAAATTAAATTTACCAACTCCAAGATTGCACTACAGTGGGAAAAAGTTAATTTCCTAACCCCACTGTATAAAGCCCCCCTGCAGAAATGTAGTAAAAAGTGGGTTTGGTAGTTTGGTGTCATTATATGTCATTATATGTGGAGGTATGTTATTTTCATGTGATTTGTACTGTCAGATGTTATGAAATTCAATGTTTTGGGTTTTAGATGTTCTGGTCTCAGTGTTATGAAATTAGATGTTATGCATTTTAAATGTTTCAAAGTTGACCCATATTTATATATATATATATATATATATATATATATATATATATATATATATATATATATATATATATATATATATATATATATATATACACACACACACGCACACACACACACATATATTTATATATATTATATATATATATATATATATAGATAGATAGATAGATAGATATATGTTGTTGTTGTTTGTCTTTTCGGCTTTTCCAGTTTAGCGGTCTCCACAGTGGAACTCCGGTCTGCTAATGATTGGCAGTAGATTTTTTTTTTTTTATGGTGCCGAGTTGCCAGCCCGACGCCCAACCTTCAGAGAAGGCACGTCCATTCACGCATGTCTTTCGGAGGCCACTCGACCACGGGGAGGACATGCAGACTTCACACAGAAGGCACTCCAGCCATAAATTGAACAAGAGAACCTCTTGCTGTGAGGCAACAACGCTATCACTGTACCTGA